>NC_041393.1:577921693-577959845 GCF_002162155.2 Triticum dicoccoides
ACTGCGTAAACTGCAACCATGCCTGTCTGGTCCAACATACCGTGCGTCCTCTGGTGATAGAGTCAAAGGAATAACATACTATGGACTATACGTCCACACCCGAATAACATACCACGGACTGTACGTCCGTGGTTTTAAATACAAGGAAACAAGCTTTTAAAAAACAACGTCTCTCATATAGGGCATTTCGTTCCTCATAGAGTAAACGCCCGTGGCTATGCGTAAGACAAAGGTTAGCTTGACTCTATGTAATACCATCGACCATGCCTTTGAGCGCTTCATGCCCATGCCCGTGACAATTGTTACCCCGCGTAAAACTTAATCATGCCTCTCTGGTCCGACATACTTTCGCTACTCTGGTGATAGAGTCAAAGGAATAACATACTATGGACTGTACGTCCACACCCAAATAACATACTATGGATTGTACGTCCGTGCTTTTAAATACAAGGAAATAAGCTTTTGAAAAACAATGTCTCTCATATAGGCCATTCCGTGCCTCACGGAGCAAACGCCCGTGGCTGTGCGTAAGACAAAGGTTAGCGTGACTCTATGTAATACCACCGACCATGCTTTTGAGCGCTTCATGCCTGTGCCTGTGATAATTGTGACCCCGCCTAAAACACAATCATGCCTCTCTGTTCTGACATGACGTGTCTCCTCTGGCGATAGAGTCAAAGGAATCATTTGGAACACAAAGAGACACGAACGTAGACCCGAACTGTTCTACATGCCTGTGTGGCATGTAGGACAGTGCGTTACAATGCCGAAAGGAGGACCGTGTGTCCGGTACGTGAAAATTCGTGCCTCTGCCACACTTCATTGGTTTTGTCCGTGAGTGTTTCAGCAGAATCACCTGCAAAGCAGAGCCACGACCTTGAATCTTGTTGTGTCTTGATTTGTCAACGTGCCCGTGGAAAATTTTGCTACCCGCAGAGGGAAGATGACTGTAGGACCGTGCTTGCGGCGTCAAACAAATTCTTCTATTGAATGTATGCCGTAAATAATTAAAACACGGACGGGCACGCCCGTGGCTGGTCTGCGTCTTCAACCATGCATCTCGTACCTTGTAAGCTGTGGCTCTATTTCATGTTTAAAGTAGCCACGTACCTTTTACTTGTTACGAGGATTAATTAACCCCGACCCTCCCGTCAAAAGAAAAAAAGAGGTAATTAATCTGGACCCCTCTGCTCCCCATCGCGGGTATTTAAGTCGTTTCATGGATTAACAAGTTGTAATCCATATCTTCAGATCCACCTCAGTGAGCACTAGTCGTGAGCGGCGCCACCCGTGGAACAGAGCTGGAGATGGAAAGCACTGCTCGTAGGATCAAGAGGTCGAGAGTGGTGCCTCCGGTGACGCCGCCTTCTGGTGGTGTTCTGGTCGTCGGAGGGGATGGAAGCGGCGATCGTGCTCCCTCTCAATCCGAGGAGGAAGAAGAGCTATGTCGTGTGGACCGCATCAGCAATCTCGCCGATGGCGTGCTAGGTGAGATCATCTCTCGTCTTCCCATCAAGGATGGCATCCGTACTGGAATCCTTGCACATCGCTGGCGTCCTTTGTAGTCCATCGCTCCTCTGAATCTCGACTGCCGCGAGATCTCTGTCTCTCATCTTTTTATCTATCGAGAAAAAGTTCAAATCAAGACCATATCTCATCTGTCCGCCTTCGCCAAGGAGTGCGTTCGCAAATGCTATTCCGGTCGAAATACTGTCTCTGATGCTGCCAGTCTTCCGGAATCGATTCTATCCGGCCATGCTGGCTTTGTTAACCGCCTCTGTATCCCGGCGTGCTATCTACAGTGCAGACCTTCCACCGTTGATGCCTGGCTCCGATCCTCAGAGCTGAACAATATCCAGGTTCTTGAGTTCTACTACCTCTGCCCAAGGTTTCTGATGCAGGAGGTAACATTACTGGATCTATGCACTTCGTCTACGCCCTTGGCACCGGAGTCCTTGTTTCGGTTTTCTTCCTCTCTCCACACTCTTGCCTTTGCTCTTTGCCAAATACCGGATAATTACGTTGGGACGCTTAAGCTACCACTGGCCAAAAGACTCTCGCTTGTGGAAGTTGATATATCAGATGCCTCGCTGCAAAGTATAATCCACTCTAGTTGCCCTGGACTTGAGTCTCTCCTATTTGTTTGCAATAGAGGAGGTCGTCGCATCACAATAAACTCGTCTAACCTTGTAAGCATTGGCATTCGTTTACCATTCGGAAAACTCATTTATTGAGGATGCCCCTTCGATTCGACGGTTGATTGTTGATTGTCTGGTCGAAGGCTGTTCGATAACTGTTGTCTCTGCACCTAAACTGGAGGCGTTGGGTGAATTCGTGTTCGTGCCCACCTTGACGCATCTTGAGATACTACCTTTCCTTCATACTGGAACAGAGTTGCACTTGTTCTGATGTTCGTTCTATTAATTTGATGGTCTATGTTCTATTCTTCATGCAGAGTCAGGACTTGGATTTAACCGGTGTCTCTACGTCTAAACCATATCCATGTCATCCCACGTGTATTGAGGTATTGAGTTTTCACGATACTTCCAACTTCACTTTGTTTGTGAGGAAACAAGTTTGATTTCATCCAACCTTTATTCTACTTTGTTTTGTGATCTACCTTCTGTTACTTTTCATCAAGGGTTGAGGGCAGTCAGTCTAACAAGAATGCGTCAGTCTGTCAAGACCCTGCTTATCTACATGGATTATAAGGTGGACATTGTCATTGAATTGCTGCAGTGCTTTCCAAAAGTGGAGAACTTGTTTGTCGAGGTGATGATCTTCAGAAATGTGCATACTGCAGTACTCGTTCTTTTTCAAAATGCTTTTCTTAATTTTGACTGAAATTGATGCAACCGTATCTACACATGATTTATTGTTGGATACATCCATACATAGGCAAGTCTATGTCTAACTTCTTGTTACGGAGGTGGTAGAACTAATTGTTTCATTTGGTTTTTTCATGGTCTGTAACTTTTTTTATAGACGCTAAGTATTTTCAACCTATCATTTATATTTTAGGGATTTTCGATTTCTGATGGTGAAAAAAAGAAATGGCATCATAAGTACCGACAGTTTCTCAAACATCACGACATTTGTCTGAAGACACTATCACTGGAAGATTATGTTCGCTCCGGGAGTTACGCTGATTTCGCGATGTTCTTTGTTCTTAGTGCAAAGGATCTACAGACCATGACCATTAAGTTTTCCTGCCCTCTCGCAGAGTTCACGGGAGTATTTTACGAAAAGCAACAAAAGGTTCTGGAGTGGCATAGAAGGGCTTCTAAACATGCATGTCTTAGGTTATCATCAAGTTGCAGCCATGCGCGTCCGCATTTAAGAACGAGGAGTATTGAATACCTAGATTTGACGGTTCCGTTTAGGTGTGGATGCTGAAATCAGGCCTTATGTTACTTGTCCAGGTGTATGGAGTTACTTGTTGTTGCATTCTCTTTGCATCTTGTGTAGGCTTGTCTGAAAGAGGAGCTTGGGTTCTATGTAAACTTTATCAGAGAACCCTTGTAGTCTTTGCACCGTTTGTAGGCTTGTCTATTTTTGTGTTGCGTGCAGCCATGAAGGAAGTTTGTGGTTTTGCGGCTTTGTACGGGCCGAAGGACTATGTAATTCTTCTGCCCAGCCATGGCGGAGATGGTCAATGAAAAGTGATGAGCAAGAGGGAAGGAAGGCCTGGCGGCAGACGAAGGAAGGAGTAGAATGTGGCTAGGGTTCCGAGACTCCATCCGTCCGCCTTAAATAGCCGGAGACTGGCATCGGGCGACGTGCCAGAGCGGCGTCACCGGAGGAGACGCCCATCGGACCATTAGGTTTCTGCAGCGGCGCCACGTGGCGTTCACTCCCGAATACGAAGATACGCCCGTCGAACCGTTGGGTTTCCGTGATAAACGCACGAATGTGACTCTTGGTAAATCATCATCACGCCTCTCCACGCTGCACGGATGTGCCTGCCGTCGCGAACAGTTCAACGAAATCATTTGGAACACGAAAACAACAAAACGGGACTCTTCACAATACCACGCCGTCACTTCCTGGGACCCACCACCATGCAAAGAATACACCACAGCAGCTTCTCTCGAACAAGCCATTCCGTGCCTCACCGAGTAAACAGTGAGTGTTCACATCTGAACCATTTCCGCTGGGTTTCCGCAATTACAGAAAGGAACGTGACTGTGGGTAAGACCAAACGGTGCCTTTCAGCTGGGTTTCCATATGATCGAGTCAACGAAATTATTCCGAACACAAACACAGACGAGCGTGACTCTATACAATACCACACCATGCCTGTGCTTCTACCATCTAATCGAGTCCACACCTCTATCGAGTAATATAAGAAACATCAATAAAGAAGCGTGACTGTGCTTGTGGAAACAAGGAAACAAGCTTTTAAAAACATCGTCTCTCACATAGGCATCCGGTGCCTCACAGATTCAACAGCAAGTGTGGGCGTCACAACCCATCCCTCTGGGTTGAAAAAACGAACGTGACTGTGCGTAACGTAAAAGCTATGCCTCTGTGAACTCACTGGCCGTGCCTCTCCCAATCGGGTCGATGGAAGCACTCGGAACAGAAACACAGGGGAGCATCACTCTATATTATACGGCACCATGCCTCTTAGCGCTTCACGCCCACGCTACACAACTCATGTCGCTGCCTGGTACAGAACCGCGGCTGTATTCATTTCACCCCCGTGCTTCTAATACAAGAAGCGCGCCGCAACTCAGTACAAAACCATGGCTTTTAAAAACAAGGACCTTACGCATTCAAACAACTCGACTCTCGAATCGGCCACTCACAAAGTAAACAACTAGCGTTAACATCTAAACACATTCTGCTTTCTTTCCATGGTAAACGTAAGAACGTGGCTATGCGAAAGATGAAACCATGCCCCCATGGGATTCACCTGCTTGCGCGCCTATTTTTCTGAACTAGTCAACAGAATCATTTCGAACACAAATACAGGCGAACGTGACTCTATGTAAAACCACACCATGAATACAGGCGAACGTGACTCTACGTAAAAGCCACGAACGTACACACCTACATCAATACGCAAGTCATTACAATACTAGGTTCACAAAAGTGGTTGAGAGACTTCACCTCCCCAGCATCATAAGTAACGGCGCCTAATTATAATGATACTCAAAACCAAAATAAATTTTGTTAACAAAGTAGCTGACAGCGACATTTTACAAGACAAGGTAAGAAACTCCACTCCACTGCTTAACAACACCAGACGCACACAACAGACAGGGACGCTGATGTATATCTAGTCCCCACCTACCTTCTTGTTGGTTTTCCCCCGGCGCAGTTCATCAATCTCCTCCTTCAGCGCCTTCGTATTCTCTTCGAGTCGCTTCACAGCTGACGTCAATCCCTCCAACATCCGAGTGTGCTTTTCAAGGAGATTACTCCTCACAGCCGTAATTTCTACGATCCTGGCATTGGCCTTCTCCAAGTCTTCTCTTATTTCCTGGTAGAACTGCTGCCATTCGTAGGTCACCTCTAGCAACTCCTTGTACGTTCTGTCAACCTTTGCAATTGAAACCAAGGCATTCATCCCATTGACCAGGTTAATGAGAGTAGCTCCAACTGACTGTAAATCAGTATCAGCAAGACACACCGGCATCAAATTAGGAATCAGCTAACCACAGTAATTCATGTTTCACAAACTAAATCAAGTAGGAGAAACAAAGAAAAAACAAATGAAGGAAAACCAGAAACAGGGTGAACTTACAGACGAGGAACCCTCGCCGGCCGAGATATCCTCCCGTGACAGGGCATGGTGGTCCAAAGAAGTCTTCTTCTGCCCAGCCATGGCGGAGACGGTCAAAGGATAGAGAGGATCAAGAGAAATGTAAGACCTGGAGGCGGACAAAGGGAGTAGGATGTGGCTAGGGTTTCGAGACTCCGTTTATCCGCCTTAAATAGCCAGAGGATCACCTCGGACGATGAGCCAGAGCGGCGCCACCAGAGGAGACGCCCGTCGGACTGTGACTGTGGGTAATGCCAACCTGTGCCTTTGTGGGGTTGACGCCCTTTCCGCTGGGTTTTCGCAATTAAAGAAACGAATGTGACTGTGGGTAATGCCAACCTGTGCCTTTGTGGGGTTGACGCCCGCGCCTCTCCATCTGATCGAGTCAACGAAATTATTCTGAACACAAACACAGACGAGCGTGACTCTATACAATACCACACCATGCCCGTGCTTCTCCCATCTAATCGATTCCACACCTCTATCGAGTAATATAAGAAACATCAATAAAGAAGCGTGATTGTGCTTGTGGAAACAAGGAAACAAGCTTTTAAAAACATCGTCTCTCACATAGGTATTCGGTGCCTCATAGATTCAACAGCAAGTGTGGGCGTCACAACTCTATATAATACCACACCATGCCCGTGCCTCTCCATCTGATCGAGTCCATGCCTGTATCGAGAAATATATGAAACATCAAGAAAGGAGCGTGGCTGTACTTTTAAAAACAAGGAAATAACATTTTTTTTCGAGGATAGGAAACAACATTTTAAAAACAACTTTTCTCACATAGGCCATTCGGTGCGTCACACAAACAACAGTGAGTGTTCGCCGGCAGTGCCTCTCTTCTGTTTGAGTCGACGGAAGAATTCAGAACAGAAACCAGGCAAGTGTGACTCTATTTAAAACCGGACCATGCCTTTGTGAGTTTCACAACCGTGCCTGTCGCCCGAAACATACACCCTGTTCTGAGTACACAAGTCATGGCGCAACTTAACACCGAACCGTGATTCTTTGTAATTCCACACCATGCCTTTCTGGGATTCACGCCCGTGCCTCTGACCCGAAATATTGCAACACAGAGAACCACGAAAGTCCACGAGTTTAAGAGTACAAATCATGATCCTGCTTACTACAGAACCGAGACTACATGGACTTAAGGTCCGTGCTTTTCATATTCATGTCTCTAGAATCGGCCACGCTTTCACCTTCATGTTTTGGCATCGTGACATGCATTCTTTGCTTGAAAATTGTGACGTCTACATCGACGCGACTGGCACCCTAACGTGACTCAGCCTAATGGAGAAACGTGCCTCCATAGACTCCACGACCGTGCGTATCCAAGTGAATGAGTAAGCAGAATCATTTGAACCAAAACTACGCACGATTCGCAAAAACATGCTCCTAGCGGGCGAACGAAGTGCCTCTCGTGGAAGCAAAAAGGCACGACATGTCGCTTCTAAAAAAAGCGCCACGCAACTCAGCATGAAGCCGTAGATTTTAAAACCAAGGAGCTTACGCTTTTAAACACCTCGACTGTCGAACCAGCAACTCGCAGAGTAAAATTTTAGCGTTAACATCTAAACCCATTCCGCTTTGTTTCCATAATAAACGTATGAAACGCGACGCTCCGACAGACCCAAACATGCCCTCATGGCATTCATGTCCGTGCCTCTTCTTCTGAACGTCTCAACGAAATCATTTCGAACACAAATACATGATACCATGCCGTGCCTTCCTAGGATCCATGACCGTGCACAGAATATACCACACCAGCGTCTCTCGGGTAGGCTATTCCGTGCATCACAGAGTAAACAACGGGTGTTGACCATAACTTCAAACCAAATTGTGCCTTTCTGCGATGAACGCCCGTGCCTCTCCATCTGATCGAGTCAACGGAATTATTCTGAAATCAAACACAGACGAGCGTGACTCTACATAATACCACACCATGCCTATGCCTCTTGACTCACTGTGCCTCACAGAACCGTGTTTCTTTGTAATTCCACACCATGCCTTTGTCAACTTCACGCTCGTGCCTTTCTGACCCAAAATATTGCAACACAGAGAGCCACAAAAGTCCACGAGTTTAAGAGTACAATCATGACCCTACATGGACTTCAGGTCCGTGTTTTTCATATTCGTGTCTCTCGAATCGGCCATGCTTTCACCTTCATGTTTTGGCACCGTGACAAGCGTTATTTGCTTGAAAAATGCGACTTCTACATCAACGCGACTGCATGCCTAACGTGGCTCAACCTAATGGAAAAACGTGACTCAATAGACTCGACGCCCGTGCTTATCCAAGTGAACGAGTAAGCGGAATCATTAGAACCAAAACTATGCATGGTTTGGCAAAATGTGCTCCCCGCGGGGGAACGAAGTGCCTATGGTGGAAGCTCAACCGTGCTCTTACTGCTAACACGCTACATGCGTGACCTTAGGCTACTCATCTACATGTACCAACAAACGTAACAACACGACGACAATGCAACACATAAATGCCTTACAGATTCATGGCAGTACAAAAGGCCACAAGCCCCAACGCAAAGGAAAAACACGCTACAAGCTCTCTGCCTACATTCAAGCAACGTTCTTGATCGGCTCGTGGGCAAGCACATCTTCAATCTCCTTCTTCGTCACCTCATAACTTTCCTCCACAGCAGCAAAGGAATCCTCTACCAGGCTCTTGTACTTGACGAGGACCTCAGCCTTCTCATCCATAAGCTGCATCACTTCGCCCGACAGCTTCTGCACCAACGCAAGGCTCTCCTCATACAGATTCTTCAAGCGGGCGGCCTCCCGTTCCTTCTGGTCGAGCTCGTTGAGAAGCTTCTCATTCTCACACACAGATCGAACTATAAGACCAGTGGACTTCTCCACAGAGGCATTGCTCTCCTGCAGCAACTTCTCCAAGCGAGCGATGACCTGCTGATGCTTAATTAGCTCATCGAGCAAGTCGTCGCTGGCTAAGGAATTCTGTACTGCCATCTTGCTGAGATCGTCTCCATCGTGAATGCGCTTGTGGGAGGAATCGCATCGACGCGAGAGATCGTTCGAGACCTGGGCAACGGGGCAAGATACGTAGCGGCAACACCTCTCCCTTCTTTCCGCGGCTTTTGTCCTCGCTGCCTGGTTGCTTGAACACCCAAAACCCCTCTTACTGGCCATGGCGAAAGCAAGGAGCTACTAGCAAGAAAGAGGTGCCTGTCTCTGGAGAATTGTGGACGTGGGGTGTTTGATGAGTAGGTAGCTTTTTGTAACATACACACACAAGTCAGATGGTTAAACGGAGTAACCGGCGCCTCGAATTCTACCAATATCTCTTAAATACCTCGAATTCTGTACGCTGGGAAACACTAGTACTATCATTTCGTCTCCCCGTGCGTTCGTCCACACCACAACCACTGAATTTCTTTCTAATGGTCCCTACATATTCAGCAGAAAACATCTCAAACACAGTTTACTTACTATGTACGTCTGTCTGTATTCCACAGAACTTACTGTCGAATTCATACCATTATCCACTGACATTTTTTGTTTTGAAATGATATTTATATCAAAATCTTACCCCAGGTGACTCGTTCATGACGATATATACTACAAAAACGTGGCAATACAAACTTCAGGTCCATGTTTTGCTTGAAAAATGTGGCATCCTGATGTGCGTTCTTTGCTTAAAAAACGTGCCTTCTACATCCACGCATCTGTGCGCCTAACAACCAAGGAACGAACACTGATGGTGCCTTTGTGGACTCAACGCCCGTGCCTCTCCGTCTGATCGACTCGATGGAATTATCCGGAACACAAACACACGGGAGCGTGACTGTATATTATACACCAGCCATGCCTTTTAGCGCTTCACGCCCATGCCTGTGACCATTAACACTGCCACGAACATCCACGCCATCCCTAGTGTAAAAGTCATGTCACTGCCTGGTTTAGAACCTTGGCTGTATTCACATCACGCCCGTGCTTCTAATAAAAGAAGCACCACACAACTCAGCACGAAGCCGTAGATTTTAAAAACAAGGAGCTTACACTTTTAAACACCTGGACTATCGAACCAGCAAGTCGCAAAGTAAACTTTTAAACACCTTCTTGAGTTCATGTCCATGCCTCTCCAATTGAACTGGCGACCAGAATCACTTGGAACAGAAAGAACCATCAAACGTGACTCTGAGTAACGCCAAACCATGCCCCTGTGCATCACACAACAAAACTAAAATTAAGAAATGCTAACATCCCACAGACTAAGACTTAAGAAGGCAAGCAAAAAACAAGCTCATCGAAGTACAAAGAAAGTTGCACCGCTCTTGATGTCCAAACGGACGGTCTAAGATTCGAGACGATTCGCTTTTTTCCATAGGGGGGTGAGAGCTAGTGGCCTCATTTCCATGCACCTCACCATGAAATGTCATAGAAAACGTCTGTAACACTCACAGACATGAATGTGACTCTGCGTAACACCAAACCATGCCACCGTGGATGTCACCACACTAAAATAAAAACGCTCTGGCAGTTCAGCAAGCAAGGAAAAAAGCAAGCACATCAAAGCCCACAGAAAGTTACACCAATCTTGATGTCCAGACGGACGGTCGAAGATTCGAGACGGTTCGACCATTTCCCTCTCTCCCTCCACTACTTTCTTGCTTTTGCTTTCGCACCGAAAATCTCAAACACTTCAACAGTTCCCCTCTCTTGAACACCCTCGTCTCTCCTTCTGCCCCCATTGTCCAATCCAGTAGACAAACCAGAAATCCAAATCGCGTTCGCCTCACCCACCAGCCGCCATCCACTTCGAGGTACAGGCAGTCAGTCGGTGCCCGCGAAAACATCAAAAACCTCTCCCGGCGGCGGCGGCGACTGACAGCAACGACGTGTGCTCGCGGCGGAAGTACCAACAGAGAGGAAGGAAAAAAGCAAGCCAATGGATGCGACGAATCGCTCACAAGCAATGGAAGGTAAAAAAAATATTAATCCATTACATTCCATTACCACAGGTCGATAGAAGCGATTTCCCCCCTTTTTGACGGACATGAACCCTAACCGCCACGCAAAACCGTGTTTCCAAAAAGTATGTCTAGACTTTTCTAGCAAAATTGAAATAAGGTAAGCATGCGTGCAATAGGATGCTACCCTTACCCGTCACAGAAATCTGCTCGCAACAAATTTGCCTAAAGCATATTGTGCATGCCAGAACTATCTAGGTCACCGCTCTAGATTCAAACCATGAGAGCATCCTTAAATTCAAAACCTGGTATTCACAGGAGATTCTATATATCCATTGATTGTATCTGTTTCAAATTACGTGCCTCTCTTGTATTAACATCCGTGCTCCAATAATTGATCTAGCTGTGTGCTTATAGCGTGAACCAACCTGTGCCTCTCCAACAATGTCGTTTTTTGTTCCCGAGATGTATCTCCCCTTTTTGCTGTGAAATTCAATTATGCTTCTACTACTGCTAACGCCTGGGCATTTTTATGCAGCAAGGACTAGTAATAAGGAAAAAAGAGTACCTGCGGAACAGCCTGCCATGCAGCAAGGTACTATAAAAGGTACCTGCGGGTTAGTGGCAAGACTTGATATAACAAGAAAACAATGGATTGATCGCCTTTTTAGGTCAGGAAGTGAAAGAAAAGGGCTATCTTATGAATCTACGTAGATTAAGCTTCAGATTCTTTTTGTGCAGCCGTGGAAGACATAGTTTTAAAACTATATCCCATTTATTTCGACGTTACTTCGTAATCCTTTTGTTGCATAATCATCGTGCAGGTGACGGAGAAGCAGATATTGAAACGATTTGGTCTTAACTTAATAGTTCATATCCAGAAAAACCAATGATCTCTCCTGACCCGTCAGAAAAAAGAACGAAGCAGAACATGGACAGCGAAGAACCCGAGAAAGTGCCAGCACTAGCTTCCAGCAGGGAGGGCAACAAAAAGCAAGTGACTAGCAGCAGAAAAGAGAAGCAATCAGAAACCAAGACTGTCATTCCTCCTATAGCAAAAAGACAAAAGAGAAAGGACAAAACTCAACTCATCAGCAACGGTGCTACCTTGAAGCAGCAGCAGCCAAGTCCTCTAATGATACTCCCGCCAGCAGTTCCACGCGTCGACAATGATGTAAATAAAGACAAGAAGAAGAATAAAAGACAACGGTTGGAAGAAGAAAAGGATAATGCCAGCAAAGAGTCAAAGCGTGATGCTGCCGCCGACGACGATGTCACAAAACACGATGATGATGTCATTCGTACAGAGGGCGATGGCACCACAGGGGACAACGGTGACGTCGTAGGGGACAACAACGATGATGTAAAAACCATTTTCTCCATAGATTTTTGCTACCGCTTTTCACCCATGAAAACCAAACCATCCTCTATAACAAAACCCTCTTTTTCTCAACAGGTAGAAACAAGACAGAAGCACACAAAGAGAAGAAAGACAAGCGGAAAAGAATTGGCAGCACCAACGGATGATGAACAAGAGGCAACAACAAATAAGGACAAATGCGAGACCAAGGCAGGAGTAGCATTTGATAATGTGAATAGAGCATGGAAATTACTTGAGGAATGTCACTGGCAAGATGTTAGGAATGCCGGGTTTGGAAGCATAGAGGGATGCCAAATAAAGCGCTCCATCTGCAAACCGCTTGCAGCACACATCTACGACAAACTGGACACAGGAACCATGAAAATAATGTTTGGTGAAGCTAATCAGCAGAAAGAAATCATAATAACAAAGGAAGGCATCCACAAGGTGTTTGGATACCCAAACGGTACGGGAAGGACATCACCAAGGCCAAAGATTTCCACCGAAACAATGAGCGAACTGGTCAGAGAACTTGGCCTAAAGAAAATGGATTTCCATCACGACGATCTGTTTAAAGAACTAGAAAAATTGCTAAAACAAGAAGACAAACAATCAAACAGGAAATCAGTTAAAAAAATCCTTATTTTTTTCCACAACATTGTCTGTGGAACAACCTCCCCTACCTTCAGCAAACAAGCCATTATGGTCAAGGACTTGGACTATACAGAAATGGCAAAGATGGATTTCTGCCAGGTAATCGTCGAAAGTATTAGGGAAGGAGCCAAGATATGGCAGAAGCACAAGTTGTTGCCTCAGGAAGAAAAGAACAAAAAGCATCTCAATGGTTTGGCACAGGGACCAGTAATAATGTACCTCGACTGCCTGCTGCTTCCGACCGACACAACAGAAATGCGCATGATTGCCAAGACAATGGACAAGACATCGTTACCGTGAGGAAACCACCTAAAAGAGAGTGACCTAAGGAAAATAGCTAGAGCAGACATGAAAACATACGGAAAAGCATGACCAGATGACTATCAATTTGGCAAGATACAAGTATAGCCCTATTGAATATACATGCATTATCCCCTATAAAAACGGTTTCCAGTCTAACCCATTCCATCCCGCCGAAACAATGCAGACATGGAAAGGAACAGCAGAAACGATATTCTATGCCAACACAGCAACACCTTCGTATTCAAAACAGATGATACCAGCACAACAACAGAAGCACCAGCAAACGACCAAACTACTACCACCTCCAACCAAGCGACAGGACAAACCACATGTCAGCACAAGTGGAAGCAAGGAACCAGTCACAGGCACCAGCACAGGATCATATGAAATATTCGGAAGGATGGAAGAAATGTTGAAACAAGTACTCGACGAAACAAAACAGATACCCGGAATAACGACAAGGGCTGGACACCAATGCAGCGAACAAGAGAAGGAATTAGATGAAAGAATGAGGAACACAGGGGTGCAACAAACAACGGCCATGATTGATTCTCTCGAACAGCTTAGAGAATTCCAGGACATTGTTCGCAGAGTGAGCTTTCAAGAAGAGACGACGCTGAAGCTGCAGGATCGAACAGACACAGGAGACACACCTGCACTTGTAGATGGCAACCACACAAAAGAAGTCGTAGCCGCACCAGAACCAGGAGGGAGGAGAAAAATAAAGAAGGAATAACAGGACCATCAAAACAAACATGAAAGGAAGAAAAGAATAACAAAATCAAGAACACAGAACTCAAGAATTAGCCAGAGGGAGACAGAAGAACATAACAAGGTGCAAAAGGAGCAAAACAAGGAGGACGTATCAACCAACACATCAAGTGCTGAAGGACAGCAAGAACAAGGAAGAGAAGTAGCTGCAGAAGCAGAGAATCAAGCTGAGAAACAGGTAAATGAAAAAAGTGACTCGAAAGCGATTCTTTCAAACTTGAACTTACAAAATCTACCTTCAATTCTGTCAGGTACACGGCAACAGAACGCCACCAAAACATAAAGGCCAACAGCAGCATGTCGTCAAGAACACCGGGCAAGATGATGGAAGCAATAGAACAAGCAACCCAACAACAAATAATGCTCCCTCAAGAGCGTCAACAGGAGCAGTACAAGAGACGAACAGGATCGGAGGCAGCAAAGATGTGAGTATAAAAAATCACTCTCTTCTCTCTAAAGCAAAAATTCTCTTGAGTTAACTGACAAATCTGCAACAAAATATACAATCAGCCAGACAAGTATCATATCGACGCTCCCGCAAACGAGCCACGGGCTGATCTAGCATCGACCGTTAACAGCACGACAGAAAAACAAGAAGAAAACAACAAAGAAGAGGTAAAACTTCAAAACCCACTTTGCCCAAATACCGTCAACTCATATTGTTTCAACTACCAGGTATTACAGGCACAACAAATAGAAGAGGATGCCCATGCAAAACAGAAAATTCATATAGAAGAGCTTTTTAGCACAAGAGCATTTCAGATGACCAATACAGGGGAGAAATCCTCAGACACTCCACCTGGTGACACACCCAAGGCTAGCATACAAAGCAAAGAAAAAGTGGACGCACAAACGGATATCCCAACCACCAGCGCAAACATAAAATTCAACAAAAACCATTTTTCCAAAATCTATAAGAAATGTACTGCCCTGTACGACCTATCACGGTACTACAAGAATTACAAGCAATGAATCATCCTTTTCCTATTTCATGAAACGCAGGAAACAAACGAGGGCGGTCATGCCAAAGAACAACAAGGAGTACAGACAGAACAAACCAAAAAATAAGGGCAAATGCTCACTAAAATGGTACCCAGCACACATCAAAGATCAACGAGGTAAAGCCACACACACCTGCTCCTACAACATTAAAATAAAAAAAGTTATACATGCACAGATGAAGTCCAAACTTTATTTACATTTTTTGATCGAACAGAAAAAAGAAACAAATGAAGAAGAAGATGTGGCTAAAGAAGCGATAGAAAGTGCTGCTACCGCTCGACAATGTACAAAAACTACCCAAGACAGAGAAGAACTGACAGGCACGGCACCGGATAGATTGAACGTAGAGGTCAAGCTACAAAACCTCTTTCTATAGCATATAAAAAATATGAGTAAAACGGATCTTGATGCTCAAACGGACGATTGTAGATTAGAGAAGGTTCGACGGTTTCCATCTCTCCCTCCCTCTTCTACTAGCTTGCTTCGCCTTCCGCAAAGTAAATCTCGAAATCTTCATCACTCCCGCACGCTCTCCTCCTTCCTTCTGCACACAAACACAAATTCGAAATCAAGTTCGCGTCACTGGACAAACCGCCACCACATTCGCGAACCACCCTCCAATCCGACATACACACAGCCACACACTGCCCGCGAGAACACCAATAACCCCGCCAGCTGCGGCGACCGATGGCGAGGACTTCGACACCGGCGGCGGAAATCGCAACAAAAAAAGAGCAATGAAACAATAAGCCGATGGAACCGAAGAACACCGCACAACTAATTGAAGGAATTATCATTCTATGCCACTCCATTCCACCGGATAGATCGTAGTGATTTTTCAACTTCAAGGAACATTAACCCTAGCCACCGCTACCAAGGAGTTTTCCAACAACCTAAAATTAATTTGTCTAACAATATGAACTGGCGGAGAGATGAGACTTAAAAGAAATACTACAGCTCTCTGCCCTGGAATTTTCGCCATACGATATGTGCTCAAACCTACTAAACCTGAAATGTCACTAACTAGAATACGTCGATAGATCCAAACCCCGCAAGCATCCCAAGAGGCCAAAACCACCTGATAACCGTAAGACATTTTCTACATTGTTTGTCCCTTCAATCTAACCATTTTTCAAATTAAGTGCCCCTGGTCTGAAAAACAGTGAACAAAGAATAGATGTACCCTGTGCTTCTAGGGTAAAACAACCCGTGCCTCTCTATCCATACAAATTTGTTTTCACACCACGCATGTTTTTTTCCAGTGACACTCGACTCTGCTTCTAACACCTACCCATTTTTTATGCAGCAATGAGAAATCCTCATGAAGAAGCTAAAACACAGCAAAATACTGACGAATACCCTGCTGAAGAGCATGCAATCCAGCAAGCTCCTGTCAAAGGTTTTACCAAAAGAGTCCACTGTCTATGTACAAAAAACTATGTTGAGACATTAATAACTTAACTGCTATCCTTGACAACAATAACTTAACTATGTCTACAAATAAAACTACATGCCACTTTTTATATATTTCTGTAACATCCCAAAATTCTAAATTTTGGAATGTTATAAACAAATAGATTGTTTTGATTGATTGTTTGATTGTTGTGTGATTGATTGAAATTTGAAACTTTTTGAAAGTTAAATGAGAGGGAATAAAAGGACTTTCCCAAACTTTCATTTTTTTTTCTTTTATGATCTTCGGGAATTCAAATTCTTTTCATCACAAAACCCTGGAGAGAAGATGGCATGACTTCTTCCATTTATTTAAATGACAAGGGGTGTTGAAAATATTTGAATTTCATTTGGAAAATATTTACAATTCTGAAACTTTATGCAACTCAATGATTTTCACGAGCGAAGATAAAATGACTTCTTCAAAACATATGAAATATGAGTTGGGAGTTTCAAAGAATTAAATTCAAAGTTCTTTTGAATTTAATTTTTAATTTGGAGTTATTTGAGTTTTATTCAAAGTATTTTTCTCCGAAAATAACATATATGGAAAATAGGGTAACATGATTCCCTACAATAGATAATTGGAGAGAAATAAATTTGAAACCATTTTGGTGTTTCTTTAAATGATTTTATTGGGTTTTAAATAAGTCAGTAGCACTGTTTGAATTATTAGAATTATTGTGAATTTTATTTGAAGCTAGAATAATGTTCATGTTGTAGAAAATCTTTTTCTGAAAATTTTGATATATAATATGCCTATGTTGTATTTTTATTTTATTGGTATTATTTTATTTTTAGTGTCTGTTTTCTTTAAAAAAAATCTTCTTCTCTCCGCCGAACTGGGCCGGCCCATCTCCTCAGCCAGGCCTAGCCCAGCCGAGCCGCTCGCCCCGACTTCGGACTCCCGAGCGGGAGACCGCCGCCGCCACGACAGCGCCACCGCCGTCGTGTCCTTCACGGACTCCACCTCCCACGCCGCCTCTCCTCTGCCCCCTCCCGCACGCCTTGCGCCTCCCCTCCCCTCCTTAAATAGCGGCCCCGGGCCCCGCCTCTCTCTCTGCCGTGCCGCTCGCTCCTCCCGCATCTCGCCGGAGCCCGCAGCCGCCGCCGCCGTTGTCAACCGCCGCCGCCGCCGCTGCTCTGCACCACCGCCATCGCCGCACTCCGCCCGCGCCACCTCGCCGCCCTCGCCCCTCGTCGCGAAGCCGCGCCACGCCGGAGCCCGCCGTCGCCACTGCCCCGCCTCGCCGGAGAAAGCCGCCGTCGCCGCCGATTCATCTCAACCGACCCGGTATAAACCGAGAAAGCCCGCCGGTTTTTCTTTTAGTTCGGTTTTCTGAAAACCGTAGATTTGTTCTTTAGGTGTAATATTTAACGAACGTTTTCTGTTTAGTTAGTTTTAGTGAACGTTTTCTTTCTGTAAATCTGTGTAGCGAACGTTCGTTATTTAGACTTTTTCTTTTTCTGTTATTTTCTGTCCAGGGACCTATTAGTAGAATTTCTTTTACAGATTAGTCCCTGTTTTTCAAACGACCACTACTTTTTACTCGTTAGTCCAAATCCAACGAAACCAATGCCCACCTCTTCATTATGATCCCCTCTTTCCAGTAAAACAACTCAAACATGTTTTTGAAAGTTTAAAATTTGAATTAGGTCAGTTTTGTATTTGAACTTCATTTGATCGTAACTTGAGTTTCGTAACTCCGATTTATTTGATTCTTTTTGCATCTCGAAGCTCTTGACCTAAACTTTCTGATAAGGCCAAATTCACATAACGTTGGTACTATTGGAAATTGTTTTATGTTGCAAGAGTTTTTGACTTGGTTTTGAAGTTTTACGAATTGTTTTCTTCGTTCTTTCTGGTCTTTTGAGTGATTGCTTATGTGTGGTTACTATTGTTTGCTTACGATAGATTGACCGGAGTGTGACGAGTAGAACTATCAAGAGTTTTTAGTGCGAATCATCTTCATCAACATTGCAGGCAAGTTCACACTTTGATCATATCCCTTTTCATACCCAGTTTTTATGCATTAGATCAATCCTCAAACACTTGCATGATTAGGATCTAATTAAATTGTGGGTTTTGGGAAGTAGAATGAGGTAGTACCTATTACCTGTGTTACGATTGAAACCTTTGGGAGTTACTTCTGCGTTTGCTTATTTTGCCATGCTATGCTAGTAGACGTGGATTGGGTGAGTGAATATCCATGACAGATGTGAGATTGTTATTAATGGTTTATCTAAGGTGGCAACTTAAATACACATCTGGGTGGATTGAGGCACTTGGAGTTACCAGGACTTGCCTTTTTTTTGGAAATCCCGGGTGTACCGTGTGATTTTCCTATGGACCGCCACCCAGGCTCAAAGGGATCATAAGATAATTCATACTAGTAACTTACGTGTGCAGCCACAAGCCATTATGGGCTCTGGCATAGTTGACTAAGTCGTGCGAACTCTTATAGTGGTGGACTAGCAGATGTAGGGGATGTAGGTGTACCGGTCCACCCATCGTAAGGTGCTAGCGCTTCTGAAAGACTATGTCTCGGTCATCCGTTTCTCAAACACCCTGTAGTGCGAGAAACCAAACGGAGCGATCGAGTCTTGTGGGGAAAAGTGCACAAACCTCTGCAGAGTGTACAAACTAATCATGATTAGCCGTGTCCCCGGTTATGGACATTTTGAGTATCTAGTACTTGGATTATCCTGTTGATCTCATCATGTTACTATAATCAATATTGTTGGGTTTTAATGAGTACTTTTAATTGGGATTGAGAATGCTGTCAACCATTCTCAATATTTAACAACCACCCTGATAGTTAAATAAATGTAATCCTTTGCAGTAGGGAAAAATTGGCTTTACGCAAAACTGTAACCATAGAGCTTTTTCCACCAGCCAGATATGCATGTAGTGATAGCTCTTATTCATCATTGCTCTATGGTGTGAATTTTCCAGTACATTCACTGTACTGACCCTCTATGGCTGCAACGTCTCATGTTGCAGGATCTTACGATGAGTAAGTGATACGTTAGGGTTACGATTTCCTATACTCAACTTTGCCGTTGGTGTTGATGGGAATCCACAACCTTGTTGCTTCCGCTATTTTGCATTGAGGTAATAGTTTTTACGTTATTTTGTACATGTGATTTACCTCTGTTATAAATCCTCGAGTACTGTGTGTGTCAGCATACCGATCCAGGGATGACACGTAAGCATAGAGACTTGACCCATTCGGGTCGGGTCGCTACAAGATGGTATCAGAGCACATGTTGACTGTAGGACGTGACCCTAAAAACTGGCAAGACCATAGGAAAGATTTCTACTACAACTTTCTTTCAAAAGATCTTTTACCTCTCTTCTCTTCTAAGCTTATTCAAATATTTCCTTTTAGTGAGACCATACCCTTTTCCCCTTTTGACCCCCTTGAAGATTCGACTAATGAGACCACTCCAAGGAGTACAAGATATTGGATAACTAAGACCACTTCGGAATGAAGAGGATTTTTTAGAGCATTATAATGACGGAAACTACAACAGTGAAGACTCCGAAGACTAGGAGAATTTGAAGGCTGTGAAGAATTTCCAGATTTGGTATGACAAAGGAAGGCCACACTTATGGAACTTGGCAGACTAAGGAAGCTGTCAATACCCGAGATCAAGGTGTATCGGAGAAAGACTGGAACATGGAGCATTAGAACTCATTTTGTCAAGAAAGCCCCAAGGCAGGAGATATCCATTATGGAATGATAGCTCATGGCAGTAACATGGGCATAAACACGGTTATCCATGATGATATTGCCCGCTTATGCTATTATCACCGTGCTGAGCTAAGCATGCATATGCATGGAAAGATTGGATGGTAGAAGGCTGATGGAGGATCTATCAGCAAAGGATGTCGTTTTAACATAGCTGGTGTATCACCAGGATCTAGAGAATTACATCAAGAAGTTTAAGATGGACTCACAGGAAGTTATATTTGACAAGGAAGCGTTTCGTGAAGAACTCAGGACCCAGGAGCTGAAAGTAGCCAGCTAGAGGAGCAAAACCTCGAGATACAGGAGATTCATCAGGAACTGAAGGACAGTAGGACCGTGGTTCATACCAAGGATGTTGAAACCCAGAAGTTTGGAATGAAATTTCAAAATATTGAAGATGGTACGAGAGACCTCGCGATAACAGAGTTGATCTGGCAAAAGAACTTGAGAAGGACAGCATGATCGGAAGAAGCCCATCGAAGACATGAACAAGACTGGAAGAGTTTGGCGACATTAACCTTTAGAATACCCAACCCCTGTTATATGCCTATGTTAGATGCGACGTTTGTGAGCTGTCATTTGTTTGATGTTTTTCCGACAGCCACAATAAAACCTGTATTTTCAAAACCATTTTTTGTATTGTGTGCATCCCTCTCTATCTCTCTTATCTCACCCCAAAACCCATGGACCCACTAGAGGATGAATGGAGATGAGCTGGTATTTTTGGGACCGATGAGTGAATTGGAGACGGGCCGATGGATTCAGAACATGGAGGATCACATGGAGAATAACCCTATAGCCGGAAAGTATATGACCCAGCATGCTCTTAAGTGTTTTGAAAGAGGTGCTGCTACTTGGTGGAGGATGTACCAAACCATCAATGGATTGCAAGGAATAACCACTTGGAAGGAATTTAAGTTGACTTTGCCAAAGTCTCGGTTTGTGTCCCAGAAGTTGAGGCCTTATGGAAAGGATATGAATAAACCTTGTGCATACAAGCTTTGTGGAGAAATAGGACACAACCATAAAGAAAATAAGGAGAAATACCCTCATAAGCAGAGGATTACCAAAGGAGTTAGCCGAGGATCTAAGGGAAGCTTAGTTGGAGATTGTTCCCAAAGGTTTTGTTGTAGCAATGGAGGTTCAGTGAACATTAGTGGGAAAGCTTCGAGAAGCTAAAAAGGATGGCAAAGAGATCGCTGAGATAAAGGAGAAAGTGAGCAAAGGAAAGGCCAAAGGTTTTCGTAAGGATGAGCACGACACCTTATGGTTCGAGGATCTTCTATATGTGCCTAATAATGTAAATATCAGGAAGTTAATACTTCAGGAGTCTCATGACTCACCATACTCGATTCACCCTGGAAACATCAAGATGTATTTGAATTTGAAGGAGCGTTTTTGGAGAACTAGTATGAAGAAGGATATTGCCGAGTATGTAGCTGTATGTGATGTATGTCAGATAGTGAAGGTAGAACATCAGAAGCCAGCAGGAGTACTATAGCCTATGCCGATACCCGAATGGAAGTGGGATAAGCTTGGCATGAATTTCATTACCAGATTTCCCAGAACCCGATTGGGATATGATTCTATCTGGGTAGTAGTTGATTCGCTTGACCAAATTGGCTCACTTTATCCAAGTGAAAACCACCTATACAAGTGCGAAGTTGGCCAAGATATATTTGACCAGGATCGTATGTCTGCGTGGAGTTCCGAGGACCATCGTAGAGGAACACAGTTTATCTCAAAGTTTTGGAATCAGCTGCACCAGACTTTGGGTACTAGACTAGAGTTCAGTACAGCCTTTCATCCGCAGACAGATGGACAGACTAAGAGTGTAAATCAGATTCTGGAGGACATGTTGAGAGCTTGTGCGCAAGATTATGGATCTAGTAGGAATGATAATTACCTTACGCGGAGTTCTCATACAACAACAGTTACCAAGCCAGTTTGAAGATGGCCCCTTTTAAGGTTTTGAATGGAGAAGGAGCCAGACACCGTTGATGTGGGATGAAGTTGGAGACCGTCAATTGTTTGGATCAAATGTGATCAAGGATCAAGAGAATGTTAAGTGGATTCGAGATAGACTAAAGGTAGCTCAGTCCAGGCAGAAGAGTTATGCAGACTCAAAAACGCAAGGAGGTAGTCCATGAAATTGGAGACAGAGCATGTCCTCGTATGTCCCCTCTGCGAGGAGTTAAAAAACGATTTGGAGTTAAGGAAAATTTAGCCCGGAGATTTGTAGGACCATACCGAGTTTGGAACGTATGGGAGAATAGGCTAACAAGGTGGAGTCAGCAGAAGGACTGTCAGGAGTTCATGATGTATTTCACGTTTCCAGTTGAAGAAGTGCCATGCAGAGATGGCCAATATTCCCCTATAAGGACGCTTGACCCTGGAAAGGATAATGATGTTCCATGAAGTGGAGTATGGACTTCATTAGTATAAGTTTTTATCACGGAAGGTGGGATATCCCACGAGGATGAAGAGATGAATTACTATGGGATATAAAGGAGGTATGATGTTGGAAATATGGATCAATGGAAATTCCATGATGAGTCTGAGTAATCATGTCCTAGTTTGGTGCCAATAGAAGGAAGGAAGACAGTATAACTGGATGGATTTACGTATGCCAGGAAGTTGGATGTTGGGATAATGATCAGTTGCCCAGATGATGTGTTCAAGGATTTTAAGTGATGAGATGGGCCATAACCCACAGGCCCCAGGACCTGCCAAGAAGCAAGCACACTCTTGCTGAAGGAAAACCCTTGGAAGAGGATATGCCTTTACCCACCAACGATTTTATAGGAGCAACGCAAAACCTGAGAGTTGTGAAGACACGATAGATGTTGTTTGGCTTGCAGAATCAAGGGATTTATCCGAACTTGGTTCGTTGACAAGAGAAATTCTGCAATGCTTGTGAGGATGACTGAGTGTTAGCATGCGAGATTCGCTAAACCATATACAAGATAATGATTTGGGTGCGGGATGGATTGATCACCATACCGACTTACTCTTATTATTCGCCTTGCTATGTGGGATGGTAAATCTGAGTGACTTACCTATAGCAGAGAGACGACGATCAAGACCTTGTTTGAATCTTAGAATGGTATAAGCATTTTCCCCTGTACAAGGCAGTTGTTGCCAATTGTAGGATATACGGTGAGAATGAAGCCAGACCCGTTTTCTGCAGGAGAAACCATAAATTGTTGACCACCATGAGATATCGATAGTTGTTTAGTATTGGCGCCAGACCCGTCAGCTAAGAAGAACCGGTCATGGAATAACCTTACCAAGATGAAAGGACAGAAGTATTGAGGAAAAGGTTATGCCACTACCGGAAGAGCCCAGAGAAGGAATTATCCTTAAGATCTGAGAAGACCGACACTGTCAGTAATAAGTATATGGAGTATATGAGTTTTGATGGAACCGTAACCATGGTTCTAAGGGTGGTAGCACCCGAGACCCCGAAGATGATCGATGGATTTTGAGAAGACCCCCAAACCCTAAACTATTCCTTGCTAGCCTCTCCGAATCTTGAGGACAAGATTCATTTTAAGGGTGGTAGTTTGTAACATCCCAAAATTCTAAATTTTGGAATGTTATAAACAAATAGATTGTTTTGATTGATTGTTTGATTGTTGTGTGATTGATTGAAATTTGAAACTTTTTGAAAGTTAAATGAGAGGGAATAAAAGGACTTTCCCAAAATTGCATTTTTTTTGCTTTTATGATCTTCGGGAATTCAAATTCTTTTCATCACAAAACCCCGGAGAGAAGATGGCATGACTTCTTCCATTTATTTAAATGACAAGGGGTGTTGAAAATATTTGAATTTCATTTGGAAAATATTTCCAATTTTGAAACTTTATGCAACTCAATGATTTTCACGAGCGAAGATAAAATGACTTCTTCAAAACATATGAAATATGAGTTGGGAGTTTCAATGAATTAAATTCAAAGTTCTTTTGAATTTAATTTTTAATTTGGAGTTATTTGAGTTTTATTCAAAGTATTTTTCTCCGAAAATAACATATATGGAAAATAGGGTAACATGATTCCCTACAACAGAAAATTGGAGAGAAATAAATTTGAAACCATTTTGGTGTTTTTTTAAAATGATTTTATTGGGTTTTAAATAAGTCAATAGCACTGTTTGAATTATTAGAATTATTGTGAATTTTATTTGAAGCTAGAATAATGTTCATGTTGTAGAAAATCTTTTTCTGAAAATTTTGATATATAATATGCCTATGTTGTATTTTTATTTTATTAGTATTATTTTATTTTTAGTGTCTGTTTTCTTGAAAAAAAATCTTCTTCTCTCCGCCGAACTGGGCCGGCCCAGCTCCTCAGCCAGGCCCAGCCCAGCCGAGCCGCTCGTCCCGACCTCGGACTCCCGAGCGGGAGACCGCCGCCGCCACGACAGCGCCACCACCGCCGTGTCCTTCACGGACTCCACCTCCCGCGCCGCCTCTCCTCTGCCCCCTCCTGCACGCCTTGCGCCTCCCCTCCCCTCCTTAAATAGCGGCCCCGGGCCCCGCCTCTCTCTCTGCCGCGCCGCTCGCTCCTCCCGCATCTCGCCAGAGCCCGCAGCCGCCGCCGCCGTTGTCAACCGCCGCCGCCGCCGCTGCTCTGCACCACCGCCGTCGCCGCACTCCGCCGCGCCACCTCGCCGCCCTCGCCCCTCGTCGCGAAGGCGCGCCACGCCGGAGCCCGCCGTCGCCACTGCCTCGCCTCGCCGGAGAAAGCCGCCGTCGCCGCCGGTTCATCTCAACCGACCCGGTATAAACCGAGAAAGCCCGCCGGTTTTTCTTTTAGTTCGGTTTTCTGAAAACCCTAGATTTGTTTTTTTAGGTGTAATATTTAACGAACGTTTTCTGTTTAGTTAGTTTTAGTGAACGTTTTCGTTCTGTAAATCTGTGTAGCGAACGTTCGTTATTTAGACTTTTTCTTTTTCTGTTATTTTCTGTCCAGGGACCTATTAGTAGAATTTCTTTTACAGATTAGTCCCTGTTTTTCAAACGACCACTACTTTTTACTCGTTAGTCCAAATCCAACCAAACCAACGCCCACCTCTTCGTTATGATCCCCTCTATCCAGTAAAACAACTCAAACATGTTTTTGAAAGTTTAAAATTTGAATTAGATCAGTTTTGTATTTGAACTTTGTTTGATCGTAACTTGAGTTTCGTAACTCCGATTTATTTGATTCTTTTTGCATCTCGAAGCTCTTGACCTAAACTTTATGATAAGGCCAAATTCACATAATTTTGGTACTATTAGAAATTTTTTTATGTTGCAAGAGTTTTTGACTTGGTTTTGAAGTTTTACGAATTGTTTTCTTCGTTCTTTCTGGTCTTTTGAGTGATTGCTTATGTGTGGTTACTATTGTTTGCTTACGATAGATTGACCGGAGTGTGATGAGTAGAACTATCAAGAGTTTTGAGTGTGAATCATCTTCATCAACATTGAGGCAAGTTCACACTTTGATCATATCCCTTTTCATACCCAGTTTTTATGCATTAGATCAATCCTCAAACACTTGCATGATTAGGATCTAATTAAATTGCAGGTTTTGGGAAGTAGAATGAGGTAGTACCTATTACCTGTGTTACGATTGAAACCTTTGGGAGTTACTTCTGCGTTTGCTTATTTTGCCATGCTATGCTAGTAGACGTGGATTGGGTGAGTGAATATCCATGACAGATGTGAGATTGTTATTAATTGTTTATCTAAGGTGGCAACTTAAATACACATCTGGGTGGATTGAGGCACTTGGAGTTACCAGGACTTTCCTGTTCTTTTGGAAATCCCGGGGGTACCGTGTGATTTTCCTATGGACCGCTAGCCAGGCTCAAAGGGATCATAAGATAATTCATACTAGTAACTTTCGTGTGCAGCCACAAGCCATTATGGGCTCTGGCATAGTTGACTAAGTCGTGCGAACTCTTATAGTGGTGGACTAGCAGATGTAGGGGATGTAGGTGTACCGGTCCACCCATCGTAAGGTGCTAGCGCTTCTGAAAGACTATGTCTCGGTCATCCGTTTCTCAAACACGTTGTAGTGCGAGAAACCAAACGGAGGCGATCGAGTCTTGTGGGGAAAAGTGCGCAAACCTCTGCAGAGTGTACAAACTAATCATGATTAGCCGTGTCCCCGGTTATGGACATTTTGAGTATCTAGTACTTGGATTATCCTGTTGATCTCATCATGTTACTATAATCAATATTGTTGGGTTTTAGTGAGTACTTTTAATTGGGATTGAGAATGCTGTCAACCATTCTCAATATTTAACAACCACCATGATAGTTAAATAAATGTATTCCTTTGCAGTCGGGAAAAATTGGCGTTACGCAAAACTGTAACCATAGAGCTTTTTCCACCAGCCAGATATGCATGTAGTGATAGCTCTTATTCATCATTGCTCTATGGTGTGAATTTGCCAGTACATTCAATGTACTGACCCTCTGTGGCTGCAACATCTCATGTTGCAGGATCTTACGACGAGTAAGTGATATGTTAGGGTTACGATTTCCTATACTCAACTTTGCCGTTGGTGTTGATGGGAATCCACAACCTTGTTGCTTCCGCTATTTTGGATTGAGGTAATAGTTTTTACGTTATTTTGTACATGTGATTTACCTCTGTTATAAATCCTCGAGTACTGTGTGTCAGCATACCGATCCAGGGATGACACGTAAGCACAGAGACTTGACCCATTCGGGTCGGGTCGCTACAATTTCTTTATAGAAAACATTAAAAATGTTCGCACACTAACTTATGTTTAATTAAAAACACAGTGTAACTTACAAAATAAATCTTCAACTCTCATTGATGATATTCCTCCCATTATGAAATATCACCTGCAGAGTGCATTTTTGTCTCAGAAAATGCTTCACCCTAACTTCACTTCCCCAGCTCCACTCATAACCATAATTAATATTTTTTTAAATCACCTGATTAGCTCAATCGGTAATAGTAGAAATAACCTTTCTTAACCCAAAAAAGAAAACTAAAAATACCCTTTGGGAATTTCACATTCCTTATGCATAATCGTGGAAGATATATATTTTAAATGTGTATAAATTATTTTCGGACAAAGTAATATCGTTTTTCGTTACCTGGTCATTATGCAGGACACAAAGACGGTGATATTGAGAGCACACAAACACAAAGCATGACTCCTCATTCATCAGAAAAGGACACATAGCATAACATGAGGAACAAACCATCTGTAGTAGAAATGGTAACTTACACCAGGCTCAACAGGACTAAACACCTAGCAACAAGCAAAAAAAAGAGAAAATCAGATACCAGCACTGTTTTTACTCCTGGAACAAAACGGCAAAAGAAAAAGGACAATGCTGAAAACATCGTCAACACTGGTACCTTGCAGTATCAGCAATTACCTCTAATGGTACTCCCGCCAACAGAACCTACCGGTTCGAAGAAACAAGTTGGATGCAAGAAGAAAAACAAACGACAAAGGGTAGAAAAAGAACATGACGATACCAACAGTGAAGGTTCAGATACCAATGATGACGATGATGACAGACAACATGATGCAGATTTCATTCCTACTGACGGCGATGATGCCGAAGAGCGCGACAGCGACAAAGAACATGATGACGATGTAAAAACACACTTATGCACTAATTTTGAATGCCACTATTCAGCACCAGGGACCTAACGTTCCTTTCTAACAAAACCCTTTGTTTTTTTCTTCTGAAACAGCCCAAATCAAGCAAGAAGGACAGAAACAGAAGAAAAACAAGCAGGAAAGAATTGGCAGCGCCAACAGTTGACGAAGAATAGGAAGAAACAAACGAACAGAAATGCCAAATCAAGGCAGGGGCAGCATTCGCTCATGTCAAGAAAGCATGGAATTTACTTAAAGACCGTCACAAGAAAGATATTAGGACGGCAGGATTTGGTAGCCTAGAGAATTGCAAAATAATGGGCTCCATCTGTAGACCGCTTGTAGCACACATCTACGACAACCTCGACATAGAAACCATGATAATAACCTTCGGTGATGGTGCCGAAGACAAAAAAATCAAGATTACCAAGGAAGCTATCCACAAGGTGTTTGGATACCCAAACGGCACGCAAAGGTCAGCACCAAGGCCGGAGACTAGCCCAACTTCGATGAAAGAACTGATGTCAGACCATGGCTTCAAAGATACAAAATTCGCGCCAAAACAACTGTTCGAGAAGCTACAAATATTGGTGGAAATAGATGACGATCAGTCAAACAGTAAATCAGTTAAAATATTTTTCCTTATTTTTTTCCACAATGTTGTCTGCGGGTCAAGCGCCGTTATCTTCGCCCGACAAGCTATAATGGTCAAGGACTTGGACTATCCAGAAATGGCAAAGATGGATTTCTGCGAGGTAATCGTCGAAAGTATTAGGGAAGGAGCCAAGACATGGCAGAAGCACAAGATGTTGCCTCAGAAAGAGAATAACAAAAAGCATATCAATGGTTTGGCATAGGGACCAGTAATCATGTACCTTGACTCCCTGCTGCTGCCAACCGACACAAAAGAAATGCGGAAGATTGCAAAGACAATAGACAAGACCTCATTACCACGAGCAAACCATCTCAAAGTAAGTGACCTAGAAAAAATAGCTAGAGCAGACATGAAAACGGACAGAAAAGCACGACCAGATGACTATGAATTTGGCAAGATACAGGTATAGTTCTGTTGTACATAAATCAGTCCTTCCCTTTTCGAAAACAGCTTCCATTCTAATCAACTCCATTCTACCGAAACGGTGCAGACATGTAACGGAACAGCAGAGAGGATCTTCTATACCAACACAGCATCAACTTCGTCTTCAATTCACCAGATAGCAGGAGAACATTGTAAAGAACAGCAACACCAGCACACAACCAAACTGCTACCACCTCCACCCAAACGCCGGCGTGAACCACG
The DNA here is from genome assembly GCF_002162155.2 of Triticum dicoccoides. Taxonomy (NCBI): domain Eukaryota; kingdom Viridiplantae; phylum Streptophyta; class Magnoliopsida; order Poales; family Poaceae; genus Triticum; species Triticum dicoccoides. Next base: position 577,950,652 of record NC_041393.1, read on the forward strand.
TATCTGCACCAGTGGAAGCACAAAACCAAACAAAAGCATAAGCACAGGACCAGAAGAAAGATTCCAAAGGATAAACAAATTGTTGGAAAGAGTGCTCGATGAAGCACAACAGTTACCCGTAGTAACCACCAGGGCTAAACAACGGTGCAGCGAAAAAGAAGAGATATTGGATGAAAAAACAAGGACAAAGTCGTGCAACAAACAATTTCCCTGATGGACAACTCAGACAATTTCAGGACATACTTTGCACAAGGTACCTCATAGACAACCCGACCCTGCAAACACTAGAGCAAGCAGATCCAGCAGCATCAAGTGGACTAGTCGATGCCAACCGCACCAATGAAATCACAGCCACAACAAAACAAAGAGAAACGATAAAAAGAAAGAAAGAAGAAGAAGATGAAGAGAGGAATAGAAGAACAAAATCAAGGGACGTGGGCATTGACAAGAAGAAGATAAAGCGGCAAAAAACAGGTAAATAAATAGTAATGCATGGTGCCAATCCGCACGCTAAAGCAAACCCCTGCTTTCATACCTCAACTGAAAAGAACTGTTTCAATGCTTTCAGGAACGTACCAATACCACACCAGGCCAAGATGAACTCCAACAGCACGATAGTGTCAACAACACCCAAAACAAGAATGAACGCAACAAACAAAGCAACCTCACAACAGACACTGCTACAACAACAACTACCCCAATACAAGCACAAGATACAATCGACGTCAGAACCAGTGAAGAGGTCAGTATGAACATCCATTTTTCCTTTCAAAACTGGATAGAGTTATAAGTTAACTGACAAACCTCCAACAAAATATAGGCTCAGCTGGAGAACAATCAAGTCAGCAGTCCCGTCAACCAAATTCAAGAGCCTGACCCACAATCAACCGTTAGCATAACGAACAACAAAGAAGAAGAAAACATCAAAGAGGAGGTAAACTTCCACAGCCCACTACACCCCACACCGGAAACTTATAATGGCAGGAAAGAAAGTGGACCGCAAACTCATATTGTTTGAACTCCAGGTATCACAATCACTTCAAGACCAAGAGACAACACCAACAGACGAAGGAGTCACAGAACAGGAAGTTTGTGCACAAGAGATTTCCAGTGCCACAACATTGCAGATCACCATCATGAGTACAAAGGAGAAAACCCAAGACATCAAAGCCGATGATAAATTAGACACTGTTATACCTAACAAAGAAACAGTCAATGCAGGCACGAATAACCCAGTCATCAACACAGAGGTAAAAAAATCAACAACAAACCCTTTTCAACCCACCACCGCAATACAAGGATTATAAGGGATGACTCACCTTTTTCTTTGAATAAATGCAGGAAAAAAACAAGTACATTGATCTCGAAAATCAAGAAGCAGCGCAACCAAAGGAAATTGGAAAACACACAGAACTTCAAACAACAACATCTCAAGAGGTGAGGCTACAAAACTGAGACACAAATGAGATTCAAACTATAATTTCAATTTTTATTAAACAGGAAGAGGAAGCAAGCGAAAGCACTGGTATAGACATTCAACAAGAAAACAAAGAGGACAGCACGAAACAAGGAGAAGCCATAGTTCCAGCAGTAGATAGTCCTCCGAATCCAGAGAATGAGGTCTGATAAAAAATAAAATGTAACTCAACAATCAGAAATGCACCGATTTCTTAAATACCTTTTGGGTTGGTGCAGGCACAAGAAACTCAAGACAGCACCAACAATCAAGACCATCAAACACAACTAGAGGAGCCCAATGAACAACCCGAAAATGTTCTTCAAACGGTAGACAATAATGCCACTGAAGACCAAGCCACCAAAAATTCACTCACCAAACAACAGCTACCAGAGACAGCGGGAGCGTCAACGATTGAAAAGGTAAAGTTACAAAACCTGCAACTATGAAATTATAAAATTGCTGCGTACACAATCAAATAAACTACAACCTACCACACCTGCATTCAATCCAATGCACTCTCACTTTGCCACCTCTATATTTGAACAGCTGCAAGGAAAAAAACAAGGTCAGCAACGATGAAGAGAAAAATAAAGTGCAAGAGAAGGACCCAAAAACATCACTCAACGAGGAACACGTAGAACAATCAGTAGTAACAAGTACAGAGGTGAAAACAGATAATACCTCCAAATGATCTTATAGTTCAAAAATATGCATTTCACACATCAATACTTTCCTCCATCCCAGAGAGGGGAGACAAACGAGCAAAAGGAGGCCACTGAAGAAGGGCAACATGATCTTCAAATGACAGACGTCAGCGTCAAAGAAGACCAAGCCCCAAAATATTCACTCAACAAAAAACACGCAGCAGAGACTGCAGCAACAACAACGACTGAAAAGGTAAACTTACATAAGCTGAGCCTCTGAAAATATAAAATATCTCTCTTTAACCTCAAATCCACTGCCACTTAGCCACCTGTGTGTTTCAAAAGCTACAAGACTAAAACGACGGCCGCGGCGATGAGCTCCAAAAGAGTGAACATGAAGATGACCAAAAACCTCCACTCAACGAAGAACAACCGCAACAATCAGCAACAGCAACGAAAACAGAAACAGAGACAACAAAAGCAGCAACGACTGAGGAGGTAAAGTTACATAGTCTGATTCTACAAAAATATAAAGTAGTTCCAAGAGAACTCAAATGCACTCCAAATTACCACCTTTATGATTGAACAGCTGCAAGACAAAAACCATGACAGTGACGATGAACACCAAAACAAAGAACAAGACGACACCCAAGAAACAACAACCAACGAAGAACAGGTGGAACAGTCAGCATCACCAACGACAGCTCAACAGGTGAAGTTGCACAAAATGTTTCCACAAAATTACAACTTAATCACAATCAAAATAGCTCAAAGCACGCACCGAACGCTTCGCTATTTTCACATAACAGCTACTATAATTAAAATAAAGTAGCAAGTTAAATTATTTCAATGCTTTTTAAATGGTAACGCAGAAACACGAAGAAGGCAACCACGGAGATACAACCAATGAAGCAAACACACAAATTGTTCCAGAGAAAGAACCAGAAAATATGGAAGAAAACCCTACGCCGTCATACGATGCCAATTCCACTGGCAGAGAGGTCAGTGCCATCCAAGTCGAGACTGACAAACAAAACGGAGAAGACAACCAGCAAGACATAAAGGTTGACAAGGAAAAACGTGATGCTAAGAAAAGCACAGACGACTCAAGTAAGGACGGAGCAAAAACTGAACAAAAGGGTACAACACAAAAAGAAGAACAAAACATGAAACAGGAAGCAGAAGGAGAACAAGAAAGGAACAACACTGGACAAGAAATGTCTTCCAGCATCGAAGCAGGCAAGACAATAGAAACTTAAATGATATCTTGTGACTTGGAATTATTTACATTAAATTCAAAAACATCGCAGGCACAATAGAGAAAGGGGGCAACGATAGCGATTCCGTCAACAAAGCCATTGAAGACCTGTACAACGCTGTATGCAAGCCATGGACAAAGAGAGAAATGTAAGTTTATGTTGCTTACACAGAAAACATTCTTACATGCCATCATTTTGACTGTATCATGTGTGAACTAAAACATTTTTTCTAAATATACTTTGCAAGGATCAGCTTTTCATTACAACGGACAAGTTAGATGTAAATCTAGGCCATGTTGCCGAAAGCTTCAAGTTCGGTAAAACAGTACGTACCGAAGTAATTGAGCCGATGCTAACAATCTTAAGAAAACAACTCAATGGCACATGGAGAAAGATTCTGTCGTTAAGCAACACTGTAAGTAAATATTACGGCAAAAGAATCACGTTTAAAATAATAAATATGACTTTAAAAATATATAAACTTCCCCTATAACTAAACTGACAAATTCCTTTTGTGTATCTGTGACGAAACAAGCAGCACTCAATAAAGGAAGCCGACGACGAAGATCAAATGTGCTACAGAAATAATGATCAAGAACAAAATAGAAAAAAATTACTAACTGCAAGGCTTAGATCATTTTTCAACATGAAAGAAGAAGAAAAACTGCAATATTACAACATGGTAAGGAGATCAGCTGTTTCAAAAACAAAACACAATTTACATATATGCTATGCAAAGTTCTCTTTTTATTTTATGTTTCTTAATATAAGAAGATTTCCAAATGTTTTCATTTTATTTTGTGTTTTGCAGTTCCTTCTACCATGTTCGTTGAGCGGGTTTGAGCAAGATGAAACTATAAGTCATTACTTCACCATCACAGTTAACATGCAAGAACAGCGTTTTGAACTCCTCGACTCTTCAACTGCATATCCAGGCACAATAGAATTCTTCAACAATGTAACCAGCAAATTAATGAAATTCTGGAAGCACATAAGCACAGAGCTACAGCTTTCAGAAAAAAGCATCGACCATTACAAAAAGGTCAGACTGCAGGTGCCACTTGAAGGAGAAGACACGTAAGCACTTCCAACATCTTCACTTATTTCTTTTTTTTCAATGCAAGATTCAATACTACAATTACAGAAATAATTCTGTTCTTTCGTCTTTTCAATACAACAATTACCACTACCATTGCTCAAACTTTTCTCTTCTTTCCGTTTCTTGAATGCAACAATCTTACCAGTACCATTCATCTACATGCAAATGGACTACGCATTCTATATGTAAATGAACCTGAAGCACTACTTCAGTGATGGAACAACATCAACCTTAAAGCCAGAACAAGTACGACAGTTGTGGAAAAAGGTTCTATATCAACTAATCAGTCAACACAGAGGGAATACGAAACTTTCACTAATCAAGTGTACAACATGTAAGTCTTTTCAGAAACTAAATCTTACAGTTTCGTAACACTAGAAGAAGTAATATATTTTTTTAATTATTGTTTTACAGATATGCTGAAATATGAAGTAGATAGGGAAGACAAATAAATGCAACAAGCAGAATGTTGCGTACTAGAAGAGTTTCCGCCAACTACCGGGCCAAAAGAACATATTATGGATGCGACAACCACACAAGAGCATGAAGTTATTGATATATCCAGTAAACACAAAGATATTATGGACGTCAGTAGCCACGCCGTCGCTCAACAATCTTGCACAGACCACGAACAAAATGATCCACCAATAGAACCAGATCAACCACCACCAGACGACAAGATACCACACCAAGCCGAAGAGGAAACAGACAAGCAAAATATCAACAACAATATCATGACCACAGAGCAACTGGAACAAACAGGCACCAAATTAAAAGAGGATGACAGAAGCAATAACGTACCAAATACAGAACAACATGTTTCCAAGCAGAAGAAACATCCTGTTCTTCTTCAAGAAGAAACACGCTCAACAAGCAATCAACAAGGCACCCCCAGCACCATCTCTTTAGACATCCTAAAACCAAAAACAATGGAAAAGAAGGAAGAAGTTGACGAATTTCTTTCAAACCTTAACCCACTATAACTACAGGTGTACAAACACCATATAAAGATGAGCTCTAACTACGATTTAATCAAAACATGGCTGACCGAGCATGAAAGCTATGAATTCAACAAAAATCCCAAGCTATATCTGACAATCTTGCAGCAAGAGTAAGGAGAACATTCAATGCCTCAATCATCTGAGAATAGCTCAGACAAGAAAATCTCGGTCAAGAAAAGGCCGGTAAAGCCTTCAAGAAGGCTCCTTGGAGAAATCAAGATTCCTACATTTGTCCTAGGAGATTTCTAATTCATGAACAAAGCCAGAGCACACCATGAATACCTATTCAGCAAAGAAGGACATGACGAATGCGGAGAGTAAGTACTTTCTCTTTCATAAACAAAAAAACAAACAAATGTTGCCCCTTTTTAAACCAACCTAACTAATGTATAAACTTTTTCTGCTTGCAGTCTAAACGTATATATTAGCTCGACGCGACCCGATTGGACTATAGGAAAACAAATAATGGCACAACTAATGAAACGAGATGATGGACAGATGGAGGGCTCCATCGCAAACGCATTGTTCGACGAATGGACATCGCAGCAACAATACAAAACAACCGATAAAGCCATACTTCCCGTAGAATTTGCAAACGTATGAAGTCCATTTGGACAAAAACACTTGCATCATTTTAGTGAATACAAAGATTGAACTAAAAAGTAGAAAACTTTTTGGTCACAGGTCGTGCTCGGTGTTAAAACTGGAGAGGAAGGAGGACTAGCAGAATTCAATGAGGAAGAAGCATTGAAAGAGTTTGCACCCCTTGTAGAAGGCAAGGAACTTTTAAAGAAGAAGCTGGTAAGTTAATAGAAATATAGAAACATAACTCATTCTTCCTACAGATTGCACATTCACATGTCATTTAATTCTCCTGACAAGAATTAACTTTTACTCACTCTGTCTCCAAACACTGCAGATTATGATACCTCACAACACATATAAACACTACACACTGTACGTGCTCAACAAGTACACAAACTCCATCGACATACTTGACTCACTGAATTACAGACACGGAGATGGAAAAAAACATGGAAAACACACCATAAGGACCACCAAGAACTAGTACATCAATTCAACCTTGTTTCCTAATTAGTTTTCCAATTCATGCATTCCCTTTATTAATAGCAAAACCCAACAATAACATAGATTAAAAGGATGCACGCACTAATGAAGAAGCATTACAGCGAAGCGGAGCTACGAGCCAACAGCGAACCAAACTGGTCGCGGATAGCACAAACACCTAACAGAGTTTGCGTGGCAAAACAGCAGGGTACCCAATGCGGACACTTCATGGCTCAATTTGCAAAATACTGGAATGGCATCGAACTCATAAAAGATGATGAGGATTTCAATGTAAGTGAATAGTACAAGAGCAACAATTTTAATTTTTACAAACAACACTACTTGAATACTTCAATATCCGATTACCTCCATGCAGCAAAGCAACGTAGATGCCGAGTGGAAACCAGAGTTCCTTTTTACAGCCATATTTGGTGAAACAAACCAAATAAAGTGGGAGCAACTACCTGGAAGAATCAAAGAATTCAAACCAGAAACTTCAAAGTTCTTTTCCACCAAAAAAGGTAAGAAAATCATTTCTACTTATCCTCTTTTCTTTTGTAATAACCTACCCATCCCACGGTGTTCACCAACATCTTTTGTATCACGAGAGCTTACATATTACATATCTGCTTCTGTTGACTGAAATAGATGAAACAAAAAGGAAAAAAAGACAAAGCACCAGTCCATATCCAAAACATTCTCATTGCTTCTAACACACAAAGGAGGCGTCCGACCTCTTCCATTTAGTCATGAGCGACAGCTGGCAGGAGGAATACAAAAAGTGAGTTGTTTTCTATTGCACCTCACAATAGTTGGACAGAGGCCAAAAATAATGTAAGTATCTGTTTCTCACTACCGTCACCTCCAAAATAATTTTATCTCCCCTGTCGTAGCAAAACTATATTTAGACGCATCCACAGGGACAGTGAAAGCACGGAACTTACTGGAGCCCAGCTGAAGGCAGTATTTGGTCCAAGACCAGCACAGATGAGCAAACGACATCATATGGAAAAGAGGATCCTCGATGACATAGCAGAAATCTGCGAAAGCATACAAGAATCAAAACAGAGTGACGGAGTAATATTAGGCCCAAACTTTGCAGAGGTAAACTTTTAAAAAGCAAAATCTTGTGAACATTGCAACAACTACTCTTTTTATATTCTTACACGGCTCTTTTTTCTAACAATTTTTTTCATCATAAATATTGTTTGCAGCATATATTGGATTTGAAGAAACACACAACTACTATTACAAAATTTAAAAATGAATTGCAAAAAACAAAGAACCAGCTGGTTCCCATGTATCTCAAGGAAAGTCAACGGAAAAAGCTCTCAATAGCAAACATGGTAACAACCTATTCTGCCATGACAAAATCAGAAAATATGCGTTCTATGAAATTGCTTTATATTAAACTGTCTTCTAAGCAACAAGTTTTTTGTACGCAGATATTCATTCCAATGGAGAAGCATGACCGCTATGTACTATATGTGCTGGACAAATACAAACACAAAGTTCACATTATTGATCCTCGAGAAACAACTCACGAGGAATTTGAGAAAGAAAAGATACACATCGACAAATTGACACCAGAAGAAGCAAGTCGAGTACTTCAGCAAAATGAAGATGCCAGAAAAGAAAGAGAAAGACAGTTTCAGGAATATCATGTTCATAAGACGGCAATCGTAAGCATTTATACATAACAAATTTTTAAGTTTTACAAGTTGCAATATTAAAACAATTAATTACAAAATACAATATTCCCAGGTACCTAGGGTTAAAGAAGTCTTCAACATCATACTAGGACAAACAATGAATGCCAAGGGTACAAGATGGCAGACTCATACCGTGCAAGATGTTCCAATGGTATAAAAGGGAGAATCAACATTTGTTGTTTTAAAGCTTGCATTCCTCTACAATGGTGAAAAGTTTGTCGAAGACCTGGAAGATTTGACAGTAAGTTTATATATATATATATATACTTATAAACAACTTATATGCACAAACTATAATAATATACTTCTCTTCTCGGCAAAATTTCACAGGATGAGGTCGAAGACTGGAGGGCAGAGGCAATGTACATTCTCTTAAATAGCAAGATGAATCCAGTCAAAGCTAGTGAAATGGGTGACAAGATTAGCAAGATCTTAAGGAAAAATGAAGACTAAAACTTTTGATTTAGCCCGCGAAGCTAATTCTATCTAGAAGTGACAAAACAGTTTGTCAATAACTCACATTTATATGTAATGTAGTTAGAAATTGCGTGTTCATGTTGAAAAAAGAACTATTTCGACAACAGTAAACTATAAGAGAGCGCCAGTAAACTATAAACAACAATGCCTCTTCATATTTGTACAAAAGCAGTGACACCCAAAACGAACCCTTACGCGTGACTCTGGAAAGTACCGTCCCGTGCCTCCAGAGGCGACATGGCCTCGTGCCACCAAATCCTGGGTCACCATGCCTCCGGGCAATAACCATACACACACATACCCTTACGCGTGACTCTGGAAAGCACCATCACGTGCCTCCATAGGCGACATGGCCTCGTGCCACCAAACCCTGGGTCACCATGCCTCCGGGCAATAACCATGCACACAATACCCTTACGCGTGACTCTGGAAAGCACCGTCCCGTGCCTCCAGAGGCGACATGGCCTCGTGCCAC
>NC_041393.1:577960309-577961131 GCF_002162155.2 Triticum dicoccoides
GAAACCCTGGGTCACCATGCCTCCGGGCAATATCCATACACACACATAACCTTACGCGTGACTCTGGAAAGCAGCGTCCTGTGCCTCCAGAGGCGACATGGCCTCGTGCCACCAAACCCTGGGTCACCATGCCTCCAAGCAATATCCATACACACACATACCCTTACGCGTGACTCTGGAAAGCACTGTCCCGTGCCTCCAGAGCCGACATGGCCTCGTGCCACCAAACCCTGGGTCACCATGCCTCCGGGCAATATCCACACACACACATACCAAGAGCGCCTCAACCGTAGCTAGCTCCTACGCACACGTGACTTCACATGCTTCAAACCGGTGCCTACGGAGGCAACATAACAATGCCTTTGTAGTATGCACACATGTGCATACACACACAAACCTATATATCGTCAACAAAGCATAACTCTTAACCAGACGTGACTGCACAATCTTCAAACCTGTGTGTTCCGAAACAAAGCAGCTTGCCTTTTGCACGACCTGCTAGGAGGTTCCCTCGCACCGGAGGCACCGTGTCACACCGCGACGAACCAGCATGTCGCACGAAATAGCACGCTGCACGACCAACACACACTTCGACCTATGCCCCCCCTTCAAGATGTTTATGAAAATTAAATGAGCCGAAGGCGAGCAGGAGGTTCCCTCGCGCCGAAGGCGCCGTGTCACACCGCGGCGGACAACGCGCCGCACGAACCAGCACGCCGCACGACCCAACACACACTTCGACTAACACACACTTCGACCTATGCCCCCCCTTCAAGATGTTTATGAAAATTAAACAAGCCGAAGGCGAGCAGGAGGTTCCCT
>NC_041393.1:577961567-577990466 GCF_002162155.2 Triticum dicoccoides
CAGTGTCACACCGCGACGGACAACGCGCCGCACGAACCAGCACACCGCACGACCCAACACACACTTCGACCAACACACACTTCGACCTATGCCCCCCCCCTTCAAGATGTTTATGAAAATTAAACGAGCCGAAGGCGAGCAGGAGGTTCCCTCGCGCCGAAGGCGCCGTGTCACACGGCGACGGATAACGCGTCGCATGAACCAGCACGCCGCATGAACCAACACGCTTTTCTTCAATTTAGTAAAGTTATACACCCGTGCCTCTCCTAGTGCTCACATGTGCCTATAAAGAAGTCACACGATTGAACAATTCTGAAGACTGTCGTTTTCATACCCTTGAAGATCGCGAGAGAGAGAGAGAGGGGAGTGCATCTTCATACCCTTGAAGATTGCGATGCAGAAGCGTTACAAGAACACGGTCGGTGGAGTCGTTCACGAAGCAATTCAGATCGCGGCCGAATCCGATCTAAGCACCGAAGAATGGTGCCTCCGTGTTCAACACACGTGCAGCCCGGTGACGTCTCCTGTGCCTTGATCCAGCAAGGAGAGTGGGAGAGGTTGGCGAAGACTCCGTCCAGTAGTAGCACAACGGCGTGGTGGTGATGGAGGAGAGTGGCGCTCCAGCAGGGCTTCGCCAAGCACTGCGAGAGATGAGGAGGGAGAGGGGTAGGGCTGCGCCAGGAGAGGTGGAAACTCATCTGTATGGAAGCCCCAAAACCCCCACTATTTATAGGAGGAGGGGAGGAGGGTGCGCCCCCTCTAGGGTTCCAACCCCTAGGGGGTGGCAGCCCTAGGTGGGATAGATGGGGGCGGCCAAGAGTGGGAGAGAGGGGGGTGCGCCCTAGGGTGGGCCTTTAGGCCCATCTGCGCCTAGGGTTTCAACTCTCCCCTCATAGTTGCACCTTGGGCCTTGGTGGGAGGCGCACCAGCCCACTCTGGGGCTGGTCCCTTTCCACTCTAGGCCCATGCAAGCCTCTGGGGCAGGTGGCCCCTCCCAGTGGACCCCCGGAACCCTTGCGGTGGTCCCGGTACATTACCGGTGACCACTGAAATACTTTCGATGGCCAAAACGTCACTTCCTATATATTATTCTTTACCTCCGGACCATTCCGGAACTCCTCGTTACGCCCAAGGTTTCATCCGGTACTCCGAACAACATTCGGTAACCACATACAAACTTCCCTTATAACCCTAGCGTCATCGAACCTTAAGTGTGTAGACCCTACGGGTTCGGGAATCATGCAGATATGACCGAGGCAGCTCTCTGGCCAATAACCAACAACGGGATCTGGATACCCATGTTGGCTCCCACATGTTCCACGATGATCTCATCAAATGAACCACGATTTCAAGGATTCAAGCAATCCCGTATGCAATTCCCTTTGTCAATCGGTATGTTACTTGCCGAAGATTCAATCGTCGGTATCCCAATACCTTGTTCAATCTCGTTACCAGCAAGTCACTCTACTCGTTCTGTAATGCATGATCTTGTGACTAACTACTTAGTCACATTGAGCTCATTATGATGATGCATTACCGAGTGGGCCCGGAGATACCTCTCCGTCATACGGAGTGACAAATCCCAATCTCGATTCGTGCCAACCCAACAAACACTTTCGGAGATACCTGTAGTGCACCTTTATAGTCACCTAGTTACGTTGTGACGTTTGGTACACCAAAAGCACTCCTACGGTATCAGGGAGTTACACAATATCATGGTCTAAGGAAATGATACTTGACATTAGAAAAGCTTTAGCAAACGAACTACACGATCTTGTGCTATGCTTAGGATTGGGTCTTGTCCATCACATCATTCTCCTAATGATGTGATCCCGTTATCAATGACATCCAATGTCCATGGTCAGGAAACCATGACCATCTATTGAACAACGAGCTAGTCAACTAGAGGCTGACTAGGGACATGTTGTGGTCTATGTATTCACACATGTATTGCGGTTTTCGGTCAATACAATTATAGCATGAACAATAGACATTTATCACGAACAAGGAAATACAATAATAACCATTTTATTATTGCCTCTGTGTGTGCTTTGCAAATCTCTATGTCATCTTGTAGATGCAGCTACCACGCGCTATTTGGAACTATTCCAAATAACTACCCTACTATATGAATACGGTTTACTACTCAGAGTCATCCGGATTAGTGTCAAAGTTTGCATCGGCCTAACCCTTTGCGACGAACTCTTTTACCACCTCCATTATCGAGAAAATTCCTTAGTCCACTAGTTACTAAGGTTAAGTTTGACCGCTGTCATGTGATCCATTCCTGGATCATTCTTGTACCCCTTGACTGACTCATGGCAAGGCACACTTTAGGTGTGGTACACAGCATAGCATACTATAGATCCTATGTCTAAAGCATAGGGGACGACCTTCATCCTTTCTCTCTCTTCTGCGGTGGTGAGGTCTTGAGTCTTACTCAATACTCACACCTTATAACACAACCAAGAACTCCTTCTTTGTTGATATATTTTGAACTCCTTCAAAATCTTGTCACGGTATGTATTCATTTGAAAGTACTATTAAGCGTTTTTTATCTATCCTTATAGATCTTGACGCTCAATGTTCAAGTAGCTTAATCCAGGTTTTCCATTGAAAAACACTTTTCAAATAACCCTATATGCTGTCCAAAAATTCTACATCATTTCTGATCAACAATATGTCAATAACATATACTCATCAGAAATTCTATAGTGCTCCCACTCACTTCTTTGGAAATACAAGTTTCTCATAAACTTTGTATAAACCCAAAATCTTTGATTATCTCATCAAAGCGTATATTCCAACTCCGAGATGCTTACTCTAGTCCTTAGAAGGATTGCTAGAGCTTTGCATACTTGTTAGCATCTTTTAGGATTGACAAAACCTTTTGGTTGTATCACATACAACCTTTCCTCAAGAATATCGTCGAGGAAACAATGTTTTGACATCCTATCTGTAATATAATTCCAACAGACTCTTTACCATCACTACGAGTGAGAAAGTCTCATCGCAGTCAACTTCTTGAACTTGTCGAAAAACATCTTAACAACAAGTCGAGCTTTCTTAATGGTGACACTTACCATCATTGTCCGTCTTCCTTTTAAAATCCATTTGTACCCAACAGCCTTATGACCATTAAGTAGTTCTGTCAAAGTGTACACTTTGTTTTCATACATGGATCCTCTCTTCGATTTTATGGCCTCGAGCCATTCGTCGGAATCCGGGCCCACCATCGCTTCTCCATAGCTCGTAGGTTCATTGTTGTCTAGGAACATAACCTCCATGACAGGATTACCGTACCACTCCGAAGCAGTACGTGTCCTTGTCGATCTACGCGGTTCGATAGTGACTTGATCAGAAGTTTCATGATCACTATCATCAGCTTCCACTTCAATTGGTGTAGGTGCCACAGGAACAACTTCCTATGCCCTGCTACACACTGGTTGAAGTGATGGTTCAATAACCTAATCAAGTCTCCACCATCCTCCCACTCAATTCTTTCGAGAGAAACTTTTCCTCGAGAAAGGACCCGCTTCTAGAAACAATCAATTTTGCTTCCGGATCTGAATTAGGAGGTATACCCAACTGTTTTTGGATGCCAAATGAAGATGCATTTATCCACTTTTGGGTTCGAGCTTATCTGGCTGAAACCTTTTCACATAAACGTCACAGCCCCAAACTTTTAAGAAACGAGAGCTCAGGTTTCTCTAAACCATAGTTTACATGGTGTCATCTCAACGGAATTATATGGTGCCCTATTAAAGTGAATGCGGTTGTCTCTAATGCCTAATCCATAAACGATAGTGGTAATTCGATAAGAGACATCATGGTATGCTCCATATCCAATAGGGTGCATCTACGATGTTCGGACACACCATCACACTATGGTGTTCCAGGAGGTATAGTTGTGAAACAATTTCCACAATGTCTTAATTGTGTACCAAACACGTAACTCAGATATTCATCTCTATGATCATATCATAGACATTTTATCCTCTTGTCACGACGATTTTCAACTTCACTCTAAAATTACTTGAACCTTTCAATAATTTAGACTTGTGTTTCATCAAGTAAATATACTCAGCATCTACTCAAATCATCTGTGAAGTAAGAACATAATGATATCCAATGCGTGCCTCAGCACTCATTGGACTGCACACATCAAAATGTAGTACTTCCAACAAGTTGCTTTCTTGTTCCATCTTACTGAAAACGAGGCTTTTCAGTCATCTTGCCCATGTGGTATGATTTGCATGTCTCAAGTGATTTAGAATCAAGTGAGTCCAAACAATCCATCTGCATGGAGTTTCTTCATGCGCACATACCAATAGACATGGTCCGCATGTCTCAAACTTTTCAAAAACGAGTGAGTCCAAAGATCCATCAACATGGAGCTTCTTCATGCATTTTATACCAATATGACTCAAATTGCAGTGCCACAAGCAGGTGGTACTATCATTACTATCTTATATCTTTTGGCATGAACATGTGTATCACTATGATCGAGATTCAATAAACCAATCATTTTAGGTGCAAGACCATTGAAGGTATCATTCAAATAAATAGAGTAGCCATTATTCTCCTTAAACGAATAACCGTATTGCGATAGACATAATCCAATCATGTCTATGCTCAACACAAACACTTAATAACAATTATTTAGGTTTAACACCGATCTCGATGGTAGAGGGAGTATGCGATGCTTGATCACATCAACCTTGGAAACACTTCCAGACCATATCATCATCTCACCTTTAGCTAGTCTCCGTTCATTCCGTAGCCTTTTATTTCGAGTTACTAACACTTAGCAAGTGAACGGGTATCTATTACCATGGTGGTACTAGTAGTACTAGTAAAGTACACATTAATATAATGTATATCCAATATACTTCTGTCGACCTTGCCAGCCTTCTCATCTACCAAGTATCTAGGGTAGTTCTGCTTCAGTGACTGTTCCCCTCATTACAGAAGCACTTAGTCTCGGGTTTGGGTTCAACCTTGGGTTTCTTCACTAGAGCAGCAATTGATTTGCCGTTTCATGAAGTATCCCTTCTTGCCCTTGCCCTCCTTGAAACTAGTGGTTTCACTAACCATCAACAATTGATGCTTCTTCTTGATTTCTACTTTCACGGTGTCAAACATCGCGAATAGCTCAAGGATCATCATATCTATCCTTGATATGTTATATTTCATCACGAAGCTCTAATAGCTTGGTGGCAGTGACTTTGGAGAAACATCACTATCTCATCTGGAAGATTAACACCCACTCGGTTCAAGTGATTGTAGTACTCAGACAATCTAAGCACATGCTCAACGATTGAGATCTTCTCCCTTAGTTTGTAGGCTAGAAAAATCGTCGAAGGTCTCATACCTCTTGACGTGGGAACGAGGTTGAAATCCCAATTTGAGCCCTTGGAACATCTCACATGTTTCGCGATGTTTCAAAATCGTCTTTGGCGCCTCAATTCTAAACCGTTTAACATTACTGAACTATCATGTAGTCATCTGTCAGGACCCCGACTCAATGCCACATCGATCTAGCATGTAACACCCCATATCACTTTGCGGCCTCACGCACGGTATTCCCACGGGTGTCGCCTTACCTTTGCCCGGGACCGTTTGCGTCTTTTGGCACACGTATATGATAGTGTCGCTAGCATCCATATGGTAAGGAGCCCGGGCTGACATGGCTAGTCGTAAACCCAAAGTGGCACAAACTTACAGGGACAGGCATCCATGACCAAACATCGAACGTGTCGGTCATCAGCGAGTGAATCTAGGCTGTAGCACTGGGCTAGCAGGACTCCGGTGAACCGGGCTGTAGCGGGCTAACAGGACTCCGGTATTCATCGCGTGACATTTCCCCGAAGGGACAGACACAGGAACGAAGAAGGACACATGCCGGCCAGCCTAAGTGTTCCGGAGCAGTAGCAAGCTACCATGGCTCAGTGGAAACACTAGGAGACATTTCCCGGTAAGAGAGGCTACTAAGGATAAACAACTAGATAGTCAGATCCCACACATACCAAGCATTTCAACAACATACACACAATATGCTCGATATGTGCAGATACAACATGGCATCACAACATGACTCTACAACTCAAGTAATTATTCAATAGGCTCCGAGGAGCGAGATATTACAAACATGGGTCTCATGACCCAACAATCAGAGCATACAAGTCAAAACACAAGCGGAAGCTATCATGTCTGAGTACAGACATCTATAAATGAAAAAGGCTGAGAAGCCTGACTATCTATCAGATCCTGCCGAGGGCACAAGATCGTAGCTGAGGTAACAAGCTAAACGTCGAAGTCCAAACGGAACTACTAGTGAGACTGAAGTCTCTCTTCAAAAACATAAAATAGGCAAACGTGAGTACAAATGTACCCAGCAAGACTTACATCAGATCTATCTACATATGCATCATTATCAACAAGGGGGTGGTGGAGTTTAACTGCAGCAAGCCAGCTTTGACTCGGTGGCTATCCTGAACTACGACTGCAAGTAACTCTTTTGAGGTGGCGCACACGAGTCCACATATTCACCATATCAATACACCACTATGGATCCGCTCCCGTCTCCCTACGAGAACGCCATCCATAGCACTCACGCTTATCTTGCGTATTTTAGAGTATCCACTTACACTTGTCTATGAACTATGCAAGGGGTCCAAGTTTCCATATCCGAGGAATCCGGCTATTCGAATAGATGATGTTAACCCTGCAGGGGTGTACTTCTTCACACACGCTCTCGCCACTTACCGCCCTGTACACGTCATGTACCTCGGCAACCTTCAAGCGGAAGCCGGGCGAGGGAGTCGGCCACGACCTGACTAACCGAACAAGTCTCTAGTCCAGGTTTATCGCCTATTCGGGTTCCATCCGCAAGGAGATCCGGCCGGGGTGTCGCTCATGGCCCCAAACGATGTGAGCAGGGTTCCCAAGCCCACCAACCGGGTGCCACTTGGTACACCGTGCCACTGTGCCTAGTCTGTCCCAAGCCCACCTGTACCGGGTGCCACTTGGTAGACTACTAACACTGCCTACAAACACCAGAAACTAGTTGCAACTCCTGGACAGAGATCAAGTTGATTAATAAGTCGAGAGGGGCACTTAAGCATTCCAATGTGTGGTAGTAGCTGGTCATGGATCACCAACACAGAACTCAGTTCCTGAGGACGGCTGCAATGAGACAACCCACCATGTACTCCTACATGGCCTCTCACCGCTACCTTTACCAAATCGTGTTCACACACTTAGCTCACACACAGTAGGACATGTTCACACGCCTCTGATTCATCCCCGATGAATCAGACCTGACTCAACTCTAAGCAGTAGCAGGCATGACAAACAAGCATGAATGAGTAGGCACAACAGGGCTCAAACAACTCCTACTCATGCTAGTGGGTTTCATCTATTTACTGTGGCAATGACAGGTCATGCAAAGGATAAAGGGTTCAGCTACCGCAGCAAGTATCAAATATGTCGTTGTTGTCCTAATGCAGTAAAAGAGAGCAGGAGCGAGAGAGTGGGATTTTATCGGAATGAACAAGGGGGTTTTGCTTGCCTGGCACTTCTGAAGATAATATAGCTCTTCATCGGTGTCATCGATCACATCGTCAGTACACGTCTATCGAGAGAGAGCAACACCGGCAAACAGAAGGAAACACAATCAATGCAATGCACAATATGATGCATGCTATGACATGGCAACATGCTGGTGTTTTGAGCTAATGCATCTAGCAACAAGTTAAATGGAGTTGGTTTGAATCCTAGGTTCAAATTCAAACTCCATATGTGATTATTTAAATGCCATTCACTTCATTTGTCCTAAACAGTAGTGACAAGTTGTTCTAACATGCATGAAAATGGTACAGATGGATTCCTTGAATTTTTCTGATAATTTTTCATATATAAATTATTTAATTTGGAGTTACGGTTAATTTTCTATGATTTATTGAAGTTTTAGCTATTTTTTGGAAATAATAAATCATTTAAGAATTATTTAAATTCCAGAAAACATTTACTGCGTCAGCAGTGCGTCACCGTGACGTCAGCAAGTCAACAGGGGTCGGTCAGGGTCAAACCTGACGTGTGGGGTCCACACGTCAGTGACACAGGAGCTAATCCCGGTCAAACCCAGCGCTGACTGGGGTTTGACCAGGGGTGGGGCCCACTGTCAGTGGCTGTGGGGGTGTTTAGTGTGGTCATTAGTGCTAATTAGGCGTGCCACATCGGCAGTCGCCGGAGTTTCGCCGGCGGCGACCATTCCGCACGGCGGGGGAACGCCGGACTTGCGCTAGGGGCATCGGATCGACGCGCCAAGGGCACCAGGAGGTAGCCCGCGCCCGTGCGCATCTAGGGGGACCAACGGGAGGTGCGGGGGTGGCCGGGGTTCGCCGGAATGGAGCCCGAGGCGGCGGCCGGAGCTCGGGGTTTCGCGGGATCGGCGCTGCAGTGCACGGGAGGACGAATGGTTAAGTGCTTTGGGTTCCTGAGGTTGCGGTGAGCACGCGGGTGAGCTCAGGAGCGAGCTGCGGTGGCTGTGGCCACGGCCACGCCATGGCCGGCGGCGAGGAGCAATCGGCTCCGGTGAAAAGGCGGCTAGGGTACGGGAACGAGCGCGAGGAGGAGGGGGAATGGAAGAGTAGCTCACAGGGGTTGCGACGGTGGCCTCGGGGAGCTCGGGGAGGCACCGGAGCCGACGAATTTGACGAAGATGGCCGGCGGGTCCGAGGTAGAAGACGACAGCGATGGCGGCGATGCAGGGCTTCCGGAGGGCTGTGGATCGGTGGGAAGGAAGAGGGGGTCGAGGCGGAGCTCCTGGGTGCATCGGCGAGGCTAGGGGTGGCCGGTGGCCATGGGTACGGCGACGATGACGGCGAGCTCCGCTCGGTGGTGTGCGCGGGAGGGAAGCAGAGGAGGGAACAGGGTCCAGGGGAAGAGAGGGGAGGTGCAGGGGGCGAGGGGGAGTGCGTGGCTCCCTCGGGTGCCTCCAGCGGCGAGCAGGTAAGCAGGAGGTGGCCGGAGCGTGCGCGCGCGCGTCGGGCACACGCCCTCCTGCCTACTGGCAGGAGGTTGAAGACGGTGGCGACCACGGTGGGCTGGGCCGCACAGTGCTGGACCAGCACAGGAGCTGGGCCGGCTCTGGTGGGCTGCACGGGTGAGGCCAGGTAAGTCCAGGTAAGTTCTGTTTTATATTTATTGTTTTCTATTTTGTTCTGTTTTGTTTTAGTTTAGTAAAATACTAAACCATTTTAATAAATTCTGTAGTTTATTATGTGGCTTACTAAAATATATACAAAGCCACTCACAAACTTCCAGAATTATTTGGAGTCATATTTAATATATATTAAATATAAATCCAAAGAAAATAGTTATTGGATTAATTCAAATGGCCAAAATAAATATCTCTGTGACTCCAAAAATATTGGTTTAAATTTTACCTCTCACCAATATTTCCATGGGATAACAGGAACATTTTCTTGGACTCATTTGATGAAATTTAAATGTTGGTTATTTTTTTAAAGGTCTTCTGAGGCTTTGAAAATTCCTCAATTCAATTTCATTTGAATTTAAACATGATGCTCACATGAGGTCTAGCCTAGTGCATTACCAGGGATGTGACAACTCACCCCCACTAAACAAGAATCTCGTCTCGAGATTCAAGCGTAGGGTAGGCTGAAGGGGAAAAGCAAACTAGTATAATCTTCACGATCCCGGTTGCACTTCAAATGAACGTTGATTTGAACACCATCTTTGTCTTGTCGTCTTGCTCTGAGAACTCCAGCTAATCATGACAAGAAGAGGAAAGGAAAACTCTGGAAGGATCGGTCTTCTCGAAGATCGCACAACTCAGGATTAACTTCCGGAATGAGACATAGAACCATCTCTCGGGTTGAGACACGAGATACACATCAAGAGGGGTGGAAGAAACGGATGACGAAGGTTCACTAGGTAGACAACAATTCCAGACTCAAGAATGTGGTAAACGATTGTCACGTAGCGAGGAGTTGAGTTGCCATGATACCATAACGATACACCTTAGGGAAGGTGACTCGTAGAGATATCCCCTTAAGTGGCAAAAAGAATTACTTTTGATTCAGAGATCATTGAAACTCTTTAAACCAGCCTAAGACAATTCTCGAGCGATCGTTTGGAGGGGGTCGGTGGAATGGCATACTCAAACTTCGATGATGTGGATTACCTTGTTGAAGACAACGTAATGGATGAATTTGCTTATCACCGGAAATGGAAGAGACCCATGGTAGAATGGCACAGTGGCGGTGCAAGCTGGGAACAAAATGCAAATGTTGGGAATGATTCTGGTAACTGGGGAAGAACCCAACAATAGAGAGTGAATTCACTGTTTGAATAGATCATAGCATTGCCGAGGGAACTGAGAGCAAACCCAGCTAGTGCCGATGATAACACGTAGCGCTTGAGCATTTCCATATTCATCAGGGATTTACCAATATCCGTGTCAAGGATCCTGGCAACACAACATACCACCATGATGAACAACGATGGACGATGCAGATGCATAGGAAGATAACATCAACTCAGGTTTCACCCTAGCGAGGCCAAGGAAACAAAATCTGGGTGATCGACCGAGAGACATTTAGCACTCCGCTTCTAATGTTCTCCTTGACGTGCTAGTGTAACCCATTCATAGATATGGTTTGATAACTAGAACATCAAGTAAAGGTCAGACTTCGGGAGCAATAGAATCCATAAGAAACAGTTACGGAGGTAAATCCTACAAAATCCTTATGGGGAGGTGGCCAACTTCCTCAAACAAGATACTACAATAATAGGTCTTCCGGCTGGGTGTGTTGGCCACGACATCCACTTTACCGGTTATCGAGGGACCAATATTATAGTTCTTGGGAAATGTTCCAACCATCATATCTGCCTGAGATTCAGATCTGGTTGGTGTCAGGTTATCCCAGACTCATCGAGTCCAGGAAGAAAAATGAAAGTTTGCAACACAAATCGACGAGATGACGTTGCGAGATTCTCGGGAAATGAGCTACGATAGCAAGCTCCAAAACATGAGCTGGTTCTGCTACAAACATGTGAACACGTTGTCCCAGACAAGCATGCCCACATGGTAGTCTTACAATAAAACACTACCGAGTTCTGGTTGGGAGCCATCATCGAGGATATCGAAGTCTTTACGCAAGTCCATGGATTAGATCCCAAGCATAGACTTCTTTTCCTTGAACAAGTCAATCAGTGGCTTGGTGTGCTAGGATATACATATGGAATGAAGGTGATCAGTCTAACAGACCACAGAATTCTTCGCACGTGCATGACTGACTTGGGACGATTCCAAAGGAGGTAAAAACATGCTTTCTCGAATTCACGGCGGCAACTTACATCAAAATGCACGTGAATCAAAGGAAGTCACTCCTTTCATCAAACAAGTACTTCATGAGCTAGCATGAAGAAAATGCTTTCAAAAGTTTCCAACACTAACTTAATGTTCAACAACATCATGGAGGAGATAAGGATGTTGTCAATGGGCTCAACAACAACTCATCGGAATTTCCATATCACTGGACTTCCACCATCATGTGAACACGGTGATAGCATTGATCAGACCCAAAAGATATAATGGTGTATGCTCGAGGGATCAACCACGAGTAAGACAACATTACGAACATCGTTGGTTCTGACTTGATTTGACGATAGCCCACACTCAAATCAAAGGATTGATAAGACAATAGGTCCAGCAACTGATCACAGGGACCAATCAATGAAGATATCATCTTTCTTCAATACACACTACACAAGAATATCCCTTTGGAACGAACTAAGTCAGGCAAGCTTTTATCTTCCAACCCTCCAAGTTGTCGTTTAGCTTAACCAACTAGCTCAGGGATATCTAACACCGACTCTTGGAGAGAAGGTGGTTCACAAGAAACCAACTTGATCACGAGCTCAACATAGCGGTCAGGTGACAACCTGGTAATACTTCTGAGAAGATATTCAGAAAATCACGAACCACCGGTATGTTACTAAGCTCGAGAACAATCTTGCTTTTCAGGGCAAGACGATATGATCAATAGAGCAAGGATTTGAAATAATCCTAACTCATCGATCGAGGAGTGAACCAGGAGAATGGACTAGGTAGCACGATCAATCTTAGAATGATGATTCAATAACCAACACACTAAGAATGAAATTATTGTCCTTTAACTACCCGGCAACGAGGTTGCTAGGCGTATTGATTTCACACATCACAATTCATTTGTCGGTATTCCGGTTGCATCAACACGAAGACCGAGGAATGACTAATGATGGCAAGAAGTATCACTGTACCAAGAGTTCATAGGATGGTGTGCAATTCCTATAACAATCCCGATATAAAGATGGTAATACTCCAAGGTAGAACAGAACAAAAGCTGGATTAGCAATTTGATCTGCGGAGCACAACTTCTTTGACCCAATCCTGGATGTGGAAGAGGTACTGGAGTTTGTTTCTCCTAGTCATTCTGCGATAGAATGGCTTGACGGACCACAAGAGTAATAGGCATCGATGAATGAATGCACACATAATCTTGACTATCAACTGATAGACGAGGGTCAGAAAACAACTAAAGGGGAACAACTCGAGGAACATATAACTTTCTGAGTTGTGGATGCATAGATTAGTATGTCGAGCGAAGTTCAACATAATTCTTCCGGGTAACCCATGCAGAAAGGTAGAACTGGCAGAGCCACAATATATAATGGAGAACTCATCAAGAGCACTCTGGTTGTGATTGTTCAGTTTAACGAGGAACTTCTGCCATAAGTAGTTCATGGTATTTGGAAGAAGAAGATACCACGGACTTCAAGGACTATCGCAAAGGTTACTAATAACCTAAGGGAGCTAGCAATTACTATCAACATGTAGTAAGTAGAGTGAATCTCGGGTTCAAGAACCCAGGAATAGAATACCTACTACTAAGTAGCATCACGGGATGCTTTCGAGAATGATGGCCAGAATCATCACACTGGGAACACAAATCATGGCTAAATTACTAGATGATCCCCTAAGACACCTAGGGTCATAATACTAGCTCCAACATATATGTCAAGGCAATAAAGTACCTCAACTCACTGATTTGTGTGATTAATCTGACCAAAGGCACATCGGAAACAGGAGGAAGGGATTTGCAAATGCATCCGACTATTTAGAAACCTGGGATGACTCGGACAGCATAACGGCTGTAAATGCTCAGAAAAGATTTGAGACATTCACAAAAATGGTGGCATAACCACTCAGAAACACTATATCAAGGTTTCGAGATCAACAGTTAACGTACGGAAGTAGTAGAAACTGAACTCAAGCTTAAATCCAACAATCTTATAAGTCTACGGATTAGTAACACGTGATCCTGATAGAAAGAAGAGATAGCCTAGTTCTTAATCCCCGTAGGAAAGATAAGATGACTCAGATCAGAAGGGCATAAGGTATAAGGAGTAAAAAGAGCCTTACGTTTCATCCCACAATCAATTCCCTTACATATAACTAAAGCATTTCTAGACTCAACTTCGACCAGTTTGGCTTGGTAATCCTACAGACAGTCAAGCTCTGATACCAACGCTGTCAGGACCCCGACTCAATGCCACATCGATCTAGCATGTAACACCCCATATCACTTTGCAGCCTCACGCACGGTATTCCCACGGGTGTCGCCTTACCTTTGCCCGGGACCGTTTGCGTCTTTTGGCACACGTATATGATAGTGTCGCTAGCATCCATATGGTAAGGAGCCCGGGCTGACATGGCTAGTCGTAAACCTAAAGTGGCACAAACTTACAGGGACAGGCATCCATGACCCAACATCGAACGTGTCGGTCATCAGCGAGTGAATCCAGGCTGTAGCACTGGGCTAGCAGGACTCCGGTGAACCAGGCTGTAGCGGGCTAACAGGACTCCGGTATTCATCGCGTGACATTTCCCCGAAGGGACAGACACAGGAACGAAGAAGGACACATGCCGGCCAGCCTAAGTGTTCCGGAGCAGTAGCAAGCTACCATGGCTCAGTGGAAACACTAGGAGACATTTCCCGGTAAGAGAGGCTACTAAGGATAAACAACTAGATAGTCAGGTCCCACACATACCAAGCATTTCAACAACATACACACAATATGCTCGATATGTGCAGATACAACATGGCATCACAACATGACTCTACAACTCAAGTAATTATTCAATAGGCTCCGAGGAGCGAGATATTACAAACATGGGTCTCATGACCCAACAATCAGAGCATACAAGTCAAAACACAAGCGGAAGCTATCATGTCTGAGTACAGACATCTATAAATGAAAAAGGCTGAGAAGCCTGACTATCTATCAGATCCTGCCGAGGGCACAAGATCGTAGCTGAGGTAACAAGCTAAACGTCGAAGTCCAAGCGGAACTACTAGTGAGACTGAAGTCTCTCTGCAAAAACATAAAATAGGCAAACGTGAGTACAAATGTACCCAGCAAGACTTACATCAGATCTATCTACATATGCATCATTATCAACAAGGGGGTGGTGGAGTTTAACTGCAGCAAGCCAGCTTTGACTCGGTGGCTATCCTGAACTACGACTGCAAGTAACTCTTTTGAGGTGGCGCACACGAGTCCACATATTCACCATATCAATACACTACTATGGATCCGCTCCCGTCTCCCTACGAGAACGCCATCCATAGCACTCACGCTTATCTTGCGTATTTTAGAGTATCCACTTACACTTGTCTATGAACTATGCAAGGGGTCCAAGTTTCCATATCCGAGGAATCCGGCTATTCGAATAGATGATGTTAACCCTGCAGGGGTGTACTTCTTCACACACGCTCTCGCCACTTACCGCCCTGTACACGTCATGTACCTCGGCAACCTTCAAGCGGAATCCGGGCGAGGGAGTCGGCCACGACCTGACTAACCGAACAAGTCTCTAGTCCAGGTTTATCGCCTATTCGGGTTCCATCCGCAAGGAGATCCGGCCGGGGTGTCGCTCATGGCCCCAAACGATGTGAGCAGGGTTCCCAAGCCCACCAACCGGGTGCCACTTGGTACACCGTGCCACTGTGCCTAGTCTGTCCCAAGCCCACCTGTACCGGGTGCCACTTGGTAGACTACTAACACTGCCTACAAACACCAGAAACTAGTTGCAACTCCTGGACAGAGATCAAGTTGATTAATAAGTCGAGAGGGGCACTTAAGCATTCCAATGTGTGGTAGTAGCTGGTCATGGATCACCAACACAGAACTCAGTTCCTGAGGACGGCTGCAATGAGACAACCCACCATGTACTCCTACATGGCCTCTCACCGCTACCTTTACCAAATCGTGTTCACACACTTAGCTCACACACAGTAGGACATGTTCACACGCCTCTGATTCATCCCCGATGAATCAGACCTGACTCAACTCTAAGCAGTAGCAGGCATGACAAACAAGCATGAATGAGTAGGCACAACAGGGCTCAAACAATTCCTACTCATACTAGTGGGTTTCATCTATTTACTGTGGAATGACAGGTCATGCAAAGGATAAAGGGGTTCAGCTACCGCAGCAGGTAACAGATGAATCGTTGTTGTCCTAATGCAGTAAAAGAGAGCAGGAGCGAGAGAGTAGGATTGTATCGGAATGAACAAGGGGGTTTTGCTTGCCTGGCACTTCTGAATATAACATTGAGTCTTCATCAGTGTCAACGATCACATCATCGGTATCATGTCTATCGAGAGGGGACAAATACCGGCAACACAGAAGGGAACACAATCAATGCAATGCACAATATGATGCATGATCATGACATGGCAAAATGAATGTGTTTTGAGCTAATGCAACTAGCAACAGATTAAATGAAGTTGGTTTGAATACAAGATTCAAATTTAAACTCCATATGTGATTATTCAAATGCCATTTAATTGATTTGTGCTAAACAGCAGCTATAAGTTGTTCTAACATGCATGAAAATGGTACAGATGGATTCCTTGAATTTTTCTGATAATTTTTCATATATAAATTATTTAATTTGGAGTTACGGTTAATTTTCTATGAATTATTGAAGTTTATACAATTTTCTGGAATTTCCTGATTATTAATAAATCCAGTAATTGAATTAATGCACCAGCCTGACGTCATAGTGACGTCAGCAGGTCAACGGGCTGGTCCGGGTCAAACCTGACGTGTGGGACCCACACGTCAGTGACAGGGGGTTAACAGGGGTTTATTTAGTTTAATTAAAAAATTAAGACACTAGGGCCCACATGTCAGTGTCAGCAGGGGGGTAATTAAATTAAAATAAACTAACTAATTAACAGGGGGCTGGCCCCACCTGTCATCGACCCAGGGGGGGTCAAACCCCTGGTCAGCAGGGCCTAACTGTCAGGACCCCGACTCGATGTCACATCGATCTAGCTGGTAACACCTCATATCACTTTGCGGCCTCACGCACGGTATCCCCACGGGTGTCGTCTTACCTTTTCCCGGGACCGTTTGCGCCTTTTGGCTCACGTATATGATAGTGTCGCTAGCATCCATATGATAAAGAGCCCGGGCTGACATGACTAGTCGTAAACCCAAAGTGGCACAGACTTACATGGACAGGCATCCATGACCCAGCTTCGAACGTGTCGGTCATCAGCAAGTGGGTCCGGGCTGTAGCACTGGGCTAGCAGGACTCCGGTAAACCGAGCTGTAGCGGGCTAACAGGACTCCGGTACTCAAAGCGTGACATTTCCCTGAAGGGACAGACACAGGAACGAAGAAGGACACATGCCGGCCAGCCTAAGTGTTCCAGAGCAGTAGCAAGCTACCATGGCTCAGCGGTAACACTAGGAGACATTTCCCGGTAAGAGAGGCTACCAAAGATAAACAACTAGATAGTCAGATCCCACACATACCAAGCATTTCAATCATACACACAATATGCTCGATATGTGCAAATACAACGAAGCATCACAACATGACTCTATGACACAAGTATTTTATTTAAGGCTCAGTGAGCCATACATAACATACACAAAGGTACGGGTCTCACGACCCCACATACAAGTCATACAGTCATACAAACCAGCAGCGGAAGTAACTTGTCTGAGTACAGACAACTAGTAAAATAAAAGAGGCTTGGAAAGCCTCGCTATACTACGTGGTCCTTCACAAGCTCAGGGTCACCACCTGGGTCTTTAGCCTACTCGTTGATGTCAACGTCTACATAGAACCCATCAGAAGGGGTTGCAGCGTCTTCTGTAAAAATGTAGATTATAGCAACATGAGTACAAAGGTACTCAGCAAGACTTACATCAGATCCTACATACATGCATAGTATCAAGAAGGGTTGGTGGAGTTATTGCAGCAAGCCAGCTTTGACTCTTGGCTAGGCTATCCTACGATACTCCAACTTGAAATGGTTTTGCGCACACGAGTCCACTACTCACCACTTCAATACACTACCGAGGATCCATCTCCGTCTTCCTACGGAAGAGCCATCCTCGGCACTCACACTTGTCTTGAGGCTTTTAGTAGTTTCCATTTACTTGTCTATGAACTGTATAGGCAACCAAGTAGTCCTTTACCGTGGACGCGGCTATTCGAATAGATCATGTTAACCCTGCAGGGGGTACTTCTTCATACACGCTCTCACCACTTACCGTCGTTTACACGACATGTACTCGGCAACCTTCAAGCGGAAGCCCAACGTGGGTGTCGGCCACGACCTAC
This sequence comes from Triticum dicoccoides, assembly GCF_002162155.2. Classification (NCBI taxonomy): domain Eukaryota; kingdom Viridiplantae; phylum Streptophyta; class Magnoliopsida; order Poales; family Poaceae; genus Triticum; species Triticum dicoccoides. The sequence goes on from NC_041393.1 coordinate 577,979,289, forward strand.
CTAATCACCTAAGCCTCCAGTCCAGGTTTATCGCCTATCCAGGTTCCATCCGCAGGGAGTCCGGCCGAGGTTTCCCATACGGCCCCGAACGATGTGAACAGGGTTCCCGAGATACCTAACGGGTATTCGGTACACCCGGCCACGTACCTACCGCATCACAGCCCACCCCTACGGTCAGCGCTGTCCACGGCCTCCAGTAGGCTACAAACACCAGAAACTACTTGCAACTCCTGGACAGAGGACAAGGGTGATTAAGAAGCCGAGAGGGTCCATTGGTTTCGGGCCCAATGCGTGGTAGTAGCTGAATCATGGATCACAAACACAGAACTCAGTTCCTGAGGACGGCTGCAATGAGACAACCCACCATGTACTCCTACATGGCCTCTCACTGCTACCTTTACCAAATCGTGTTCACACACTTAGCTCACACACAGTAGGACATGTTCACACGCCTCTGATTCATCCCCGATGAATCAGACCTGACTCAACTCTAAGCAGTAGCAGGCATGACAAACAAGCATGAATGAGTAGGCACAACAGGGCTCAAACAACTCCTACTCATGCTAGTGGGTTTCATCTATTTACTGTGGCAATGACAGGTCATGCAAAGGATAAAGGGTTCAGCTACCGCAGCAAGTATCAAATATGTCGTTGTTGTCCTAATGCAGTAAAAGAGAGCAGGAGCGAGAGAGTGGGATTTTATCGGAATGAACAAGGGGGTTTTGCTTGCCTGGCACTTCTGAAGATAATATAGCTCTTCATCGGTGTCATCGATCACATCGTCGGTACACGTCTATCGAGAGAGAGCAACACCGGCAAACAGAAGGAAACACAATCAATGCAATGCACAATATGATGCATGCTATGACATGGCAACATGCTGGTGTTTTGAGCTAATGCATCTAGCAACAAGTTAAATGGAGTTGGTTTGAATCCTAGGTTCAAATTCAAACTCCATATGTGATTATTTAAATGCCATTCACTTCATTTGTCCTAAACAGTAGTGACAAGTTGTTCTAACATGCATGAAAATGGTACAGATGGATTCCTTGAATTTTTCTGATAATTTTTCATATATAAATTATTTAATTTGGAGTTACGGTTAATTTTCTATGATTTATTGAAGTTTTAGCTATTTTCTGGAAATAATAAATCATTTAAGAATTATTTAAATTCCAGAAAACATTTACTGCGTCAGCAGTGCGTCACCGTGACGTCAGCAAGTCAACAGGGGTCGGTCAGGGTCAAACCTGACGTGTGGGGTCCACATGTCAGTGACACAGGAGCTAATCCCGGTCAAACCCAGCGCTGACTGGGGTTTGACCAGGGGTGGGGCCCACTGTCAGTGGCTGTGGGGGTGTTTAGTGTGGCCATTAGTGCTAATTAGGCGTGCCACATCGGCAGTCGCCGGAGTTTCGCCGGCGGCGACCATTCCGCACGGCGGGGGAACGCCGGACTTGCGCTAGGGGCATCGGATCGACGCGCCAAGGGCACCAGGAGGTAGCCCGCGCCCGTGCGCATCTAGGGGGACCAACGGGAGGTGCGGGGGTGGCCGGGGTTCGCCGGAATGGAGCCCGAGGCGGCAGCCGGAGCTCGGGGTTTCGCGGGATCGGCGCTGCAGTGCACGGGAGGACGAATGGTTAAGTGCTTTGGGTTCCTGAGGTTGCGGTGAGCACGCGGGTGAGCTCAGGAGCGAGCTGCGGTGGCTGTGGCCACGGCCACGCCATGGCCGGCGGCGAGGAGCAATCGGCTCCGGTGAAAAGGCGGCTAGGGTACGGGAACGAGCGCGAGGAGGAGGGGGAATGGAAGAGTAGCTCACAGGGGTTGCGACGGTGGCCTCGGGGAGCTCGGGGAGGCACCGGAGCCGACGAATTTGACGAAGATGGCCGGCGGGTCCGAGGTAGAAGACGACGGCGATGGCGGCGATGCAGGGCTTCCGGAGGGCTGTGGATCGGTGGGAAGGAAGAGGGGGTCGAGGCGGAGCTCCTGGGTGCATCGGCGAGGCTAGGGGTGGCCGGTGGCCATGGGTACGGCGACGATGACGGCGAGCTCCGCTCGGTGGTGTGCGCGGGAGGGAAGCAGAGGAGGGAACGGGGTCCAGGGGAAGAGAGGGGAGGTGCAGGGGGCGAGGAGGAGTGCGTGGCTCCCTCGGGTGCCTCCAGCGGCGAGCAGGTAAGCAGGAGGTGGCCGGAGCGTGCGCGCGCGCGTCGGGCACACGCCCTCCTGCCTACTGGCAGGAGGTTGAAGACGGTGGCGACCACGGTGGGCTGGGCCGCACAGTGCTGGACCAGCACAGGAGCTGGGCCGGCTCTGGTGGGCTGCACGGGTGAGGCCAGGTAAGTCCAGGTAAGTTCTGTTTTATATTTATTGTTTTCTATTTTGTTCTGTTTTGTTTTAGTTTAGTAAAATACTAAACCATTTTTATAAATTCTGTAGTTTATTATGTGGCTTACTAAAATATATACAAAGCCACTCACAAACTTCCAGAATTATTTGGAGTCATATTTAATATATATTAAATATAAATCCAAAGAAAATAGTTATTGGATTAATTCAAATGGCCAAAATAAATATCTCTGTGACTCCAAAAATATTGGTTTAAATTTTACCTCTCACCAATATTTCCATGGGATAACAGGAACATTTTCTTGGACTCATTTGATGAAATTTAAATGTTGGTTATTTTTTTAAAGGTCTTCTGAGGCTTTGAAAATTCCTCAATTCAATTTCATTTGAATTTAAACATGATGCTCACATGAGGTCTAGCCTAGTGCATTACCAGGGATGTGACATCATCAAAACGTGTATGTCAGATGTTCGCAACATCCACAAACGACGCTCGAGGTTTAGCACACCGAGCGGTGCATTAAGGACATAAGCCTTCTATGCAGCAATGAGGACAACCCTCTGCATACGGACCTAGTCCGCATAATTGCTACTATCAACTTTTAACTATATTTTCTCTAGGAACATATCTAAACAGTAGAACTAAAGCGCGAGCTACGACATAATTTGCAAAGACCTTTTGACTATGTTCAGGATAATTAAGTTCATCTAATGAACTCCCACTTAGATAGACATCCATCTAGTCATCTAAGTGATACATGATCCGAGACAACTAGGCCGTGTCCGATCATCACATGAGACGGACTAGTCATCATCGGCGAACATCTTCATGTTGATCGTATCAACTATACGACTCATGTTCGACCTTTCGGTCTCTTCTGTTCCGAGGCCATGTCTGTACATGCTAGGCTCGTCAAGTCAACCTAAGTGTTTCGCGTGTGTAAATCTGTCTTACACCTGTTGTATGTGAACGTTAGAATCTATCACACCCGATCATCAAGTGGTGCTTCGAAACAACGATCTTTTGTAACGGTGCACAGTTAGGGGGAACACTTTCTTGAAATTATTATGAGGGGTCATCTTATTTACTACCGTCGTTCTAAGCAAATAAGATGCATAAACATGATAAACATCACATGCAATCAAATAGTGACATGATATGGCCAATATCATTTTGCTCCTTTTGATCTCCATCTTCGGAGCTCCATGATCATCATCATCACCGGCATGACACCATGATCTCCATCATCGTGTCTCCATGAAGTTGTCTCACCAACTTATTACTTCTACTACTATAGCTAACGGTTTAGCAATGAAGTAAAGTAATTACATGGCGTTATTCAGTGACACACAGGTCATACAATAAATAAAGACAACTCCTATGGCTCCTGCCGGTTGTCATACTCATCGACATGCAAGTCGTGATTCCTATTACAAGAATATGATCAATCTCATACATCACATATATTTCATTCATCACATCCTTCTTGGCCATATCACATCACACGACATATGCTGCAAAAACAAGTTAGACGTCCTCTAATTGTTGTTGCAAGTTTTTACGTGGCTACTATAGGTTTCTAGCAGGAAGTTTCTTAACTATGCCAAAACCACAATGTGATATGCCAATTGCTATTTACCCTTCATAAGGACCCTTTTCATCGAATCCGATCCGACTAAAGTGGGAGAGACTGGCACCCACTAGCCACCATATGCAACAAGTGCATGTCAGTCGGTGGAACCTGTCTCACGTAAGTGTACGTGTAAGGTCGGTCCGGGCCGCTTCATCCCACAATACTGTTGAAACAAGATAGGACTAGTAATGGTAAGCATATTGAACAAAATCAACACCCACAACAACTTGTGTTCTACTCGTGCATAGAATCTAAGCAATAGACCTAGCTCATGATGCCACTGTTGGTGAATGTAGCAGAAATTCAAAATTTTCTATGCATCACCAAGATCAATCTATGGAGATACTAGCAACGAGAGAGAGGGGAGTGCATCTTCATACCCTTGAAGATCGCGATGCGGAAGCGTTACAAGAACACGGTCGGTGGAGTCGTTCACGAAGCGATTCAGATCGCGGCCGAATCCGATCTAAGCACCGAAGAACGGTGCCTCCGTGTTCAACACACGTGCAGCCCGGTGACGTCTCCCGTGCTTTGGTCCAGCAAGGAGAGAGGGAGAGGTTGGGGAAGACTCCATCCAGCAGCAGCATAACGGGGTGGTGGTGATGGAGGAGTGTGGCACTCCAGCAGGGCTTCGCCAAGCACTACGAGAGACGAGGAGGGAGAGGGGTAGGGCTACGCCAGGAGAGGTGGAAACTCATCTGTATGGCAGCCCCAAAACCCCCACTATTTATAGGAGGAGGGGAGGAGGGTGCACCCCCTCTAGGGTTCCAACCCCTAGGGGAGGCGGCAGCCCTAGATGGGATAGAGGGGGGCGGCCAAGAGGGGGAGAGAGGGGGGTGCGCCCTAGGGTGGGCCTTTAGGCCCATCTGTGCCTAGGGTTTCCCCTCTTCCAACATAGTTGCGCCTTGGGCCTTGGTGGGAGGCGCACCAGCCCACTCTGGGGCTGGTCCCTTTCCACTCTAGGCCCATGCAAGCCTCCGGGGCTGGTGGCCCCTCCCGGTGGACCCCCGGAACCCTTCCGGTGTTCCCGGTATATTACCGGTGACCCCCGAAATACTTCCGGTGGCCAAAACCTCACTTCCTATATATTATTATTTACCTCTGGACCATTCCGGAACTCCTCGTGACGTCCGGGATCTCATCCGGGACTCCGAACAACATTCGGTAACCACATACAAACTTCCCTTATAACCCTAGCATCATCGAACCTTAAGCGTGTAGACCCTATGGGTTCGGGAATCATGCAGACATGACTGAGGCAGCTCTCTGGCCAATAACCAACAATGGGATCTGGATACCCATGTTGGCTCCCACATGTTCTACGATGATCTCATAAGATGAACCACGATTTCAAGTATTCAAGCAATCCCGTATGCAATTCCCTTTGTCAATCGGTATGTTACTTGCCCGAGATTCAATCGTCGGTATCCCAATACCTTGTTCAATCTCGTTACCGGCAAGTCACTTTACTCATTCCGTAATGCATGATCTTGTGACTAAATACTTAGTCACATTGAGCTCATTATGATGATGCATTACCGAGTGGGCCCAGAGATGCCTCTCCGCCGTACGGAGTGACAAATCCCAATCTCGATTCGTGCCAACCCAACAAACACTTTTGGAGATACCTGTAGTGCACCTTTATAGTCACCTAGTTACGTTGTGACATTTGGTACACCGAAAGCACTCCTACGGTATCAGGGAGTTACACAATATCATGGTCTAAGGAAATGATGCTTGACATTAGAAAAGCTTTAGCAAACGAACTACACGATCTTGTGCTATGCTTAGGATTGGGTCTTGTCCATCACATAATTCTCCTAATGATGTGATCCCGTTATCAATGACATCCAATGTCCATGGTCAGGAAACCATGACCATCTGTTGATCAACGAGCTAGTCAACTTGAGGCTGACTAGGGACATGTTGTGGTCTATGTATTCACACATGTATTGCGGTTTCCGGTCAATACAATTATAGCATGAATAATAGACATTTATCATGAACAAGGAAATACAATAATAACCATTTTATTATTGCCTATAGGGCATATTTCCAACATAATCCACGACACTCCTCATAAACCAGCCAATCTTACCAACAGAGACTGTTGGGTTTTTAAACAGACCGGCAAGTTAAATGCCGAGAACAAGGAGAAGGGGTCGCAAAGCGAGGACGATGACGAGGAGCCCAGGCCACCGAAGACAGGGGGACAGAAGAAGTTTCCCCCCAAGTAAAAACGGTGAACATGATATACGCTACCCATATCCCCAAGAGGGAGCGCAAGCACGTGCTCAAGGATGTCTACACGATGGAACCAGTCGCCCCAAAGTTCAACTCATGGTCGTCCTGCCCGATCACCTTCGATCGCAGGGACCATCCGACCAATATCCGTCATGGAGGTTCAGCCGCACTGGTCCTCGACCCAATCATTGATGGATTCCATCTTACGCGAGTCCTCATGGACATTGGCAGCAGCCTGAACCTACTCTATCAGGATACAGTGTGCAAAATGGGTATTGATCCCTCAAGGATCAAGCCCACAAAAACCACCTTTAAAGGAGTCATACAAGGTGTAGAGGCCCGCTGTACGGGCTCAATCACACTGGAGGTGGTCTTCGGATCCCCGGACAACTTGCGAAGTGAAGAGTTGATCTTCGATATCGTCCCTTTCCGCAGTGGCTATCACGCACTGCTCGGACGAAACATATTCACTTGATTCAATGTGGTGCCACACTATGCTTATATCAAACTTAAGATGCCCGGACCACGCGGAGTCATAATAGTCAATGGAAACACAGAGCGCTCCCTCCGTACTGAGGAGCACACCGCCGCTCTGGCAGCGGAGGTACAGAGTGGACTTATCAATCAGAACTTTAATTCGGCGGCCAAGCTCCCAGACACTGTCAAACGAGTCCGGACTACTCTGCAGCAGGACAGTCCAGCTCGTCAAGAGCTTGACTAGCAATTCGGCCTCCGTCTCAATCCCGACCAAATGGCGTTGTACGTACCGCGCGTACATAACTACACACTCAAAATACCAGGGGCATAGACAGAGGCGTAAGGTTATTGTCGCCCATCATATGGCTCACACACATACCTTTTCCTTTTCCTTCGTATCATTTTTATGTCTTTTTCACATGCCCCTCCCGACGGCCTGGTCATAGGTCCTTTCAAAGGATATATACATACCAAGGCGGGAAGCAGTATGGACGTGTGAGGGAATCTCTAGATGTTCTTCTCGATGATCATTCTACCTGTCTTCAGGACCCGCACGCAGCTCCCCCTGGTCTTGGCAGGTTAAACAATCATATTGTTTATCGCACTATTTGTACAAATATGCTTTGACCTATTAATCAAATTACAATAAAAATAGTTTGTGGCCCAATTTATGTGGCATTAACTTGCTATTTCATTTTATTTCGTTATTATTATCGAGTGCACCCGTACACTTTGGTACGCTTTAAATTTGCCTGGGGCTTCATTACAACCCATAATACGACAACAAAGTCTGAACACTTTTTTACAGTATAGTTTGGCACCCCAAACTTTAGCATTATATGCATCGGCTCCAAATCATGTCTTTGGTCAATAGTTGGGTTGCCTGGCTCCTGTGCTTACTACCTTACGTTACGCTATATCGGCTAGGGTAGTAAAGGGAGAACTACTATGATTGTGTCCTGGTTTATCCGGATGAGCACCTTAGTAGAGAAAGCCGAAAACTGACTGTCATGATGCCGCGGAGCCGGTCAGCTATTCGAGAGGATACCAATCTTTTGCAAAAAAAATCGAATTATGCGACGAATCGGCCTTTACCCGATCAGGTGTCTACAACACCCTAGTCCGGATTAAATACTAACTAGGGGATGCACCTACATTTCTATTTGTCAAACTCCTATGGCTAAGTGAGGGTGATAAAGCCACATAGTATGATTGCCTGGTTCGTTGCGCTAAACACCTCCTTTAAGGACCAAACACTGGGATAAAGAGTGTTTAGATTCATCCCGAACACCCCCGTACTACCTATGTGGGGGCTGAAGCCGACGACTGGCCAACTCTCAGATTTAACAAAATGGCCGCACAGGAGGTAAAATTTTAAATAACAGGCATTATATTACATAACGGCTCTGTTTCATAATACAACAAGGGACAATATGAATGACTTCATTCAAAGATAATGTATTTTGAACACTGCCCCTCTACAATGCGGGATCCCTTTAGGACATCTTCAAAATACCGCTCGGGCGTGCGGTGCTCCTTGCCCGCGGGCGGTCCCTCAGTCGCAAGCTTCACGGCGTCCATCTTCGCCCACTGTATCTTGACTCCGGCAAAGGCCATTCGCGCGCCTTCGATGCAGACCGACCGCTTGATGGCATCAAGCCGAGGGAAGGCATTGACCAGCCGCTTCACGAGCCAGGAGTAGCTGCTGGGTATGGCTTCGGCAGGCCATAGCCGGATTATTAAATCCTTCATGGCTAGTTCGGCCGCCCTATGCAATTCGACCAGCTATTTTAGCTGATCGCTAAAGGGCACCGGATGTTCTGGCGCAAGGTATTGCGACCAAAACAACATCTCCGTGGAGCTCCCCTCTTCGGCTCAGAAGAACTTGATGTCTACTACACAACCTTCTTCTTGTAGACGTTGTTGGGCCTCCAAGTGCAGAGGTTTGTAGGACAGTAGCAAATTTCCCTCAAGTGGATGACCTAAGGTTTATCAATCCGTGGGAGGCATAGGATTAAGATGGTCTCTCTCAAACAACCCTGCAACCAAATAACAAAGAGTCTCTTGTGTCCCCAACACACCCAATACAATGGTAAATTGTATAGGTACACTAGCTTGGCAAAGAGATGGTGATACAAGTGCAATATGGATAGTAGATATGGGTTTTTGTAATCTGAATATATAAAAACAGCAAGGTAACAAGTGGTAAAAGTGAGCGTAAATGGTATTGCAATGGTAGGAAACAAGGCCTAAGGTTCATACTTTCACTAGTGCAAGTTCTCTCAACAATAATAACATATTTGGATCATATAACTATACCTCAACATGCAACAAAGGGTCACTCCAAAGCCACTAATAGCAGAGAACAAACGAAGAGATTATGGTAGGGTACGAAACCATCTCAAAGTTATCCTTTCTGCTCGATCTATTCAAGAGTCCGTAGTAAAATAACACGAAGCTATTCTTTCCGTTCAATATATCATAGAGTTCATACTAGAATAACACCTTAAGACACAAATCAACCAAAACCCTAATGTCACCTAGATACTACATTCTCACCTCAAGTATCTTTGGGCATGATTATATGATATGCATCACACAATCTCAGATTCATCTATTCAACCAACACAAAGTACATCAAAGACTGCCCCAAAGTTTCTACCGAAGAGTCAAGACGAAAATGTGTGCCAACCCCTATGCATAGGTTCATGGGCGGAACCCGCAAGTTGATCACCAAAACATACATCAAGTGGATCATGTGATATCCCATTGTCACCACAGATAAGCACGGCAACACATACATCAAGTGTTCTCAAATCCTTAAAGACTCAATCCAATAAGATAACTTCAAAGGGAAAACTCAATCCATTACAAGAGTGTAGAGGGGGAGAAGCATCAAAAGATCCAACTATAATAGCAAAGCTCGCAATACATCAAGACCGTATCACCTCAAGAACACGAGAGAGAGAGAGAGAGAGAGAGAGAGAGAGGGAGAGAGAGAACAAACACATAGCTACTGGTACATACCCTCATCCCCGAGGGTGAACTACTCCCTCCTCATCATGGAGAGCGCCGGGATGATGAATATGGCCACCGGTGAGGGATCCCCCTCCTGCAAGATGTCAGAACGGGCTCCGAAGAGGTTTTTGGTGGCTACAGAGGCTTGCGGAGGCGAAACTCCCGATCTATATTGTTCTTCGAAGGTTTTAGGGTATATGGACTTATATAGGCGAAAGAAGTCGGTAAGGGAATGCTCCAGGGGCCCACAAGATAGGGGGCACGCCCAGTAGGGGGGCGCCCCCCACCCTCATGGACACCTTGTAGCTTCCTTGACTTCAACTGCAAGTCTCATGGATCACATCCGTTCCAAAAATAACACTCCCAAAGGTTTAATTCCGTTTGGACTCCGATTGATATTCCTTTCTTCGAAACACTGAAATAGGCAAGAAAACAGCAATATGGGCTGGGCCTCCGATTAATAGGTTAGTCCCAAAAACAATCTAAAAGTGTATAATAAAGCCCATAAACATCCAAAACAGATAATATAATAGCATGAATGCTTCATAAATTATAGATACGTTGGAGACGTATCAGCATCCCCAAGCTTAATTCCTGCTCGTCCTCGAGTAGGTAAATGATAAAAGAAAGAATTTATGAAGTGTGAATGCTAGCAGGTGCATAAGTTTGATCAATGATAATTTCAATTACCTTTTCTAGCATCATTATATGTCATAACAGTATTTCATCTCATAAAACTTCTCAAGATCAAGTAACAAGCTATTCACATGTTAAAGCATAGACCATAAACTTTTTTGAAGACTAGCAAACTTCATTCTCAGTCATCAAACAATTACAGTTCATCTTATTTTCAGGAAGGGTCTATGTCAGAGCTTTGATTTAGCAAACTCCACATACTCAACTATCATATAGTCTTCTACAATTGCTAACACTCACGCAATAGTTATGGTTATGTAGTTTTAATCGTACACTGAGAAAGTGTGACGCCCGGATAATTAGGCTATAGTAATCACGTGTTAATGGTGCCAAGCCATCAAAGTTACTGTCGTAATCTCGCGTTAGTTCAGAACCGATCCAAATTCAAATTTGAAAGAAAGGCAAACAACAAAACTTTTGAAACATTAAAACCAAAATGTTCGGTTTGTGGCAAATAATCCTTACTAAATATTTGTGAAGGAACCACACTTTTATTATGTGTTTTAATGCACTAAAATGATTTAAATATTAGCAAACCTGATTATTTAAATGCCTTTATAGATTGATAAAATATCAAACCAAATTAATTGGGGTCTAGACTTTTGTGGCGTTGGACTAAATCGAAATGTTCAAATTAGATGCAAAGTATATATTTTTACAGAACCTAAAATAATAGGAAACAAAAATAAAACAGAAAAGAAAAGAGGAAAATAAAGAAAATACAAAGGAGAAAACAGAAAACAAAAATAAGAGCAAACCCCCC
>NC_041393.1:577991226-577998581 GCF_002162155.2 Triticum dicoccoides
GCCCACACGGGGCCGTGCTCGCCGCCGCTCGCTCACCGGCCGGCCCGTGCTGGCCTCGCCCACGCCGGCCTGGCGACCTGCCAGGTCCGCCGCCCACGCCCGCATGCCCCTGGGCATGCGCCCGAACGGGGCGCGCCCGTTACTCGTCGCCCGCGCCCTGAATGGCCTCTGTGCCACTGAACGGGGGGGGGGGGCCCACGCCCCCCAGAACGTTTTTTAAAAAAAATGAAAAAGAAAAAGAATTAAATATATATATACATAAATAGTTAATTAATTAATTAACTAAATTAATTAAGTTAATTAATCCTGCTTAATTAATCTAATTAACCTGTTAGTCTAACTAAACAGTAATTAGTTTAACTAAATCCTAATTAACCTAACAGAGCATGACAGGTGGGTCCCATTGGACCCACGCGTCGGTTTGACCCAGTCAACCCCTGTTGACTGCTGATGTCAGCATGACGTCATGCTGACGTCATAAATCCATTTTCCGAATTAATTAAATAATTAAATAAATTCCAGAAATTAATAAAATCTTTAGAAAATCATATCTTTTAATTTGTAACTCGGATTAAAATATTTTCAACACGAAAGTTGCTCAGAACGACGAGACGATTCCGGATACACAGCCCGTTCGTCCACCACACACCCCTAACCTATCAAACCCGCAACTTTCCCCCTCCGGCTCCTCTGCCCGAAAACACGAAACACCGGGAATACTTTCCCGGGGGTTTCCCCCCTTCACCGGTATCACCTACTACCGCGTTAGGGCACACCGAACACCGCGTATTGCCTTAATATATTTTGTGGTGCTTTGTTTGCTCTGTATTCATTATTTCTTCCCCCTCTTCTCTCCGGTAGACTACGAGACCGACGCTGCTGCTGACCAGTTCGACTACGGAGTTGACGACCCCTCTCTCTTGCCAGAGCAACCAGGCAAGCCCCCCCTTTGATCACCAGATATCGCCTATTCTCCTCTATACTGCTTGCATTAGAGTAGTGTAGCATGTTACTGCTTTCATTAATCCTATTCTGATGCATAGCCTGACATTGTCGCTACATCTGTTGATACCTTACCTGCAATCCTAAATGCTTAGTATAGGATGCTAGTGTTCCATCAGTGGCCCTACACTCTTGTCCGTCTGCCATGCTATACTACTGGGTTGTGATCACTTTGGGAGGTGATCACGGGCGTATACTATATACTTTACACAGTTACATTACCTGTGATACTGTTCGGAGATGGGGGCTGAAGGGGCAGGTGGCTCCATCCCGGTAGAGGTGGGCCTGGGTTCCCGACGGCCCCCGACTATTACTTTGTGGCGGAGCGGCAGGGCAGGTTGAGACCACCTAGGAGACAGGTGGGCCTGGCCCTGTTTGGCGTTCGCGGATACTTAACACGCTTAACGAGATCTTGGTATTTGATCTGAGTCGGCTACGAGCCTATACGCACTAACCATCTACGCGGGAGTAGTTATGGGTATCCCGGCGTCGTGGTATCAGCCGAAGCCTTCTTGACGTCAGCGACTGAGTGGCGCGCGCCGGGTTGGACTGCGTTAACGCAACTTCCTTTGTAATGGAGGTTGCTAGGTCTGCTCACCGGCCGCGTACGCAACGTGCAGGTGTGCAATGGGCGATGGGCCCAGACCCCTGCGCGCATAGGATTTAGACCGGCGTGCTGACCTCTCTGTTGTGCCTAGGTGGGGCTGCGACGTGTTGATCTTCCGAGGCCGGGCATGACCCAGGAAAGTGTGTCCAGCCAAATGGGATTGAGCGTGTTGGGTTATGTGGTGCACCCCTGCAGGGAAGTTAATCTATTCGAATAGCCGTGATCTTCAGTAACAGGACGACTTGGAGTTGTACCTTGACCTTATGACAACTAGAACCGGATACTTAATAAAACACACCCTTCCAAGTGCCAGATACAACCGGTGGTCGCTCTCCCTCAGGGATATGAGGAGGGGATCGCCGGGTAGGATTATGCTATGCGTTGCTACTTGGAGATGCTATTTGGAGATGCTACTTGGAGATGCTACTTGGAGGACTTCAGTCTACCCTCTTCTACATGCTGCAAGACGGAGGCTGCCAGAAGCGTAGTCTTCGATAGGACTAGCTATCCCCCTCTTATTCTGGCATTCTGCAGTTCAGTCCACTGATATGGCCTTCTTACACATATACCCATGCATATGTAGTATAGTTCCTTGCTTGCGAGTACTTTGGATGAGTACTCACGGTTGCTTTCTCCCCCCTTTTTTCCCCCTTTCCTTTCTTTCTGGTTGTCGCAACCAGATGCTGGAGCCCTGGAGCCAGACGCCACCGTCGACGACGACTACTACACTGGAGGTGCCTACTACTACGTGCAGCCCGCTGACGACGACCAGGAGTAGTTAGGAGGATTCCAGGCAGGAGGCCTGCACCTCTTTCGATCTGTATCCCAGTTTGTGCTAGCCTTCTTAAGGCAAACTTGTTTAACTTATGTCTGTACTCAGATATTGTTGCTTCCGCTGACTCGTCTATGATCGAGCACTTGTATTCGAGCCCTCGAGGCCCCTGGCTTGTATTATGATGCTTGTATGACTTATTTTATTTGTAGAGTTGTGTTGTGATATCTTCCCGTGAGTCCCTGATCTTGATCGTACACATTTGCGTGCATGATTAGTGTACGATTGAATCGGGGGCGTCACAAGTTGGTATCAGAGCCGACTGCCTGTAGGAATCCCCCTTCCACACTCCTTGGCCGAAGTCGAGTCTAGTCACTACAAAACTTTTACTAACATGGCTGTGAGCCTTACGGGCCCACGTCGCCATTGGGTGGTATTAGGATCTTTTATTCCTCGACCTATACTCTGGGACTCTGATCTCTCTTCTATTCGGGTTAAAAGATTTTTGCTAAATCTAGCATCAGGATCTCGTTATCACTTTCACCCGGAGAGCCCCTTATTAATGATGATCGTCTGCGGCACGTGAAGACCCTGAAGATACTCTTCGCTGTTAACCCGAGAACTTATGTTCATCGCATTTGCAATTCCCCTTCCACCATCAACCCTTATGGATAACTACTTGTCGTTGTTATTCTTACATTCATCCCCAGTTGGTCTTGTTATTACCAGATACCTCGAAACACTCGTTGTTGTTTCGATAATCCTTTGAGCTTACCGCCTTGCTGTTCTTTGTCACCTGAATACCCCTAAGGATAATTCTCGCACTTATCGAGTGTCCGCTCATCCCCAGTTGTTCATGTGTTTCACAAAAGTCTAAATACTATTCGATCTTCCGAAAATCCTCTGGAGCCTTTGGATCTTGAAATTCTTGCTTGCTCGCATTATGGTTAATCCCATAAGTCTCGTAGTCTTATTGACATTCCTTGTCATTATCATTTTGGGTCTAATGACTCAATATGTTTGCGAATACACGCAATCATCATTGATCCTTATAAATTACCTTTCCGGCTGAGCTGCCATTCTTTTAACTGGAATTGGTTCTCGACCAGTCCAATTGTCGTTGATTGTATTCCTAATTCTATTCAGCTTATCCATTCTTGATCAGAGCATTTGCTCCTGATCCCTTGATTTGAAAATCATAATTACTTTTCTAATTAAGCGTTGAACTATTCAGCTGTTCTATAAACCGATGCATTTGCAATCTTTCTTCCCCTGATTGGGTATCGATACTCATATCAGCCCCATCGTGGATCGCCATATCCACTGTTGGATTATTATCTGATAGTGTCCTTCATAATTAATCACTTTGTGAGTTCCTTCTCCGATACATAATGCCTTTGGTAAATTGTATCCTTTCCTTTTGCCAACCATGCTCTGCTTTCGAGCTGGTGGTATTTACTATTGAAGCTTGTGGTATATGTTTCCATGATACCCTGCCGGGTTGAACCTATGCCTTCCTTTATATGTGTGAACTCGGAAGTTTTCACGAGTCGTACTCATCTGGTATTTCACCAGGTAAAACTTTCAACACCAATGCCTTTATCAAAGCGAGAAGTGAATGGAAGGTTATACATTGAAGAAGTGGGAGTCGACCTTGAACTTTGTGTTCATGCCCATGGAGACGATGTAGATCCTATCATGGAAACTTCTTGTAATAATAACTATTTTCTTGATAAATATCATCTGGTATCTGTGAATTGATCCTACGCAACCGTGGTTCCGACCATGTTGTTCTCCCTTGATTCTATTTCTCAGACAAGTTAGAGTACTTGTCTTCTGCAGAGCATTACCCCAGTCCAACCTCTACTTTGATCTGTCGTTGAGTGTAACCCCTGGTATCTCGAGATTATCATGGAACTGCATAACTTTTTATGAGTTCTTCATCAAGTGCTACCTTCCCACCGATTCCAATTTTTCGCGGGCTCTGAGTTATTGAACACTCAAAGACACCGATAACTGAACCGAGTCCACTCTTCGGTTCAACAACTCTTCAGTAAGCTTCTATAAGTACGAGTTTGTACCCGATCACGCCATTCCTAGCCTGTTTGTCTATATCATTGTCGTGACGATTCTAACTGTGCTACCTGGTCCTTATTCTCGGAGCACCAATTTTCGACGATGAACTAACCTTACGTCGATCCTCATCGTTATATCATTTCGCCTTGAACAACAAGCTTGGTTTCGAGTTTGTGTCGTACCCTTGGTTCCAATAACCTTTCACTTCATCATTACTTGACTTGATGTCGTTACCGATCGATTACATCTTCATGAACTCTCGCGACAAAGGTGTCGTGATCATCAACATTCTGAGCTCATCCAGGATATCAATTGAATTCATGATGAGACATACCATTCTTGCCCTCGATGAATTGTATTATCGTCGACCACTTTATTGCCCTCCCACCAACACAAGCTTGTTCATGTTTAGTGTTATACCTTGAGTTCCTTGCTATCCAGCAATTGTTCTTCTTTACCTTGGAGTATTACCATCCTTATTGTCAAGAATGTTCTGAGAATTGTTTCACCTCTTGAGAATTCTTGACATAGAAATACTTCTCACCATCACCATTCTATCTTGGTCCCCGTGTTAATTCCAACAAGTGAACGGTGTTGTTTGGAATTCTTCCTTCTAGCAACCCTATTTTTTTTGAAGTTAATGGTCGAAAGTTCATTCTTAGGCTATTGACTATTGAATCACCATTCTGACATTGGTCGTGCAACCCAACCCATATTTCGGGTGCACCTTTCAACCAATGTTTAATTGTGTATGTTTTTCTCGAACATACATCATTATATCATTTGACCTGACAATTGATATCTCCTTGTACACATAATTGTGGAAATCCATATTTTGAAAATCTCGGTGAATTGTCGCTGAGTTCATCATCTACCTCCTCTTCCTCTCCTTGATTTAATGATGAGCTTTTGTTTCGGAACTCGCTTCCGTAGTAAATTTCCCGAGAATCTTACAATGTCATCTCGTCATTTGTGTTGCACCTTTTCTTCTCTGGCCTCCTAAGTCAGAGGTATCCTGACACCAATCGGATCTGAACCTCGGTCAGATATGATGGCTGGGACATTTCCAAGAGTTATAACATTGGTCTTTATGTGACCCGGTAAGGTGCTGTCGTGTCTAGCACACCTGGCCGGAGGCCTATTGTTATGGTTCCATTTTTAACAAGGTTATCCATTCTTCCATGAGGAAACTGTAAGACTTATTCTATAAGTTGTTTTTGATGGATCCTTTGTATCCAAAGCCTGACCTTTGCTTGAAGACCTTGTCAATCCTGTCTCGAAGCATGTCGGTGGTACTCCGATTTTCAACAAGAACATCTAAAGCCCAATGATAAATGTTCCTTGATCAATTATCCAAACACCGCTGTATGGATAATGTCTTGAAAATTTTCTCCCCTACCTAAAGAGTTTTCTACATTATATCCTGTCATGGATATCAATCTCTACTTGTCCTTGGTAAGGATATACCCTTGAAATATGTGTTTAGACACATTTTCCTTTCCATTGTTCTGTTTAAACCTGATAATCACTTTTCCTTTCCATTGGTTTGTTTGACCTCTCTTGTGATCTATATAATCTAAGTAGTAATGATTCACTGCTTATGTAAACACCTCGGTGCGCAATTCCGTCAGCAAAACCCTGTTACTATTGTTGATGACATTTTGGTAACCATCGATGGACGGGAACCTTGCCTATTGGTCCGCCTCGTTCAACGAGCAGGAAAATGGTTCTCTTCGTCCCTCGCCCTTGGTACCGATGTTGTTGTCGGCATAGCTGACAAGCTATTCACTGACATGCCTCCCTGTCGCGGCTGTGCAAGATGTCACCACCCTTCCTACTTTCAACCACATGGTGGGCCCATAACCCACAGTTCCACATGATCGAAACCTGACTCTCCTGCACCCCCCCTTCCCAAGGTTGTTCCTCGCGTGCGGCCTCGTATGTAATTCACGGGCCACCGTCCCAAGTGATCTATTTTGGTAGCAGACGCAATACTCAATCTCATTGCTCTGGACCCCTTTCGCATGTTGTTTCAGACATCGAACAATGGCCTATCCGTTTGGAACTTCTCATGGTACCTTCTTACTTTACTCTCGATATTTTCTTGAGTTCAATTCGAGAGTTACTTCCTACCCAATTCCCTGAGTTATGTACCAGATAATCAACCTGGTAAGGCCCGCCCTTCCAGAGTCTTCCCCCCATATCCTTTTCGTAAGTACGATGAAGATCCCGAAGAAAGGATGGCGACTTCATCATTTTGACCTGAAGCAGAAGTATGAAGGCATCAATATATTAGATCGACCTCTTCAAGAAGAGCAACCAAGACTGAGAAGATTCGTTAGCATTTCGTAACCAGACCTTTCCCCCTTAGTCCCCCTCTTAAATCTCGGGACGAGATTTCTTGTAGTGGAGGAGAATTGTGACGCCCGGATAATTAGACTATAGTAATCACGTGTTAATGGTGCCAAGCCATCAAAGTTACTGTCGTAATCTCGCGTTAGTTCAGAACCGATCCAAATTCAAATTTGAAAGAAAGGCAAACAACAAAACTTTTGAAACATTAAAACCAAAATGTTCGGTTTGTGGCAAATAATCCTTACTAAATATTTGTGAAGGAACCACACTTTTATTATGTGTTTTAATGCACTAAAATGATTTAAATATTAGCAAACCTGATTATTTAAATGCCTTTATAGATTGATAAAATATCAAACCAAATTAATTGGGGTCTAGACTTTTGTGGCGTTGGACTAAATCGAAATGTTCAAATTAGATGCAAAGTATATATTTTTACAGAACCTAAAATAATAGGAAACAAAAATAAAACAGAAAAGAAAAGAGGAAAATAAAGAAAATACAAAGGAGAAAACAGAAAACAAAAATAAGAGCAAACCCCCC
>NC_041393.1:577999533-578011401 GCF_002162155.2 Triticum dicoccoides
CGGCCGGCCCGTGCTGGCCTCGCCCACGCCGACCTGGCGACCTGCCAGGTCCGCCGCCCACGCCCGCATGCCCCTGGGCGTGCGCCCGAACGGGGCGCGCCCGTTACCCGTCGCCCGCGCCCTGAATGGCCTCTGTGCCACTGAACAGGGGGGCCCAGGCCCCCCAGAACGTTTTAAAAAAAATGAAAAAGAAAAGAATTAAATAAATATATATATAAATAGTTAATTAATTAATTAACTAAATTAATTAAGTTAATTAATCCTGCTTAATTAATCTAATTAACCTGTTAGTCTAACTAAACAGTAATTAGTTTAACTAAATCCTAATTAACCTAACAGAGCATGACAGGTGGGTCCCATTGGACCCAGGCGTCAGTTTGACCCAGTCAACCCCTGTTGACTGCTGATGTCAGCATGACGTCATGCTGACGTCATAAATCCATTTTCCAAATTAATTAAATAATTAAATAAATTCCAGAAATTAATAAAATCTTTAGAAAATCATATCTTTTAATCCGTAACTCGGATTAAAATATTTTCAACACGAAAGTTGCTCAGAACGACGAGACGATTCCGAATACGCAGCCCGTTCGTCCACCACACACCCCTAACCTATCGAACCCGCAACTTTCCCCCTCCGGCTCCTCTGCCCGAAAACACGAAACATCGGGAATACTTTCCCGGGGGTTTTCCCCCCTTCACCGGTATCACCTACTACCGCGTTAGGGCACACCGAACACCGCGTATTGCCTTAATATATTTTGTGGTGCTTTGTTTGCTCTGTATTCATTATTTCTTCCCCCTCTTCTCTCCGGTAGACTACGAGACCGACGCTGCTGCTGACCAGTTCGACTACGGAGTTGACGACCCCTCTCTCTTGCCAGAGCAACCAGGCAAGCCCCCCCTTTGATCACCAGATATCGCCTATTCTCCTCTATACTGCTTGCATTAGAGTAGTGTAGCATGTTACTGCTTTCGTTAATCCTATTCTGATGCATAGCCTGACATTGTCGCTACATCTGTTGATACCTTACCTGCAATCCTAAATGCTTAGTATAGGATGCTAGTGTTCCATCAGTGGCCCTACACTCTTGTCCGTCTGCCATGCTATACTACTGGGCTGTGATCACTTTGGGAGGTGATCACGGGCGTATACTATATACTTTACACAGTTACATTACCTGTGATACTGTTCGGAGATGGGGGCTGAAGGGGCAGGTGGCTCCATCCCGGTAGAGGTGGGCCTGGGTTCCCGACGGCCCCCGACTATTACTTTGTGGCGGAGCGGCAGGGCAGGTTGAGACCACCTAGGAGACAGGTGGGCCTGGCCCTGTTTGGCGTTCGCGGATACTTAACACGCTTAACGAGATCTTGGTATTTGATCTGAGTCGGCTACGAGCCTATACGCACTAACCATCTACGCGGGAGTAGTTATGGGTATCCCGGCGTCGTGGTATCAGCCGAAGCCTTCTTGACGTCAGCGACTGAGTGGCGCGCGCCGGGTTGGACTGCGTTAACGCAACTTCCTTTGTAATGGAGGTTGCTAGGTCTGCTCACCGGCCGCGTACGCAACGTGCAGGTGTGCAATGGGCGATGGGCCCAGACCCCTGCGCGCATAGGATTTAGACCGGCGTGCTGACCTCTCTGTTGTGCCTAGGTGGGGCTGCGACGTGTTGATCTTCCGAGGCCGAGCATGACCCAGGAAAGTGTTTCCGGCCAAATGGGATCGAGCGTGTTGGGTTATGTGGTGCACCCCTGCAGGGAAGTTAATCTATTCGAATAGCCGTGATCTTCGGTAACAGGACGACTTGGAGTTGTACCTTGACCTTATGACAACTAGAACCGGATACTTAATAAAACACACCCTTCCAAGTGCCAGATACAACCGGTGGTCGCTGTCCCTCAGGGATATGAGGAGGGGATCGTCGGGTAGGATTATGCTATGCGTTGCTACTTGGAGATGCTATTTGGAGATGCTACTTGGAGATGCTACTTGGAGGACTTCAGTCTACCCTCTTCTACATGCTGCAAGACGGAGGCTGCCAGAAGCGTAGTCTTCGATAGGACTAGCTATCCCCCTCTTATTCTGGCATTCTGCAGTTCAGTCCACTGATATGGCCTTCTTACACATATACCCATGCATATGTAGTATAGTTCCTTGCTTGCGAGTACTTTGGATGAGTACTCACGGTTGCTTTCTCCCCCCTTTTTTCCCCCTTTCCTTTCTTTCTGGTTGTCGCAACCAGATGCTGGAGCCCTGGAGCCAGACGCCACCGTCAACGACGACTACTACACTGGAGGTGCCTACTACTACGTGCAGCCCGCTGACGACGACCAGGAGTAGTTAGGAGGATCCCAGGCAGGAGGCCTGCACCTCTTTCGATCTGTATCCCAGTTTGTGCTAGCCTTCTTAAGGCAAACTTGTTTAACTTATGTCTGTACTCAGATATTGTTGCTTCCGCTGACTCGTCTATGATCGAGCACTTGTATTCGAGCCCTCGAGGCCCCTGGCTTGTATTATGATGCTTGTATGACTTATTTTATTTGTAGAGTTGTGTTGTGATATCTTCCCGTGAGTCCCTGATCTTGATCGTACACATTTGCGTGCATGATTAGTGTACGATTGAATCGGGGGCGTCACAGAAAGATAGGGGCTTATAGTGTTGCCTCCCAATGTATTAACCTTTGGGTGATGTCAACAGTAATAGTTCATGCTAACTTACATCCAACTGGATATATATATCAGGATCTTTCCAACACGAGGTGCTTGCCAAAGGATAAAATGAAAAAGGGGAAGGTGAAGATCACCTTGACTCTTGCATAAAGTAAAAGATATGAAGTAAAATATAGGCCCTTCGCCGAGGGAAGAAGAGGTTGTCATGTGCTTTTAGGGTTTAGTGCATAAAATCTTAATGCAAAAGAACATCACTTTATATTGCCACTTGTGATATGAACATTTATTATGTAGTCCGTCGCTTTTATTACTTCCATATCACACGATCATATAAAGCTTATTTTCTCCACACTAATAAGTCATACATATTTAGAGAGCAATTTTTATTGCTTGCAACATGACAACATACTTGAAGGATCTTACTCAATCCATAGGTAGGTATGGTGGACTCTCATGGCAAAAACTGGGTTTAAGGGTATTTGGAAGTACAAGTAGTATCTCTACTTGGTGCAAGGAATTTTGGCTAGCATGAGGGGGAAAGGCAAGCTCAACATGTTTGAATGATCCATGACAATATACTTTAACTGAGATGTGAGAAAACATAACCCATTACGGTGTCTTCCTTGTCCAACATCAACTCTTTATCATTTCATACTTAATGAGTGCTCACAATTATAAAAGATGTCCAAGATCATATATTTATATATGGAATCTCTCTTCCTTCAATATTATTTCATGAATTGTTCAAATGACCAATACAATGCTTGTTAACCTTCAATAAATTTACAACCTATACTTCTTAGATGTGAAGTCATTACTCCCCATGAGATAAGAAAATGAAACATACATAATTTCAGATTTATGACATTCAACTCATTCAACCATTTACTCATAGGATATAAGTGAAGCACACGAGTAAATGACAAACTACTCCAACAAGACATAAGTGAAGATCAATGAGTAGTTAAATAATTATGCAACTATGTGAAGACTCTCTATCATTTAAGAATTTCATATCTTGGTATTTTATTCAAACAGCAAGCAAAGCAAAATAAAATGACATTGCAATGATAGCACAACTCATGTGAAGAAGCACAAACTTAGGTTCAACCGATACTAACCGATAGTTGTTGAAGAAGAAAGGTGGGATGCCTACCGGGGCATCCCGAAGCTTGGATGCTTGAGACTTCTTGAAATATTATCTCGGGGTGCCTTGGGCATCCCCAAGATTGAGCTTTTTTGTCTCCTTAATTCCTTTTATATCTCGGTTTCCTAAATCTCGAAAGCTTCATCCAGACCAAACTCAACAAGAACTCATGAGATAAGTTAGTATAAACCAATGCAAAAACCTTATCATTTTCTACTGTAACAAATCACTAATATTATTATTCAACATTGCGTACTAAATATCTCTGCATATTTAATACTCCTATCCTCAAATAGAATCATTAAACAAGCAAACATATGCAAACAATGCAAACATAACAGCAATCTACCAAAATAGTATAGTATGTAAAGAATGCAAGATTCATCATACTTACGTAACTCCAAAAATTATGAGAAAAATACTACACTGTATAAGATTTATCAGATCTCAGTAAGCAAAAAGTTTCAACATTATATCATTCTCTGACTTTTCTAGGGAATTTTTGCAACAACGGTAAACTTTCTGTTTTGAAACAGCAATATGTATACATGCAAAATAAGCATGGTAATGGCTACCCTTGACATTTTTATTGAAACTATAGGTGCAAAACATTATTCTAAATAACAGAAAGAAAATACTAACAAAAGAAAATGACGCTCCAAGCAAAACACATATCATGTGGTGAATCAAAATATAGCTCCAAGTAAAGTTACCGATGAGGGGATGCATTCTGGGGCATCCCCAACCTTAGGATCTTGGTTGTCCTTGAATATTACCTTGGGCTGCCTTGGGAATCCCCAATCTTAGGCTCTTTCCACTCCTTATTCCGTAGTCCATCAAAACTTCACCCAAAACTTGAAAACTTCACAATACAAAACTCAACACAAAACTCGTAAGCTCCGTTAGTATAAGAAAATAAATCATACTTAGGTACTGCTGTGAACTCATTATAAATTCATATTGGTGTAATATCTAATGTATTCCAACTTCTCTATGGTTCATACCCTCCGATACTACTCATAGATTCATCAAAATAAGCAAACAACACAATGAAACAGAATCTGTCAAAAACAGAACAGTCTGTAGTAATCTGTATCATTCGAATACTTATGTAAATCCGAAAATTATGAAATAACTTGGTGGACCTGAGTAATTTGTCTATTAATCATCTGCAAAAAGAATCAACCTAAAATAACTATCCAGTAAAAAATGGCAGCTAATCTCGTGAGCGCTAAAGTTTATGTTTTTTTTACAGAAAGATCATAAAGACTTCACCCAAGTCTTCCCAAAGGTTCTACTTGGCACAAACACTAATAAAAAATGAAACCACATCTAACCAGAGGCTAGATGAATTATTTATTACTAAGCAGGAGCAAAAAGCAAGGAACAAAAATAACATTGGGTTGCCTCCCGACAAGTGCTATCGTTTAACGCCCCTAGCTAGGCATGATAATTTCAATGATGCTCACATAAAAGATAAGAATTGAAACATAAAGAGAGCATCATGAAGCATATGACTAGAAAATTTAATCCTAACCCACTTCCTATGCATAGGGATTTTGTGAGCAAACAACTTATGGAAACAACAATCAACTAGCATAGGAAGGCAAAGCAAGCATAACTTCAAGATTTTAAGCACATAGAGAGGAAACTTGATGTTGTTGCAATTCCTACAAACATATGTTCCTCCCTCATAATAATTTTCAGTAGAATAATGAATGAATTCTACAATATAACCAGCACCTAAAGCATTCTTTTCATGATCTACAAGCATAGAAATTTTACTACTCCCCACATAAGCAAATTTATTCTCATCAATAGTAGTGGGAGTAAACTCAACAAAATAACTATCATGTGAAGCATAATCCAATTGAAAACTAAAATTATGATGACAAGTTTCATGGTTATCATTATTCCTAATAGCATACAAGTCATCACAATAATCATCATAGATAGAAACTTTGTTCTCATAATCAATTGGAACCTCTTCCGAAATAGTGGATTCATCACTAAATAAAGTCATGACCTCTCCAAATCCACTTTCATAATTATCAAAATAATATTCAACATTCTCCAAAATAGTGGGATCATTACTTCCTAAAGTTGACACTCTTCCAAACCCACTTTCATCAATATAATCATCATAGGTAAGAGGCATGCTATCATCATAACAACTTTGCATATCAAAACTTGGGAGGCTAAAAATATCATCTTCATCACACATAGCTTCCCCAAGCTTGTGGCCTTGCATATCATTAGCATCATGGATATTCAAGGAATTCATACTAACATTGCAATCATGCTCATCATACAAAGATCTCGTACCAAATATTTTAATGCATTCTTCCTCTAGCAATTGAGCACAATTTTCCTTTTCATCATTCTCACGAAAGATATTAAAAAGATGAAGCGTATGAGACAAACTAAATTCCATTTTTTTATAGTTTTCTTTTATATACTAAATTAGTGATAAAACAAGAAACAAAAAGATTTGATTGCATGATCTAAAGATATACCTTCAAGAACTCCCCTCCCCGGTGATGGCGCCAGAAAAGAGCTTGATATCTACTACACAACCTTCTTCTTGTATATGTTGTTGGGCCTCCAAGTGCAGCGGTTTGCAGGACAGTAGCAAATTTCCCTCAAGTGGATGACCTAAGGTTTATCAATCCGTGGGAGGCATAGGATGAAGATGGTCTCTCTCAAAACAACCCTGCAACCAAATAACAAAGAGTCTCTTGTGTCCCCAACACACCCAATACAATGGTAAATTGTATAGGTGCACTAGTTCGGCGAAGAGATGGTGATACAAGTGCAATATGGATAGTAGATATGGGTTTTTGTAATCTGAATATATAAAAACAGCAAGGTAACAAGTGGTAAAAGTGAGCGTAAACGGTATTGCAATGGTAGGAAACAAGGCCTAAGGTTCATACTTTCACTAGTGCAAGTTCTCTCAACAATAATAACATAACTGGATCATATAACTATCCCTCAACATGCAACAAAGAGTCACTCCAAAGCCACTAATAGCGGAGAACAAACGAAGAGATTATGGTAGGGTACGAAACCATCTCAAAGTTATCCTTTCTGCTCGATCTATTCAAGAGTCCGTAGTAAAATAACACGAAGCTATTCTTTCCGTTCAATCTATCATGGAGTTCATACTAGAATAACACCTTAAGAAAAAAATCAACCAAAACCCTAATGTCACCTAGATACTCCATTGTCACCTCAAGTATCCGTGGGCATGATTATACGCTATGCATCACACAATCTCAGATTCATCTATTCAACCAACACAAAGTACTTCAAAGAGTGCCCCAAAGTTTCTACCGAAGAGTCAAGATGAAAACGTGTGCCAACCCCTATGCATAGGTTCATGGGCGGAACCCGCAAGTTGATCACCAAAACATACATCTAGTGGATCACGTGATATCCCATTGTCACCACAGATAAGCACGACAAGACATACATCAAGTGTTCTCAAATCCTTAAAGACTCAATCCGATAAGATAACTTCAAAGGGAAAACTCAATCCATTATAAGAGAGTAGAGGGGGAGAAGCATCATAAGATCCAACTATAATAGGAAAGCACGCGATACATCAAGATCGTATCACCTCAAGAACACGAGAGAGAGAGAGATCACACATAGCTACTGGTACATACCCTCAGCCCCGAGGGTGAACTACTCCCTCCTCGTCATGGAGAGCGTCGGGATGATGAAGATGGCCACCGGTGAGGGATCCCCCTCCGGCAAGATGCCGTAACGGGATCCCGAGAGGTTTTTGGTGGCTACAGAGGCTTGCGACAGAGAAACTCCCGATCTATCTTGTTCTTCGAAGGTTTTAGGGTATATTGACTTATATAGGCGAAAGAAGTCGCTCAGGGGACGCTCGAGGGGCCCACAAGATAGGGGGCGCGTCCAGTAGGGGGGGGCGCCCCCCACCCTCGTGGCCACCTCGAAGCTTCCTTGACTTCAACTCCAAGTCTCCTAGATCACATCCGTTCCAAAAAAATTTGACGCTCCCAAAGGTTTCATTCCATTTGGATTCCGTTTGATATTCCTTTTCTTCGAAACACTGAAATAGGCAAGAAGATAGCAATATGGGCTGGGCCTCCGGTTAATAGGTTAGTCCCAAAAATAATATAAAAGAGTATAATAAATCCAACAAACATCCAAAACAGATAATATAATAGCATGAATGCTTCATAAATTATAGATATGTTGGAGACATATCAGAACTTTGCAGCGTCTGAAACGCTACGCGGCAGATCCATAAAAGCCCCTGGAGAACTCCAAATATGGGTTAGTAAGAGGAACCTTTTCTTCACATATTTGCTCTGCATAATAGAGGCCTTACTTGCCGTGATTTTTCTGGCCTCCTGGACTTCCTGGAGGGCGCCCTAGGCTTCTACCCGGGCATCATGTGCGCTTTGGCGGGCCTTGGCAAGTTCGGACTCTTGATCCGCAATGTTGCGCTCCAAGGACTCGCATTTCTTCACGGCGCCCTGGAGCTCCTGCTGGACCTCACCGACCCTGGCCTCATGCTTATCACGGGCAGCTTGTTCCTTGGCTGCTCTCTCCTCGGCCTCGGCCAGTGCCTTCTTGAGGGTCTCCACCTCGGTCGCCGCTCCTAATAAATATCATGGCACTTTAGTCAGCACAAATCATTCATCCTTCCTGAATATAGACAAGATTATTGCATACCTTGATTGTCTTCCAGCTGTTTCTTCACACAGCCGAGCTCTTCCTCAGTTCGCTCCAGACTCTGCTTCAGTCTGGAGACCTCAGCAGCATGAGAGGTCGCAGCCAGCAACGTCGCCTGCTTATTCATATAGACATGTTAGGTTAGTCTCATGCGGAAATTATTTGATCCTCTGTTCGGCTTTTCTTTCCGAACACCAGACAGAGTCTTAGGGGCTACTGTCTATACTATGACATTATTTTTATATAATTGTGTCGCTCACCTCAAAACATGTTAGGAGGCTGGTACAAGCGTCGGTTAGTCCGCTCTTAACCGACCGTACCCTCTCAACCACCGTACCCATAAGGATACGGTGTTCCGCACAATGGAAGCGCCTTGCAGCGCTTCCAGCAAATTATCCGGTGCCTCTGGATGGACAGAGGTCACCGGTGGAATAGGCGCACCACCTTCTTTTGAAAGAGGCGCTTGCCTGATTCTGGAGCCGTATAGGTCTCCGGAATTGTATTCGTCTAGGGGTCCGAATTGGATATGGCCCCCATCGCCAATATCCATGGGGATCTGCTCCCCCATGTGCCCGACGGCCAAGGTTTCACCCTATGGCACCGCCTTGACGGTCTCCCACGTCTCTCCCTGGCCTAGGGTCCTTCGGGACAACACCTCGGTGTCATCCATGGCCTTGGGAGAGGAGGCCGCTAGAAGGCACCCGCTGTCCATCACCTTCGGGTCCAGCAAATTCCCCGTTGATGAGGATCGCTTGAGGACGGAACGGGCCGGGTGCAGCACATAATTTGACATGTTAAAACCATGAAGGAAAATGGCCGGAAATATGAGTGCATCCTCGAGTACTTACGATTCGGCCAGGGGCTTATCTCTGGGGCGCCATTCCGAGCTACTGTCGGTGTCCGCTGTGGAGTTGTCCGGGAGGGAAGCCTTCCCCTTCTTGGATGCTTCGGCCTCCAAACGCATGGAGGCTGTCCTTTTCTTTCTCCCCCCTCATGGGGGGAATGACTTTCTTCTTCTTCCTCCTCTTCCTCGTCGTCCTCGGCGGCGGAGGAATGCGTCTCGGCGTCTCCGGACGTCACGTCCGAAATGCCCTTATGACGAGGCCACCTATGGTCCCCTTGGACTTCTTCTCCGGCGCTTGATAGGGCGCCAGAACGAGCATCTTTGTCAGAAGTGGAATTGATGGGTCTTCCGGTAGCGGAGCCGGAGAGTGAATCCGCTCCGCCTTCTTTGTCCAGCCGTGAGAGAATCATTAGGGAGGCTTAGGCATCTTCCTCGAGTATGCAAGTAAAGGATACACCTTGAAAACATTAAAAAACTTGCCGAACTAGCGGGATGGGCCTAGTCGTGCCCTCGGTCCTCGGTCGTATTCGGCCACGTCTTGTTGGACTTGAAAAGCACCTTCCAGATGTCTTTCTGCATAGTGCCAAAGAACTGCAGCAAGGTCTAGTGCTTGGCCGGATCGTACTCCCACAAATGGCAAGTCCATCTTTGGCATGGAAGGATCCGGCGAACAAGCATCACCTGGATCACATTGACAGCTTCATATTCTTGTCTATCATGCTCCTGATGCGCGTCTGAAGCGCTGTCAGCTCATCCGACGAAGACCAATCCAGGCCCTTCTCTAGCCTAGAGGTGAGCCGCATCGGGGCTCCGGACTGGAATTCAGGAGCCGTGGCCTAGGTGGTGTTGCGCGGCTCTGTGATGTAGAACCACTACTGTTGCCACCCGTTTGATGGTCTCCACAAAGGTACCTATTGGCCATGTGACGTTGGGCATCTTGCTCACCATGGCACCTCCGCACTCTGCGTGTTGACTGCCCACAACGTTCGGCTCCATATTGAAGATCTTTAACCATAATCCGAAGTGGGGTGGGATGCAGAGGAAGGCCTCACACCCGACAATGAATGCCGAGATGTTGAGGAAGGAGTTGGGGGCCAGATCGTGGAAATCCAGCCCATAGTAGAACATGAGTCTGCGGACGAACTGGGGGAGGGGAAATCCCAACCCACGGACGAAGTGGGGGATGTATACTACCCTCTCATGGGGCTCCGGGGTGGGGACGATCCGTCCCTTGGCCAGAAGCCGGTGGGCGATTTCCTCGGCCAAATACCCAGCCTCCCGGAGCTTCATAATCTCCTTCTCCTTGACGGAGGAGACCATCCACTTGCTCTGCGCTCCGGATCCGGACATGGTTGGAGTGCTTTCTTGGGGCGAAAAAGATGAGAGCTTGGGCACTGGAGCTCGAGAATGGGGGAGGCAGAGAGAGAGAAGGAGTGGGTGAAGGGGGTGAATCCTTATCTCTTTATTAAGGCAATGAATATCAAATGCCCCTCCTAGGCCTTAAAACCTGCCTATTCCTAAGGAATCATGCCAACAGAATGGTTGGGTTACCCACGCCCGTATTGATGAGAATCCTGCAATAAGGGGACACGATCTCTGCTTTGACAAGACGTGCCAATGAAACCGCATCTCGAAATATGCAGCGGCGGGCTAAAAAATGGTTCGAAATAATGGCCGTGTGTCAACGTGATGTCATGCTACAAAAAGTTTTCAACGGATTGGATTCATGAAATAGTATACTCTCTGCGGTTATGTGTGGAATTTGTTTTGCAGAGCCGGACACGATTCTTGTGTTCTGTAACACCCCGGATGTAACTTTCCATATTTGTATCTCCAACTCTTGCCATTTTCGGTCATGTGATATGTTATTCCCTCCGTGGTTGGGTTTTGTCTTTTGTTTTTCATTTTATTCATGTCATGAATATCATATCATGTCATCATGTGCATTTCATTTTGCATGCGTGTTTGTCTCATGCATCCGAGCATTTTCCCCGTTGTCCGTTTCGCAATCCGACACTCCCACATGCACCGGCGCACCCCTCTTGTCTCCTTTTCGTGTGCGGGTGTTGAACGTTCTCGGAATGGACCGGGCCTTGCCAAGTGGCCCTGGTATAGCACCGGTAGACCACCTGTCAAGTTTCGGGTCATTTGGAGCTCGTTTGATACTCCAACGGTTATCCGCATATCCGCAAGGGCCTCTTTTGTGTTGCAGCCCAATACCCCTCCAAAACAGCCCAATAACCCATCTAACTCCCCTCCATGCTCTAGTTCGTTCGATCACGATCGTGTGGGCGAAAACCGCACCTCATTTGGACACTCCTAGCTCCCTCTACCTATAAATATGTGCACTCCCCCGACATTCACGGGCAAACCCTAGACGAAATCCTTCCTCCGCCGCCGGACACGTCCGGAAAGGACCGAACGCGTCCGTCCACTGCCGCCCGTCCAACCGCAGCGCGCCACATGGCCTCCACCGCGCCCCCGCGCCAC
>NC_041393.1:578011904-578019177 GCF_002162155.2 Triticum dicoccoides
TCGCCGCCCGCTCCGGCGACGAACCTCGGTCCGCGAGCCGCGTCAGATCCGATCGAGCCCAGGGGTTGACCTCGTTCTTCCCCCCCCCCGTTTTTTCACTGTCATTTTTGTGTGATAATTATTATTGCATCTTCATAGCACCACATCTTCACATCCGTAGCTCCGTTTTGGGAGTGTAATATGTGAAATTGTTCGCCTCGAAGAGTACATCATTTCATTCCATTGCATCATTTACATTTAAGGTCATCTTGATGCCTGAAGTGCTGTTGGAAGAGGGCTTCATAATGTTAGTTTCAGATTCTTATTAGAATGAGCTCTTTTGTCATTTTTGCCATGATTGATGTGTGCATCCTATGAGCTTGGTCCCTAAATGTGTTTTGAAATAGGCTATGTCTTCTTTACAGAGGTGCTTACCATGTATTTTTGTGATCAATGTGGTGACCATCACAAGCATGCAAACTAGGCTTCGTGATAATGCTGATTTTAGTTCCTGTTCTGCTGTAATTTTGATGCCATGTAAACATGTTGCTACAGAGAGATCCATGCATAATTTGAGATACTTCAGTAAGGGTGTTTTGAAAACATGCTTTCTCTCTATCCATCCATGGTCTTGGTTGCAATTATGGAGTAGTCTAGCATGTCATTTTCGTGCTCTACTTTTGCTTCAAAATGTTTCCTGGCAGATTGTTTACATGTTAATCAATTTAGCCAAGGTTGTTGTAGTTGGTCCGGATATGCTATGATGTTGTTTCTTTCCATGTATAGCTTCTATGACATGTCTTCTTGATGGATGTATGCTTAGTTTATCATGGGAGGCTCTGTAGTGAGTGCATCGAGCTCACGAAGTTGCCTTCGTAATTATTTCAATGTCATGCTTTGTTTGCTGAAATCTGTTAACGAAACTTGCTATGATTACGTGGGTGCCATCATATTTTCGGATCCTTTTTTGCTTATGGTCGGTAAGGTACTTTTGATCTATGTTTTGAGTAGATTCATTTCATGCCTTGCTTTGCTATTATAAGTTCCTGTAGCATGTTGATAACCTGCTCTGAACATTGCTTCGTGATGTTGTTTATGCCATGTCCAACCTGATAGTTTTATGCACTTTCTCCATGCTTGTTTGAACCTGTTATGATGTGATTTAGCCGTAGCTCAGTGTTCCTCTTTTGTAAAGCATCTCCTGCAGATGATCTCCATATGCTTTGTTTTCATGTTGGGGTGTTGTAGCATAGTTTATTCTTGCATGCTAAGTAGCATCGTGCTGTTAATCGCAGCTTTGTGCCATACTTGTATTGCTTGCCATTTGCAAACCGTGCATCCGAATCCGGTGATCTTTTTATCGATTTCAACCGAAATCATCTCATCTTTCCAGCGGCATACTTGGTTTGCCAAGTTGATGCCTTGTTCATCATCTTTCCTTCCGAAGCACGCATATGCATTGCATACCACATCCCGCATATCATGACAAGTATTGCATCATGTTGCTTGTGCATTGCACCGTGATTTATTGTGGTTCCTTGCTTGTGTTCTTGCTTTGGGTAGAGCCGGGAGACGAGTACGTGCACGAGGAACCTGTTGAGTATGCTAACGAGGATCCAGCCTTCGACAACTCTGAGAACCTTGCAGGCAAGATGATCATACCTTCGATATCACTTCTATTTTTGCTTGCTAGTACTCGCTCTATCGCTATGTTAGCTCTTCCTGCCATTGTTTACCTTGCCTACCTATTGCCATGACAAACCTCTAACCAACCTGTCCTAGCAACCATTGATTGGCTATATCACCGCTTTTGCTCAGCCCCTCTTATAGCATTGTTAGTTGCAGGTGAAGATGAAGTTTGTTCCTGGGCGGAACTTGGTTATTTTGGGATATCACAATATCTCCTGTTTAAATTAATGCACCTTATATACTTGCTAAAGGGTGGAAGGCTCGGCCTTATGCCTGGTGACTTGTTCCACTCTTGCCGCCCTAGTTTCCGTCATACCGGTGTTATGTTCCTTGATTTTGCGTTCCTTACACGGTTGGGTGATTTATGGGACCCCCTTAACAGTTCGCTTTGAATAAAACTCCTCCAGCAAGCCCCAACCTTGGTTTTACCATTTGCTACCTAAGCCCTTTCCCTTGGGTTTTCGCGAGCCCAAGGGTCATCTTTATTTAACCCCCCCCCCCGGGCCAGTGCTCCTCTGAGTGTTGGTCCAAACTAGAGCACCGTGCGGGACCATTCCTTGGCAACTTGGATTCGTCGGTTCCTGTACGCTTCGCTTATTCGGTGCCCTGAGAACGAGATATGTGCAGATCCTATCGGGATTTGTTGGCACTTCGGGCAGCTTTGCTGGTCTTGTTTTACCATTGACGAAATGTTTTGCGAACCGGGATTCCGAGACTGATCGGGTCTTCCCGAGAGAAGGTCTATTCCTTCGTTGACCGTGAGAGCTTGTGATGGGCTGAGTTGGGACACCCCTGCAGGGTATATAATCTTTCGAAAGCCGTGCCCACGGTTATGAGGCAGATGGGAATTTGTTAATGTCCGGTTGTAGATAACTTTACACTTGACCTCTTTAAAATACATCAACCGTGTGTGTAGCCGTGATGGTCTCTTCTCGGCGGAGTCCGGGAAGTGAACACAGTTTGTGTTATGCTTGACGTAAGTAGTTTCAGGATCACTTCTTGATCACTTCTAGTCTCTCGACCGATGCGTTGCTTCTCTTCTCGCTCTCACTTGCGTATGTTAGCCACCATATATGCTTAGTGCTTGCTGCAGCTCCACCATATTACCCCTTACCTACCTATGAGCTTAAATAGTCTTGATCTCGCGGGTGTGAGATTGCTGAGTCCTCGTGACTCACAGATTCTACTAAAACAGATGCAGGTGCCGAGGATACTGCCGCAGATGGCGCAACTGAGCTGAAGTGGGAA
This sequence comes from Triticum dicoccoides, assembly GCF_002162155.2. Lineage (NCBI taxonomy): Eukaryota > Viridiplantae > Streptophyta > Magnoliopsida > Poales > Poaceae > Triticum > Triticum dicoccoides. Next base: position 578,014,821 of record NC_041393.1, read on the forward strand.
TTTGATGAGGCCCTTGGTCGTTATTATGTATCATTTCCAGATGATCAGTAGAGGAGCCCATTCGGGACGATCGGGGATCTAGCATTTGGGGTTGTCTTCTTTTCATTTGAACTTGACCGTAGCCGGTCTATGAGTGTATTTGAATGATGTATGATCTTAATTTATGTATTGTGTGAAGTGGCAATTGTAAGCCAACTCTCTTTATCCAATTCTTGTTCATTACATGGGATTGTGTGAAGATGACCCTTCTTGCGACAAAACTACTATGCGGTTAGGCCTCTAAGTCGTGCTTCGACACATGGGAGATATAGCCACATCGTGGGTGTTACATGTTCAAAGACTATTTTGGAGTATTCGGAGAAGGAACCCGCCTTGCAATGACGAAGACAATTCGCGCGCCGAACACCTCGTCATTGAAGCCTGGTTCAGGGGCTACTGAGGGAGTCCTGGATTAAGGGGTCCTTGGATGGCCGGACTATGTAGCGTGGGCCGGACTGATGGGTTGTGAAGATACAAGACCGGAGACTCTCACCTGTGTCTGGATGGGACTCTCCTTGGCGTGGAAGGCAAGCTTGGTGCCCGGATATGAATATTCCTTTCTCTGTAACCGACTTTGTACAACCCTAGTCCCCTCTAGTGTCTATATAAACCGGAGGGCTTAGTCCATAGAGGCAATGATAATCATATAGGTTAGACTTGTAGGGTTTTAGCCATTACGATCTCGTGGTAGATCAACTCTTGTAATACTCATATTCATTTAGATCAATCAAACACGAAGCATGGTATTACCTACATAGAGAAGGCCCGAACCTGGGTAAACATCATGTCCCCCGCCTCCTATTACCATCAACCTTAGACGCACAGTTCGGGACCCCCTACACGAGATCCGCCGGTTTTGACACTGACACCTGGCCGAAAGATCATTTTCCTCTGCCCTGCATTGAGCAGATAGTGGACTCGACTGTGGTGTGTGAGCGATTGTCCATTTTGGATGCTTATTCTGGGTACCATCAGATCCATCTGTATGGACCCGACGAGATAAAGACAACTTTCATCACCCCATTCCGGTGTTTTTGCTATGTTACTATGCCCTTTAGCCTCAAGAATGCTGGTGCCATGTTCATGCACATGATTCAAAAGTGCCTGCTCACTCAAATCAGTCGGAATGTGGAAGCATACATGGATGACATAGTGGTCAAGTCATGCAAAGGTTCCGACCTACTAACTGACCTTGCTGAAACCTTTGCCAACTTAAGAAGATATGATATCAAGCTCAATCCATCAAACTGCACATTCAGAGTCTTAGGTGGAAAGTTACTCGGTTTCCTCGTTTTCGAACGAGGGATCGACACAAACCCAGAGAAGATTGGCACAATCGTTCGAATGAAATGCCATGTGCGTATGCATGATGTTCAGAAGCTTACTGGTTGTTTGGTTGCATTGAGTCGATTCATCTCACGCCTCAGTGAAAAGGCATTACCTCTTTACCGACTGATGAAGAAGTATGACAAGTTCGAGTGGAGCAATGAAGCTGAAGCAGCGTTTGAAGAGCTCAAAACCCTGCTTTGCACCCAGCCGATGCTTGCCGCTCTAGTTAGCAAGGAGCCTTTACTGCTTTACATCGCAGCCACTGGACAGGTTGTCAGCACAGTGCTCACGGTCGAGTGGGAAGAAGAAGGCAAAGACTACAAAGTTCAGCGCCCTGTGTACTACATTTCTGAAGTCTTGACTCTGTCCAAGCAGAGATATCCTCATTATCTGAAGCTTGTTTATGGAATTTACTTGACCATGAAGAAGGTTGCACAATATTTCTCAGACCACTCGGTTTCGGTCATCAATGACGCTCCATTGTCGGAAATTCTGAATAATAGAGATGCAACTGGTCGAGTGGCCAAGTGGGCGATTGAACTCCTTCGTTTGGATATCAAGTTTGAGGCAAAGAAAGCCATCAAGTCTCAAGCAATAGGAGATTTCCTCCAAGAGTGGATTGAACAGCAGCAACCAACTCAGATTCACTCGGAACATTGGACTATGTTCTTTGATGGATCCAAGATGTTAAATGGCTCTGGTGCAGGAGTGGTTTTAGTATCCCCAAGAGGAGACAAGCTCAACTATGTCCTCCAGATTCACTTTGATTCTTCGAACAATGAAGCTGAGTGTGAGGCACCATTGTATGGGTTACGTATGGCCATTTCACTCGGCGTCCGATGCTTGATGGTCTACGACGACTCAGACTTAGTGGTTAATCAAGTAATGAAGGAATGCTACATCAGGAGTCCAGCAATGACCGGTTATTGCAATGCAGTAAGAAAGCTAGAGAAGAACTTTGAGGGGTTAGAGCTCCACCACAGACCCCGAATCAAGAATCAAGTAGCTGATGATCTGGCGTAGATAGGTTCCACTCGGAAGCCTATCCCAGTAATGTGTTCTTGGAGCATCTACCCACCGCATCAGTACAAGAAGATCCCTTCAAGGAGGAGCCCCTGCAATCGATAAGTTCAACCAATCCAACTGAGATTGAAGTCCCAGCTGTGGTTGACTTGGTCATGGAAGTCTTAGTGATCACACCCGACTGGACGGTGCCCTACATCGCATACCTGCTTAGCCAGGAACTCCCAAAAGATGAGGATGAGGCCCGCCAGATCATCCGTCGAACGAAGGCTTTCATCGTGATAAAAGGGCAGCTTTACAGAGAAAGTGTCACAGGATTGACTCAATGCTGCATCACCCCAGAAGAATGTCGAATGATTTTAAACGAGATCCATACAAGGTCCTGTGGTCACCATGCGTCCTCTCGGACCATCGTGGCCAAAGCATACCGAGCGGGATTCTATTGGCCGCATGCAAATGAGATGGCAAAGGATATAGTTGACAAGTGTGCATGTTGTCAGTTCTACTCCAACATGTCTCACAAGCCTGCATCTGCCTTGAAGACTATTCCACTCGTTTTGTCGTTTGCAGTCTGGGGGTTAGATATGGTTGGACCCTTCAAGACCGGCAGAAGTAGTTTCACTCATTTGGTCATAGCAGTCGACAAGTTCACCAAATGGATCGAAGCCAAGCCTATCAAAAACCTTGACACAAGCACTGCCGTCAGTTTCATCAGGGAGTTGATATTCAGGTATGGAGTCCCTCACAACATTATCACAGATAACGGCTCCAACTTTGATTCTGATGAGTTAAAGGCGTTCTGTGCTTCCCAAGGCATTCAGGTCGACTATGCATCCGTTGCGCACCCACAGTCGAATGGGAAAGCAGAAAGGGCAAATGTTTTGATCCTTCAAGGGCTGAAACCCCGATTGATGCGCGACCTCAAACAAGCTGCTAGAGCTTGGGTGACTGAGTTGCCATCCATCTTATGGGTACTGAGAACAACTCCGAACCGTTCGACTGACCGAACCCCTTTCTTCATGGTCTATGGTGTTGAAGCTATGCTTCCGAGTGACTTGCTACACAACGCTCCCCGAATGGAACTCTTCTCAAAAGCTGAAGCAGAACAGGCTCGCCAGGACGCAGTTGATCTCCTAGAGGAGGAACATGAGATGGCTCTGATCTGATCGACCATCTATCAACAAGATCTGCGTCGATTCCATGCCCGTAATGTCAGAGGTCGAGCGTTCCAGGAAGGGGACCTTGTGCTCCAAGTGGATAAGAAATGGCCTCACAAGCTTGCTCCGACCTGGGAAGGGCCCTTCATCATCACCAAGGTGCTCCACAATAGAGTGTATCACCTCTACAACATAGCCAAGAAAGTGGACGACCCACGCATGTGGAATGAAAAGCTGCTTCACCATTTCTATACCTAAACCACTCGGACCGATGAGTTGTAATAAGAGTTTTTCAGTTGGCTTACCAAAGACAAGATTTTTGCAGCATCTTAATGATTGTTTTCCCATAAACACATGTGTTCAAATCCCCCAGTGGGTGGCTTAGCTGCGAACCTGATTTGCCTAAGTTTCAAAACCACTTCGAGTGAAGGGCAACCCTCTCACTCGGAGCCTTAGTTGCGAACCTGATTCACCTAAGTTTTAAAACCTTTCCGAGTGGAGAGCAATCCTCCCACTCGGGGGCTTAGCTCCGACCCCGTACTCGCCTAAGTTAAAAACTACTCCAAGTGGAGATCAATCCTCCCACTCGAGGACTTAGCTGCGACCATGTACTCGCCTAAGTTAAAAACTACTCCGAGTGGAGAGCAATCCTCCCACTCAGACGCTTAGCTGCGATCTCGTACTTGCCTAAGTTAAAAACTACTCCGGGTGGAGAGCAATCCTCCCACTCAGAGGCTTAGCTGTGATCCCGTGCTCGCCTAAGTTAAAAAACTACTCCGAGTGGAGAGCAATCCTCCCACTCGGGGGCT
>NC_041393.1:578019685-578098349 GCF_002162155.2 Triticum dicoccoides
TACTCACCTAAGTTAAAAATTACTCCGAGTGGAGAGCAATCCTCCCACTCGAGGGCTTAGCTGCGACCCTGTACTCGCCTAAGTTAAAAAACTACTCCGAGTGGAGAGCAATCCTCCCACTCGGGGGCTTAGCTGCGATCCCGTACTCGCCTAAGTTAAAAAACTACTCTGAGTGAAGAGCAATCCTCCCACTCAGAGGCTTAGCTGCGACCCCGTATTCGCCTAAGTTAAAAAACTACTCTGAGTGGAGAGCAATCCTCCCACTCGGGGACTTAGCTGCGACCCCATACTCGCCTAAGTCACAAAGATCCTCTAAGCTGCGTCACAAGTACAATGTACGCCCCATCCCGAACCGCAAGGACGACAGGTGCCAATCGAGCACGTCGTCGGAGCTGCATCACAAGTACAACACACGCTCCATCCTGATACGCAAGGACGACGAGGTGCCGATCGAACACATCGTCCGAGTTACATCACAAGTACAACATCTATTCCGAGTGGGAAGTCAAGTTCCATCCGGAATTCAAAAAAATCCAAAAGCGGTAAAGGCAAAGCCACCATATTCAAAGAAAAACCAAGTTCAGATAAACCCAGCAAAGTTCAGAACCACGGGCAGAAGTACTCAGGCATCAGGCCTGAAAGAGTTTAATGGTTACAAAACCACTCAGCATTCCGAGGAAAATAAAGGTCGGGCATAAAGTTTGTTCACTCGGCAGGAGGAGGGCTTGCTGGCTTGAGAAAGCTGTCAATGTCAATGTTGTCTGCGATACGAGTAGCAGCATCGATGAAGGTATCCATGAAGGACTAGAATTGGAGCTTCTTGGTGTTGGCAACCTTGAGAGCTGCCAGCTTGTCTTCTCTGACCTCCTTGCAGTGGACTCGGACGAAAGACATAGCCACGTCGGTGCCACAGCGAGCAGGCGACTTCTTCCACTCTTGCACTCGACCAGGGATTTCATTCCGTCGAGTCATCAGGGACTCGAGATCATTCTGGAATTCTGCTTGGGGCCAGAGCTTCGTTTCAATCTACGACACTGCCACCTCTAGACGAGCAAGATAATCCACAGAACTGTCCAGACGAGACTCCAATCGTAGCACATTCATCGCAACATCATCCTTGACGGGAGAATTTATGGGGTCTAGATCCGTCTCGATTCGCCCAGTCTGTGCTGAAGTCTTGACAGAATTCTGCACATTCAGAAAAGAGGTGGGTCGGCAGTTATACGATGAGTCGACAGTTACAAATCAGTCGGACAAGGGAAAGTACCTTCAAGCTTCAGGACCAGCTTCTCAGCAAGTCTTCCCAGATAAGCCTCCAGCTCGCCCTTCTTCTGAGTGAGATCTCCAACCTTGTCAGTCAGAGTCTCCTTGTCCTTCTTCAGCTTTGCAACTTCTTTGTTGGCTTTAGTAACAGCAGTCTCAGCTTGGCGTTTTCCTCTTCTAACTTGCTGACTGAAGCCAGCTTCTTGTCACCAAGCTCTGTTTCCTCTCACCCCTCTCTCTGTGCTGCGGCAAGATCATTGTCTTTCTGCTCCAGAGCCTACTTCATTTTGACTAAAGAAATAATATTCTTCAGATGACCTTGGAGTTGACGGTTTTCACTACACACATCTATTCGAGTGGAGTCACTCGGTTCAAAAGACTAAAAGAGAAAAACCATAAGGTGGACAGTCGATGAGATATTACCTCCCATAGCCGCAGCATCATCCTTGGCCTTCTGAAGATTCTTCTTGGCCAGCTCTAGGTCAAGGTTGAGACTGATCTGTTTCTTCTCCAACTCAGCAAATCGGGCCCCGAGCTCACAAGATTTTTGCGGTAAGCAAATAAGACAAGTCAGTCGACAGAAACAAAAGTTAATCACATCAAAAAGTGTTCTAAGACTACCACGGAATCAATAATTCAACAGTAGTCTCGGGGAATACACCCAGTGGGTGCAATTGGCATGCCTGATACATCTCCAACGTATCTATAATTTTTGATTGTTCCATGCTATTATATTACCTGTTTTGGATGTCTATGGGCTTTATTTTACACACTTATATCATTTTTGGGACTAACCTACTAACCGGAGGCCCAGCCCGTATCGCTATTTTTTTGTGCCTATTTCAGTATTTCGAAGAAATGGAATATCAAACGGAGTCCAAATGGAATGAAACCTTCAGAAGCGTGATTTTTGGAACGAACGTGATCCAGAGGACTTGGAGTGCAAGTCAAGAAGCAGCCGAGGCAGCCACGAGGGTGGGGGGCGCGCCCACCCCTACAGGGCGCGCCCCCTGTCTCGTGGGCCCCTCGGGCGGCCACTGACGTACTTCTTCCTCCTATATAAGCCTACATACCCCAAAAACATCCATGGAGCCACAAAAGAAATATTTCCACCACTGTAACCTTCTGTATCCGTGATATCCCATCTTGGAGCCATCGTCAGCGTTCTACCAGAGGGGGAATCCACCACGGAGGGCTTGTACATCAACACCATAGCCCCTCCGATGAGTTGTGAGTAGTTTACCACAGGCCTTCGGGTCCATAGTTATTATCTAGATGGCTTCTTCTCTCTTTTTGGATCTCAATACAATGTTCTCCCCCTCTCTTGTGGAGATCTATTCGATGTAATCTCTTTTTGCAGTGTGTTTGTCGAGATCCGGTGAATTGTGGGTTTATGATCAAGTTTATCTATGAATAATATTTGAATCTTCTCTAAACTCTTTTATGTATGGTTGAGTTATCTTTGCAAGTCTCTTCGAATCATCGGTTTGGTTTGGCCTACTAGATTGATCTTTCTTGCCGTGGGAAAAGTGCTTAGCTTTGGGTTCAATCTTGCGGTGTTCTTACCCAGTGACAGAACGGGTTACAAGACACGTATTGTATTGTTGCCATCAAGGATAAAAAGATGGGGTTTATATCATATTGCTTGAGTTTATCCCTCTACATCATGTCATCTTTCTTAATGCGTTACTCTGTTCTTATGAACTTAATACTCTAGATGCATGTTGTATAGCGATCGATGTGTGGAGTAATAGTAGTAGATGCAGGCAGGAGTCGGTCTACTTGTTACGGACGTGATGCCTATATACATGATCATGCCTAGATAATCTCATAATTATTCGCTTTTCCATCAATTGCTCGACAGTAATTTGTTCACCCATCGTAATATTTATGCTATCTTCAGAGAACCCTCTAGTGAAACCTATGGCCCCCGGGTCTATCTTTTATCATATAAGCTTTCAATCTACTTCTATTTGCCTCTTTATTTTCCGCATCTATATTATAAAATACCAAAAATATATTTACCTTATCATATTATCTCTATCATATCTCACTTTCGCAAGTGGTCGTGAAGGGATTGACAACCCCTTTATCGCGTTGGTTGCGAGTTCTTTGTTTGTTTGTGTAGGTTCGTGGGACTTGTGAGGAGCCTCCTACTGGATTGATACCTTGGTTCTCAAAAACTGAGGGAAATACTTACGCTACTGTGCTGCATCACCCTTTCCTCTTCAAGGAAAACCAACGCAAGCTCAAGACGTAGCAAGAAGGATTTCTGGCGCCGTTGCCGGGGAGGTCTTCGCTCAAGTCAAGACATACCAAGTACCAATCACAAACTCATCTCCCTCGCATTTACATTATTTGCCATTTGTCCCTTGTTTTCCTCTCCCCCACTTCACCCTTGCAGTTTTATTCGCCCTCCCTTCCCCAACCTCCTCTCTTTTCCGCTTGCCTTCTTCTTCCTCTCTCTTTTGCTTGCCTTTTTGTGTTTTCTTGTGTGTTGGATTACTTGTCGCTATGGCGCAAGATAATACCAAATTGTGTGATTTCTCCAATACAAATAATAATGATTTCCTTAGTACTCCGATTGCTCCTCTTAATGATGTTGAGTCTTGTGAAATCAATGCTGCTTTGCTGAATTTTGTTATGAAAGATCAAATCTCCGGCCTTCCTAGTGAAGATGCCGCTACCCATCTAAACAACTTTGCTGATTTGTGTGAGATGCAAAAGAAAAAAGATACGGATAATGATATTGTTAAATTGAAGTTATTTCCGTTTTCACTTAGAGATCATGCTAAAGTTTGGTTTTCGTCTTTGCCTAGAAATAGTATTGATTCTTGGAACAAATGCAAAGATGCTTTTATCTCTGAGTATTTTCCTCCTACTAAGATCATCTTGCTTAGGAACGATATTCTGAATTTTAAACAACTTGATCATGAGCATGTTGCCTAATCTTGGGAAAGAATGAAATTGATGATTCGCAATTGCCCTACTCATGGTTTGAATTTATGGATGATCATACAATTTTTTTATGCCGGATTGAATTTAGCTTCTAGAAATCTTTTAGATTCGGCCGCCAGAGGCGCGTTTATGGAAATCACGTTAGGAGATGCTACAAACCATCTTTATAATAGTATGGCTAATTATTCTCAATGGCACACCGAACGATCTACTAGTAGAAAGTGCATGCTATAGAAGAAATTAATGTTTTGAGTGGAAACATGGATGAGCTTATGAGATTGCTTGTTACTAAGAGTTCTTCTATTGATCCCAATGATATGCCTTTATCTACCTTGATTGAGAATAATAATGAATCTATGGATGTAAATTTTGTTGGTAGGAATAATTTTGGAAACAATGCTTATAGAGGAAACTTTAATCCTAGACCGTTCCCTAGCAATTCCTCTAATAATTATGGAAATTTCTTCAATAATTCTTATGGTAATTTTAATAAGATGCCCTCTTATTTTGAAAATAGTGTGAAAGAATTTATGATCTCTCAAAAGAATTTTAATGCTTTGCTTGAAGAAAATTTGCTCAAAGTTGATGATTTGACTAGGAATGTTGATAGACTTTCGCTTGATGTTGATTCTCTCAAACTTAGATCTTATTCTCCTAATCATGATATCAATGAGTCTCTCAAAGCAATGAGAGTGTCCATTGACGAGTGCAAAGAAAGAACCGCTAGATTGCGTGCTAAGAAAGATTGCTTTATAAAAACGTGTTCTTCTAGTTACCATGAGAAAATAATGATGAAGATCTTAAAGTTATTGATGTGTCCCCTATTAGATCTTTATTTTTTTAATTTGAATCTTGATAATAATGGGACTGGAGATGAGTCAACTTTATTTAGAAGGCGTCCCAAGAATTTGGAGTTTTTAGATCTTGATGCTAAAATTGGTAAAGGTGGGATTGGAGAGGTCATGACTTTAAATAGTATTGAACCCACTATCTCGGATTTCAAGGATTTTGATTATGATAATTGTTCTTTAGAAAGTTGTATTTCCTTGTTGCAATCTGTTGTTAATTGTCCTCATGCTTATAGTCAGAATAAAGCCTTTACCAAACATATTGTTGATGCCTTGATGCAATCTTTCGATGAAAAACTTAATTTGGAAGTTTCTATGCCGAGAAAACTTAATGATGAGTGGGAACCTACTATAAAGATTAAAATTATATATTATGAGTGTTTTGTCTTGTGTGATTTGGGTGCTAGTGTTTCCACGATTCCGAAAACTTTATGTGATATTCTAGGTTTCCATGATCTTGATGATTGCTCTTTAAATTTGCACCTTGCAGATTCCACAATTAAAAAGCCAATGGGAAGAATAAATGATGTTCTAATTGTTGCTAATAGAAATTTGGTGCCCGTTGATTTTATTTTTCTTGATATAGATTGCAATCTTTCTTGCCCTATTATTCTTGGTATTCCTTTCCTTAGAACGATTGGTGCGATTATTGATATGAAGGAAGGGAATATTAGATTCCAATTTCCATTAAAGAAAGGCATGGAGAACTTTTCAATAAACAAAGTAAAATTACCTTATGAATCTATCATGCGAGCTACCTATGAATCGAGTGCCAAAGATGGCACTACATAGATCTATCTTCGCTTTTATGCCCAGCTAGGGGCGTTAAACGATAGCGCTAGTTGAGAGGCAAACCAATTTTCTTTATATTTCTTGTTTTTGTTCCTGTTTAGTAATAAAATTTTATTCTAATTTCTGTTTAGATGTGTTTTCTTGTTTTATTTAGTGTTTGTGCCAAGTAGAACCTATTGGATAACCTATGATATGAGTTGATTTGATTCTGCTGAAAAACAGAAACTTTGCGCTCACGAGAAAATATTAAATAAATCACAGAAACGAGATTTTGCATTGATTCTTTTTGATTCTGTTCAAAAAACAAATTTTTTAGGACGACCTATTTTGGTAGGATTTTTAAAGTTCGAGAAGTTTGCGTTAGTTACAGATTGCTATAGACTGTTCTGTTTTTTACAGATTCTGTTTTTCGTGTGTTGTTTGCTTATTTTGATGCATCTATGGCTAGTGTGTAAGGGTATGAACCATAGAGAACTTGGAATACAGTAGGTTTAACACCAATATAAATAAATAATGAGTTCATTACAGTACCTTATGTGGTGGTTTTGTTTTCTTTCACTAACGGAGCTTATGAGATTTCCTGTTGAGTTTCGTGTTGTGAAGTTTTCAAGTTTTGGGTAAAGATTTGATGGACTATGGAATAAAGGGTGGCAAAATCCTAAGCTTGGGGATGCCCAAGGAACCCCAATATATTCAAGAATATCCAAAAGCCTAAGCTTGGGGATGCCCCCGGAAGGCATCCCCTCTTTCGTCTACGTTCATTGGTAACTTTACTTAGAGCTATATTTTTATTTGCTAAATGATATGTGTTTTGCTTGGAGTGTCGTGTATTATATTAGTCTTTGATTTTTAGTTTACCACAATCATCCTTGCTGTATACACCTTTTGGGAGAAGCCTATTTGATTGAAATTTATTAGAATATGCTATGTGCTTCACTTATATCTTTTGAGCTAGATAATTTTGGCTCTTGTGCTTCACTTATATCTTTTAGAGCACGGCGGTGGATTAATTTTGAAGAAATTGTTGATCTCTCATGCTTCACTTATATTATTTTGAGAGTCTTTTAGAACAGCATGGTATTTTCTATGGTTATAAATTGGTCCTAGAATGATGAGCATCCAAGTTGGGTATAATAAAAACTATCATAAGAAGTGAATTGGCTGCTATGATCAACTTGATACTTGATAATTGTTTTGAGATAGGGAGATAGTGATATTAAAGTCAAGCTAGTTGGGTGATTATGAATTTAAAGAATGCTTGTGTTGAAGTTAGCAAGTCCCGTAGCATGCACGTATGGTTAAAGTTGTGTAACAAATTTGAAGCATGAAGTGTACCTGGCTCGTGCATCCTTATGAGTGGCGGTCGGGGACGAGCGATGGTCTTTTCCTACCAACCTATCCCCCTAGGAGCATGCGCGTAGTGCTTGGTTTTTGATGACTTCTAAAATTTTGCAATAAGTATATGAGTTCTTATGACTAATGTTGAGTTCGTGGATTATACGCACTTTTACCTTTCCATCATTGCTAGCCTCTTCGGTACCGTGCATTGCCCTTTCTCACCTTGAGAGTTGGTGCAAACTTCGCTGGTGCATCCAAACCCCGTGATATGATACGCTCTATCACACATAAACCTCCCTATATCTTCCTCAAAACAGCTACCATACCTACCTATTTATGGCATTTCCATAGCCATTCCGAGATATATTGCCATGCAACTTTCCACCGTTCCGTTCATCATCTTCATGACATACATTACTAATGTCATATTGCCATTGCATGATCATGTAGTTGACATCATATTTGTGGCAAAGCCACCATGCATAATTTTTATACATGTCACTCGAGATTCATTGCACCATCCCGGTACACCGCCGGAGGCATTCATATAGAGTCATATCTTGTTCTAGTTTTGAGTTGTAATTCATGTGTTGTAATCAATAAAAGTGTGATGATCATCATTATTAGAGCATTGCCCAAAAAGAAAAGAAAAAGGAAGGCCAAAAGAAAAAAAGTCCAAAGAAAAGAAAAAGAAAAAGAAAAAAAGGGAAAAAGGAAAAAAAAGGAAAAAAAAAGAAAATAAATAAAGGGGCAATGCTACTATCTCGTTTTCCACACTTGTGCTTCAAAGTAGGACCTTGTTCTTCATGTAGTGAGTCTCATATATTGTGCTTCAAAGTAGCACCATGTTTTCATGTAGAGAGTCTCATAGGTTGTCACTTTCATATACTAGTGGGAATTTTTCATTATAGAACTTGGCTTGTATATGCCTACGATGGGCTTCCTCAAATGCCCTTGGTCTTCGTGAGCAAGAAAGTTGGATGCACACCCACTAGTTTTATTTTGTTGAGCTTTCATTCATTTATAGCTCTAGTGCATCCGTTGCATGGCAATTCCTACTCCTCATGTTGACATCAATTGATGGGCATTCCCATAGCTCGTTGATTATCCTCGTCAATGTGAGACTTTCTCCTTTTTTGTCTTCTCCACACAATCCCCAATCATTATTGTATTCCACCCATAGTTCTATATGCATGGCTCACGCTCATGTATTGCGTGAAGGTTGAAAAAGATTGAGATTATTTAAGTACAAAACAATTGCTTGGCTTGTCATCGGGGGTATAGAAGTTAGGAACATCTTTGTGTGACAAAAATGAAGCATAGCCTAACTATATGATTTTGTAGGGATGAACTTTCTTTAGCCATGTTATTTTGAGAAGACATGATTGCTTTTATTAGTATGCTTGAAGTATTTCTATTTCTTTTGTTAATATGAACTTTTATTTCGAATCACATGGATCTGAACATTCATGCCACAATAAAGAGATATTACATTGAGAATTATGCTAGGTAGCATTCCACATCAAAAATTCCGTTTTTATCATTTACCTACTCTAGGATGAGCAGGAATTAAGCTTGGGGATGCTTGATACGTCTCCAACGTATCTATAATTTTTGATTGTTCCATGCTATTATATTACCTGGGCTTTATTTTACACATTTATATCTTTTTGAGACTAACCTACTAACTGGAGGCCCAGCCCGTAGTGTTGTTTTTTTGCCTATTTCAGTATTTCGAAGAAAAGGAATATCAAACAGAGTCCAAACGGAATGAAACCTTTGGGAGCGTGATTTTTGGAATGAACGTGATCGAGAGGACTTGGAGTGCAAGCCAAGAAGTAGCCGAGGCAACCACGAGGGTGGGGGCGTGCCCACCCCTACAGGGCGTGCCCCTGTCTCGTGGGCCCCTCGGGCGGCCACCGACGTACTTCTTTCTCCTATATAAGCCTACATACCCCGAAAACATCTAGGGAGCCACAAAAGAAATATTTCCGCCACCGTAACCTTCTGTATCCGCGAGATCCCATCTTGGAGCCGTCGCCGGCATTCTGCCGGAGGGGGAATCCACCACTGAGGGCTTCTACATCAACACCATAGCCCCTCCGATGAGTTGTGAGTAGTTTACCACAGACCTTCGGGTCCATAGTTATTAGCTAGATGGCTTCTTTTCTCTTATTGGATCTCAATACAATGTTCTCCCCCTCTCTTGTGGAGATCTATTCAATGTAATCTCTTTTTGCGGTGTGTTTGTCGAGATCCGATGAATTGCGGGTTTATGATCAAGTTTATCTATGAATAATATTTGAATCTTCTCTGAATTCTTTTATGTATGATTGACTTATCTATGCATGTCTCTTTGAATTATCGGTTTGGTTTGGCCTACTAGATTGATCTTTCTTGCCATGGGAGAAGTGCTTAACTTTGGGTTCAATCTTGCGGTGTTCTTACCCAGTGACAGAAAGGGTTGCAAGACACGTATTGTATTGTTGCCATCGAGGATAAAAAGATGGGGTTTATACCATATTGCTTGAGTTTATCCCTCTACATCATGTCATCTTTCTTAATGCGTTACTCTGTTCTTATGAACTTAATACTCTAGATGCATGCTGGATAGCGATCGATGTGTGGAGTAATAGTAGTAGATGCAGGCAGGAGTCGGTCTACTTGTTACAGACGTGATGCCTACATACATGATCATTCCGAGATAATCTCATAATTATTCGCTTTCCTATCAATTGCTCGGCAGTAATTTGTTCACCCATCGTAATACTTATGATATCTTGAGAGAAGCATCTAGTGAAACCTATGGCCCTCGGGTCTATCTTTTATCATATAAGCTTTCAATCTACTTTTATTTGCCTCTTAATTTTCTGCATCTGTATTTTAAAATAAAAAAATTTATCTTATCATATTATCTCTATGAGATCTCACTTTTGCAAGTGGCCGTGAAGGGATTGACAACCCCTTTATCGCATTGGTTGCGAGTTCTTTGTTTGTTTGTGTAGGTTCGTGGGACTTGTGAGGAGCCTCCTACTGGATTGATACCTTGGTTCTCAAAAACTGAGGGAAATACTTACGCTACTGTGCTGCATCACCCTTTCCTCTTCAAGGAAAACCAACGCAAGCTCAAGATGTAGCAAGAAGGATTGCTGACGCCGTTGCCGGGGAGGTTTTCGCTCAAGTCAAGACATACCAAGTACCCATCACAAACTCATCTCCCTCGCATTTACATTATTTGCCATTTGCCTCTCGTTTTCCTCTCCCCCACTTCACCCTTGCCGTTTTATTCGCCCTCTCTTTCCCAACCTCCTCTCTTTTCCGCTTCCCTTCTTCTTCCTCTCTCTTTTGCTTGCCTTTTCTGTTTGCTTGTGTGTTGGATTACTTGTCGCCATGGCGCAAGATAATACCAAATTGTGTGATTTCTCCAATACAAATAATAATGATGTTGAGTCTTGTGAAGTCAATGCTGCTTTGTTGAATCTTATTATGAAAGATCAATTCTCCGGCCTTCCTAGTGAAGATGCCGCTACCCATCTAAACAACTTTGTTGATTTGTGTGACATGTAAAAAAAAGATATGGATAATGATATTGTTAAATTGAAGTTATTTCCGTTTTCACTTAGATATCGTGCTAAAGTTTGGTCTTCGTCTTTGCCTAGAAATAGTATTGATTCTTGGAACAAATGCAAAGATGCTTTTATCTCTAAGAATTTTCCTCCCGCTAAGATCATCTCGCTTAGGAACGATATTATGAATTTTAAACAACTTGCTCATGGGCATGTTTCCCAATCTTGGGAAAGAATGAAATTGATGATTCGCAATTGCCCTACTCATGGTTTGAATTTATGGATGATCATACAAAAAAATTATGCCGGATTGAATTTTGCTTCTAGAAATCTTTTGGATTCGGCCGCCGGAGGCACGTTTATGGAAATCATGTTAGGAGATGCTACAAAACTTCTTGATAATATTACGGCTAATTATTCTCAATGGCACACCGCACGATCTACTAGTAATAAAGTGCATGCTATAGAAGAAATTAATGTTTTGAGTGGAAAGATGGATGAGCTTATGAGATTGTTTGTTACTAAGAGTTCTTCTATTGATCCCAATGATATGCCTTTATCTACCTTGATTGAGAATAATAATGAATCTATGGATGTAAATTTTGTTGGTAGGAATAATTTTGGAAACAATGCTTATAGAGGAAACTTTAATCCTAGACCGTTCCCTAGCAAGTCCTCTAATAATTATGTAAATTCCTACAATAATTCTTAAGGTAGTTTTAATAATATGCCCTCTGATTTTGAAAATAGTGTGAAAGAATTTATGATCTCTCAAAAGAATTTTAATGCTTTGCTTGAAGAAAAATTGCTCAAAGTTGATGATTTGACTAGGAACGTTGATAGACTTTCACTTGATGTTGATTCTCTCAAACTTAGATCTTCTTCTCCTAAGCATGATATCAATGAGTCTCTCAAAGCAATGAGAGTGTCCATTGACGAGTGCAAAGAAAGAACCGCTAGATTGTGTGCTAAGAAAGATTGCTTTATAAAAACGTGTTCCTCTAGTTTCCTTGAAAATAATGATGAAGATCTTGAAGTTATTGATGTGTCCCCTATTAGATCTTTATTTTAAAATATGAATCTTGATAATAATGGGACTGAAGATGAGTCAACTTTATTTAGAAGGCGTCCCAAGAATTTGGAGTTTTTAGATCTTGATGCTAAAATTGGTAAAAGTGGGATTGGAGAAGTCATGACTTTAAATAGTACTGAACCCACTATCTCGGATTTCAAGGATTTTGATTATTATAATCGTCCTTTAGAAAGTTGTATTTCCTTGTTGCAATCCGTTGTTAATTCTCCTCATGCTTATAGTCAGAATAAAGCCTTTACCAAACATATTGTTGATGCCGTGATGCAATCTTTCGATGAAAAACTTAATTTGGAAGTTTCTATAGCTAGAAAACTTAATGATGAGTGGGAACCTACTATAAATATTAAAATTAAAGATTATGAGTGTTTTGCCTTGTGTGATTTGGGTGCTAGTGTTTCCACGATTTCGAAAACTTTATGTGATATTCTAGGTTTCCATGATCTTGATGATTGCTCTTTAAATTTGGACCTTGAGGATTCCACCATTAAAAAGCCAATGGGAAGAATCAATTATCTTCTAATTGTTTCTAATATAAATTTGGTGCCCGTTCATTTTATCGTTCTTGATATAGATTGCAATCTTTCTTGCCCTATTATTCTTGGTAGACCTTTCCTTAGAACAACTGGTGCGATTATTGATATGAAGGAAGGGGATATTGGGTTCCAATTTCCATTAAAGAAAGGCATGGAGCACTTTACAATAAAGAATGTCAAATTACCTTATGAATCTATCATGCGAGCTACCTATGAATCGAGTGCCTAAGATGGCACTACGTAGATCTATCTTCGCTTTTATGCCTAGCAAGGGCGTTAAACGATAGCGCTAGTTGGGAGGCAACCCAATTTTCTTTGTATTTCTTATTTTTGTTCCTGTTTAGTAATAAAATTTGTTTCTAATTTCTATCTAGATGTGTTTTCTTATTTTATTTAGTGTTTGTGCCAAGTAGAATCTATAGGATAACCTATGATATGAGTTGATTTGATTCTGCTGAAAAACAGAAACTTTGCGCTCACGAGAAAAAATTCAATAAATCACCGAAACGAGATTTTGCATCGATTCTTTTTGCTGCTGTTCAATAAACAAATTTTTTAGGTCTTACTATTTTGTTCGGATTTTTAAAGTTCCAGAAGTTTGCGTTAGTTACAGATTGCTACAGACTGTTCTGTTTTTGATAGATTCTGTTTTTCGTGTGTTGTTTGCTTATTTTGAAGCATCTATGGCTAGTATGTAAGGGTATGAACCATAGAGAACTTGGAATACAGTAGGTTTAACACCAATATAAATAAAGAATCAGTTCATTACAGTATCTTATGTGGTGGTTTTGTTTTCTTTCACTAACGGAGCTTATGAGATTTCCTGTTGAGTTTTGTGTTGTGAAGTTTTCATGTTTTGGGTAAAGATTTGATGGACTATGGAATAAAGGGTGGCAAAAGCCTAAGCTTGGGGATGCCCAAGGCACCCCAAGATATTCAAGAATAGCCAAAAGCCTAAGCTTGAGGATGCCCCCGGAAGGCATCCCCTCTTTCGTGTTCGTTCATTGGTAACTTTACTTAGAGCTATATTTTTATTTGCTACATGATATGTGTTTTGCTTGGAGCGTCATGTATTATATCAGTATTTGCTTTTTACTTTACCACAATCATCATTGCTGTACACACCTTTTGGGAGAATCCTATTTGATTGAATTTATTATAATATGCAATGTGCTTCACTTATATCTTTCGAGCTAGATAATTTTGCTCTTGTGCTTCACTTATATCTTTTAGAGCACGGCGGTGGATTAATTTTGAAGAAATTTTTGATCGCTCATGCTTCACTTATATTATTTTGAGAGTCTTTTAGAACAGCATGGTATTTGCTATGGTTATAAATTGGTCCTAGAATGATGAGCATCCAAGTTGGGTATTATAAAAATATCATAAGAAGTGAATTGGATGCTATGATCAACTTGATACTTGATAATTGTTTTGAGATAGGGAGGTAGTGATATTAAAGTCATGCTAGTTGGGTGATTATGAATTTAAAGAATGCTCGTGTTGAAGTTAGCATGTCCCGTAGCATGCACGTATGGTTAAAGTTGTGTAACAAATTTGACGCATGAAGTGTGCCTGGCTTGTGCATCCATATGAGTGGCGGTCGGGGACGAGCGATGGTCTTTTCCTACCAATCTATCCCCCTAGGAGCATGCACGTAGTGCTTGGTTTTTGATGACTTCTAAAATTTTGCAATAAGTATATGAATTCTTATGACTAATGTTGAGTCTGTGGATTATACGCACTTTTACCTTTCCATCATTGCTAGCCTCTTCGGTACTCTGCATTGCCCTTTCTCACCTTGAGAGTTGGTGCAAACTTCACCGGTGCATCCAAACCCCGTGATATGATACGCTCTATCACACATAAACCTCCCTATATCTTCCTCAAAACATCCACCATACCTACCTATTTATGGCATTTCCATAGCTATTCCGAGATATATTGCCATGCAACTTTCCACCATTCCGTTCATCATCTTCATGACATACATTACTAATGTCATATTGCCATTGCATGATCATGTAGTTGACATCGTATTTGTGGCAAAGCCACCATGCATAATTTTTATTCATGTCACTCTTGATTCATTGCACCATCCCAGTACACCGCTGGAGGCATTCATATAGAGTCATATTTTGTTCTAGTTTCGAGTTGTAATTCATGTGTTGTAATCAATAAAAGTGTGATGATCATCTTTATTAGAGCATTGCCCAAAAAGAAAAGAAAAAGGCCAAAAGAAAAAAAAGAAAGGCCAAATAACAAAATAAAAAGAAAAAAAGGGAAAAAAGAAAAAAAGGGAAAAAAAGAAAATAAATAAAGGGGCAATGCTACTATCTCTTTTTCCACACTTGTGCTTCAAAGTAGCACCTTGTTCTTTATGTAGTGAGTCTCATATATTGTGCTTCAAAGTAGCACCATGTTTTCATGTAGAGAGTCTCATAGGTTGTCACTTTCATATACTAGTGGGAATTTTTCATGATAGAACTTGTCTTGAATATTCCTAGGATGGGCTTCCTCAAATGCCCTAGGTCTTCGTGAGCAAGCAAGTTGGATGCACACCCACTAGTTTTCTTTTGTTGAGCTTTCATTCATTTATAGGTATAGTGCATCCGTTGCATGGCAATTCCTACTCCTCATGTTGACATCAATTGATGGGCATTCCGATAGCTCGTTGATTATCCTCGTCAATGTGAGACTTTCTCCTTTTTTGTCTTCTCCACACAATCCCCAATCATTATTCTATTCAACCCATAGTGCTATATCCATGGCTCACTCTTATGTATTGCGTGAAGGTTGAAAAAGTTTGAGATTATTTAAGTACGAA
Organism: Triticum dicoccoides; assembly: GCF_002162155.2. NCBI lineage: Eukaryota > Viridiplantae > Streptophyta > Magnoliopsida > Poales > Poaceae > Triticum > Triticum dicoccoides. The sequence goes on from NC_041393.1 coordinate 578,034,904, forward strand.
ACAACTGCTTGGCTTGTCATCAGGGGTATAGAAGTTGGGAACATCTTTGTGTGAAGAAAATGAAGCATAGCCTAATTCTATGATTTTGTAGGGATGAACTTTCCTTAGCCATGTTATTTTGAGAAGACATGATTGCTTTTATTAGTATGCTTGAAGTATTGCTATTTCTTTTGTCAATATGAACTTTTATTTTGAATCACTTGGATCTGAACATTCATGCCACAATAAAGAGAAATTACATTGAGAATTATGCTAGGTAGCATTCCACATCAAAAATTCTGTTTTTATCATTTACCTACTCGACGACGAGCAGGAATTAAGCTTGGGGATGCTTGATACGTCTCCAATGTATCTAAATTTTTTGATTGTTCCATGCTATTATATTACCTGTTTTGGATGTCTATGGGCTTTATTTTACACATTTATATCATTTTTGGGACTAACCTACTAACTAGAGGCCCAGCCCGTATTGCTGTTTTTTTGCCTATTTCAGTATTTCAAAGAAAAGGAATATCAAACGGAGTCCAAACGGAATGAAACCATCGGGAGCGTGATTTTCGGAACGAACGTGATCGAGAGGACTTGGAGCGCAAGTCAAGAAGCAGCTGAGGCAGCCACGAGGGTGGGGGACGCGCCCACCCCTACAGGGCGCGCCCCCTATCTCGTGGGCACCTCGGGCGGCCACCGACGTACTTCTTTCTCCTATATAAGCCAACATACCCCAAAAACATCCAGGGAGCCACAAAAGAAATATTTCCACCACCGTAACCTTCTGTATCCGCGAGATCCCATCTTGGAGCCGTCGCCGGCGTTTTGCCGGAGGGGGAATCCACCACGGAGGGCTTCTACATCAACACTATAGCCCCTCCGATGAGTTGTGAGTAGTTTACCACAGACCTTCGGGTCCATAGTTATTAGCTAGATGGCTTATTCTCTCTTTTTGGATCTCAATACAATGTTCTCCCCCTCTATTGTGGAGATCTATTCGATGTAATCTCTTTTTGTGGTGTGTTTGTCGAGATCCGATGAATTGTGGGTTTATGATCAAGTTTATCTATGAATAATATTTGAATTTTCTCTGAATTCTTTTATGTTTGATTGAGTTATCTTGGCAAGTCTCTTCGAATTATCGGTTTGGTTTTCCCTACTAGATTGATCTTTCTTGCCATGGGAGAAGTGCTTAGCTTTGGATTCAATCTTGCGGTGTTCTTACCATGTGACAGAAAGGGTTGCAAGACACGTATTGTATTGTTGCCATCGAGGATAAAAAGATGGGGTTTATATCATATTGCTTGAGTTTATCCCTCTACATCATGTCATCTTTCTTAATGCGTTACTCTGTTCTTATGAACTTAATACTCTAGATGCATGCTGGATAGCGGTCGATGTGTGGAGTAATAGTAGTAGATGCAGGCAGGAGTCAGTCTACTTGTTACGGACGTGATGCCTATATACATGATCATGCCTAGATAATCTCATAATTATTCGCTTTTCTATCAATTGCTCGGCAGTAATTTGTTCACCCACCGTAATACTTATGCTATCTTGAGAGAAGCCTCTAGTGAAACCTATGGCCCCCGGGTCTATCTTTTATCATATACGCTTTCAATATACTTTTATTTGCCTCTTTATTTTCTGCATCTATATTATAAAATACCAAAAATATATTTATCTTATCATATTATCTCTATCAGATCTCACTTTCACAAGTGGTCGTGAAGGGATTGATAACCCCTTTATCGCGTTGGTTGCGAGTTCTTTGTTTGTTTGTGTAGGTTCATGGGACTTGCGAGGATCCTCCTACTGGATTGATACCTTGGTTCTCAAAAACGGAGGGAAATACTTACGCTACTGTGCTGCATCACCCTTTCCTCTTCAAGGAAAACCAACGCAAGCTCAAGACGTAGCATGCCCCCACTGGTCTAGTTTACCACTCAGCATGGTCTTCCCAGCGTGAGTATGCAAAAAAAATGAGAGACTCTCAGACCTCGGCCGGCTGCCAGCAGTCGACCGTGGTCTCGGGTACTATACCCAGTGGGTGCACTCTGCGTGCCCCCACTGGTCTGGAAACCACTCAGATCAAACTATTCCGCCGAGTAAAAGAACAATGAAGATACATTCAACAAAGACCCCCGCCGAATCAAACATCCAACAGCGATCTCGGGGACTACACCCAGTGGGTGCAGTTTGTGTGCCCCCACTGGTTCAGAGATACACTCGACTCAAGTGGAAGAGCTATTCAGCAATAAGCTAAAACACCCACTAGGTGATTGGATGCAAAATGTAGACTCATGATAGATGTACATAAAAGGTTCCAAAACACTCATACAGACAATGAATCAGCAGCTTACAACTACTATACTGTAATAGGAAAAAAATCAAATTCGAGGATAAGTCGGAAATCAACTGACCTTGACATTAATGTGCAGAGCAGAGCTGGTGTTATTGGCAGCCTGGCTGGCCTCGTGCAGCACCTTCATCTGCTCCATCATAAGGTTTGCTTGGAGTATGGCTTCCTTGGCTGCACCCGCCGGGTCATCTGGGGTATGATGAGCAGCAAAAAGTGACGACGGTAGTACAGTTGGAGCAATCACAGGATCTGAAGCATGGAGCTGCGTAGGCGAAGCAGGGACTTGAGCAATCGACGCTGAAGGATGGTCAGTCGACACAGTATTAGCAAAAGAAATAGAGACCCGAGTCGGATCTCCGGACCGCTGGACCACCATTTCCGGTGCTGATGTTGACTGAGGCTCCTGGCCGACAGGCGTTCTCCTAATTGAAGCCCTGCCCCTCCTCCCCGTATTCTTTTGAGGTGCTTCTTCATCATCATCTGGAAGTTCAAAGTCGTCTCGTGGGGCTTAACAAAAAGAAACCATAAGAGCTTAGTCAACTGACAATTCAACCGACAAAACAAGCACAAGATTGCAGAATCGTACCCGCTTTGGAAGTAGCCGCATCTTCAGTCTCTTCATTATCCTGAGACTTGTCAATGTCCATGGAGGTCCCAGAAGTTGCAGCACTGAAAAATTCATAATCCACTCGGTCAGAGCAGAAGTATGAGTCGGCAATAAAACACAGAAAGACAGAGCACTCATGCAGAAGCAACAGGAACGTCCATCTTGATCTTGGGAAAGGTCTTCCGAGGCTTTGAAGGGACAACCTTGGGCTGCTTGGCGACCTTTTCTGACGGCTCCGGAGTCGAAGTCCGAGTGCTCTTATGCACTTGCGTGCTTCGAACCGCAGCCTTGTTGCGCTCACCCGCTGGATCGTGGGACTGCTTGGATCGGCGCTCTGTGCGAGGTGGTGAGTCGACCTCATCTTCATCGTCCGACTCATCACTCTCTTCCTCATCATCATCATCGGGAGATTGCCAGTCAGCGCTCTCGTTCGCGCTCTCCACTCCCTCCTGGGCTTGCTCTACTTCCGGCATCGAATACATCTCAGTATAAATCTGCAAGGCATGAAGTTAAACAAACATCAGCCAGATTCAAAGATGGTCGCAGGTCAGAATGAAAGACACTCGATAATAAGGATCAGACCTTGTCCGGCTGATTTTAGGCGTCGAATGGGCTGACTCTCCTGGCCCCCCTGGGTTGTCTGTTGGGGAACACGGTAATTTAAAAAAAAATCCCATGATCACTCAAGATCTATCTAGGTGATGCATAGCAACGAGAGGGGAGAGTGTTGTCTACGTACCCTCATAGATCGAAAGCGGAAGCATTATGACAACGTGGTGGATGTAGTCGTACGTCTTCACGATCTGACCGATCCTAGCACCGAAGGTACGGCACCTCCGCGATCTGCACACGTTCAACTCGGTGACGTCCCACGAACTCTAGATCCAGCTGAGGTCGAGGGACAGTTTCGTCAGCACAACAGCGTGGTGACGGTCATGATGAAGTTACCAGCACAGGGCTTCGCCTAAGCACTACAATGATATGACCGAGGTGTGTAACTGTCGAGGGGGCACCGCACACGGCTAAAAGATCAACTTGTGTTGTCTGTTGTCCCTTTGGGGTGCCCCCTGCCCCCGTATATAAAGGAGGGGAGGAGGAGGCCGGCCAACAAGGGGCGCGCCAGGGAGAGGGGAGTCCTACTAGGACTCCAGTGCTAGTAGGATTCGGCCCCACCCTTTTTTCTTCTATCGGAGGGCAAAAAGGGGAGGGAGAGGGAGTAGGAGAAGGAAAGGGGGGTGGCACCCCCTTCCCAAGTCCAGTTCGGCCTCCTCCCTTGTGGGGGGCGCACCAGCCCCTTGTGGGCTGGTTAGCCTCCCTCCTATGGCCCATAAGGCCCATATCTTTCCCCGGGGGGTTCCGGTAACCTCCTAGTACTCCGGAAAAATGCCCGAATCAAATGGAACCATTCTGATGTCCGAATGCAACCTTCCAATATATGAATCTTTACCTCTTGACCATTTTGAGACTCCTCGTCATGTCCGTGATCTCATCCGGGACTCCGAACAAACTTCGGTCATCAAATCACATAGCTCATAATACAAATCGTCATCGAAGGTTAAGCGTGTGGACCTACGGGTTTGAGAACTATGTAGACATGACCGAGACACGTCTCTGGTCAATAACCAATAGTGGAACCTGGATGCTCATATTGGTTCCTACATATTCTATGAAGATCTTTTTCGGTCAAACCGCATAACAACATATGTTGTTCCCTTTGTCATCGGTATGTTACTTGCCTGAGATACGGTCGTCGGTATCATCATGCCTACTTCAATCTCGTTACCGGCAAGTCTCTTTACTCGTTCCGTAATACTTCATCCCACAACTAACTCATTAGTTACAATGCTTGCAAGGCATATAGTGATGAGTATTACTGAGAGGGCCCAGAGATACCTCTCCGAAACATGGAGTGACAAATCCTAATCTCGATATATGCCAACCCAACAAACACCTTCGGAGACACCTGTAGAGCACCTTTAAAATCACCCATTTACGTTGTGACGTTTGGTAGCACACAAAGTGTTCCTCGGGTATTCGGGAGTTGCATAATCTCATAGTCTGAGGAACATGTATAAGTCATGAAGAAAGCAGTAGCAATGAAACTCTAACGATCATGATGCTAAGCAAATGAATGGGTCATGTCCATCACATCATTCTCCTAATGATGTGATCATGTTCATCAAATAACAACACATGTCTATGGTTAGGAAACATAACCATCTTTAATTAACGAGCTAGTCAAGTAGAGGCATACTAGGGACACTATGTTTTGTGAATGTATTCACACATGTACTAAGTTTCCTGTTAATACAATTCTAGCATGAATAATAAACATTTATCATGAAATAAGGAAATAAATAATAACTTTATTATTGCCTCTAGGGCATATTTCCTTCAGCCTCCCACTTGCACTAGAGTCAATAATCTAGTTCACATCTCCATGTGATTTAACACCAATAGTTCACATCTTTATGTGATTAACACCCATAGGTCACATCGCCATGTGACCAACACCCAAAGTGTTTACTAGAGTCAATAATCTAGTTCACATCGCTATGTGATTAGCACCCGAAGAGTACTAAGGTGTGATCATGTTTTGCTCGTGAGAGAAGTTTAGTCAACAGGTCTGTCACAATCAGAGTCGTATGTATTTTGCAAATATTCTATGTCTACAATGCTCTGCATGGAGCTACTCTAGCTAATTGCTCCCACTTTCAATATGTATCCAGATTGAGATTTAGAGTCATCTGGATCGATGTAAAAGCTTGCATTGACATAACTCTTTACAACAAATTCTTTATCACCTCCATAACCGAGAAATATTTCCTTAGTCCTCACTAAGGATAATTTTGACCGTTGTCCAGTGATCTACTCTTAGATCATTATTGTACCCCCTTGCCAAACTCATGGCAAGGTACACAATAGGTCTGGTACACAACACACCATACTTTACAGAACCTATGACTGAAGCATAGGGAATGACTTTCATTCTTTTTCTATCTTCTGTCGTGGTCGGGCTTTGAGTCTTACTCAACTTTACACCCTGTAATACAGTCAAGAACTCATTCTTTGACTGATCTATTTTGAACTCTTTCAAAAACTTGTTAAGGTATATACTCATTGAAAAATATTACCAAGGGTCTTGATCTATCTTTATAGATCTTGATGCCCAATATGTAAGCAGCTTCACCGAGGTCTTTCTTTGAAAACTCTTATTCAAGTATCCCTTTATGCTATCCAGAAAATTCTATATCATTTCCAATCAACAATATGTCATCTACATATAATATTAGAAATGCTATAGAGCTCACACTCACTTTCTTGTAAATACAGGCTTCACCGCAAGTCTGTATAAAACTATATGCTTTGATAAACTCATCAAAGCATATATTCCAACTACGAGATGCTTGCACCAGTCCAAAGATGGATCGCTGGAGCTTGTACACCTGGTTTTTACCTTTAGGATTGACAAAACCTTCTGGTTGCATCATATACAACTCTTCTTTAAGAAATATCCATTTAAGGAATGCAGTTTTGACATCCATTTGCCAGATTTCATAAAATATGGCAACTACTAACATGATTCAGACGGATTTAAGCATCGCTACAGTTGAGAAAATCTCATTGTAGTTAACACCTTGAACTTGTCAAAAACCTTTTGCGACAAGTCGAGCTTTGTAGATAGTAACACTACTATCAGTGTCCGTCTTCCTCTTGAAGATCCATTTACTTAATATGGCTTGCCAATCATCGGGCAAGTACACCAAAGTCCACACTTTGTTTTTATATATGGATCTCATCTCAGATTTTGTGGCCTCAAGCCATTTCGTGGAATCTGGGCTCATCATCGCTTCCTCATAGTTCATAGGTTCATCATGGTCTAGTAACATCATTTCCAGAATAGGATTACCGTACCACTTTGGTGCGGACCGTACTCTCGAAGACCTACGAGGTCCTGTAGTAACTTGATCTGAAGTTTCATGATCATCATCATTAGCTTCCTCACTAATTGGTGTAGGAATCACTGGAACTGATTTCTGTGATGAACTACTTTCCAATTCGGGAGAAGGTACAATTACCTCATCAAGCTCTACTTTCCTCCCACTCACTTCTTTCGAGAGAAACTCCTTCTCTAGAAAGGATCCATTCTTAGCAACGAATATCTTGCCTTCGGATCTATGATAGAAGGTGAACCTGTCAATGTCAAAACCGGTGGATCTTGGGTAGGGGGTCCCGAACTGTGCGTCTAAGGTCGATGGTAACAGGAGACGGGGGACATGATGTTTACCCAGGTTCGGTCCCTCTCTATGGAGGTAATACCCTACTTCGTGCTTGATTGATCTTGATGAATATGAGTATTACAAGAGTTGATCTACCACGAGATCGTAATGGCTAAACCCTAGAAGTCTGGCCTATATGTTTATGATTGTAATTGCCTCTACGGACTAAACCCTCCAGTTTATATAGACACCGGAGGGGGGCTGGGGTTACACAAAGCGGTTACAGAGAAAGGAATCTACATACCCGAATCATCAAGATTGCCATCCTCACAAAGGAGAGTCCCATCCAGACACGGGAAGAAGTCTTCGGTCTTGTATCTTCATAGTCCAACAGTCCGGCCCATGTTAATAGTCCGGACGTCTGAGGACCCCTTAATCTAGGACTCCCTCAGTAGCCCCTGAACCAGGCTTCAATGATGAGGTGTCCGGCGTGCAGATTGTCTTCGGCATTGCAAGGCGGGTTCCTCCTCCGAATACTCCAAGATCGTCTCCGAACAAAAATAGTGTTCGGCTCTGTAAAAAAAATTCCACACACAACCATAGAGGGTATAATATTTTCATGAGTCCAATCTGCTGACAACTTTTCGTAGCGTGACATTACATAATTGCCCAGCCATTATTTTTGAATCGTTCCTATCCTACCGCTCCATGTTTCAAGAGGCAGCTTTATTGGCATGTCTTGTCAAAGCAGAGATCGTGTCCCCTTATTGCGGGACTCTCATCAACACGGGCATGGGTAACCCAACCATTCTATTGCCATGATTCCTTGGAAATAGGCATGTTTTAAGGTTGTGGGGGGGGGGGCTTTAATATTCATTGCCTTTATAAAGGGGTTATGACCTGTGTTTTTTCTTCCATGCTAATCCTTTCCTCCACCTTTCCCACCTCGAGTTCAAACACCCAAGGTTCAACCCGGTTCCTTCGCGCTTCCCCGCCATGTTCGGATCTAGTCTTCAAGGCCTATGGATGGCCTCCTTTGTCACAGAGGAGGATATTGTGAGGCTTCGGGAGGCAAGATACTTGACTGCGGAAATCGTCCATAGGCTTCCTGCTCAAGGGCAGGTTATCCCTACTCCCAGATCCAATGAGAGGGTTGTATTTTCCTCTCACTTCCTCCGAGGGCTAGGGTTTGCTCTTCATCCCTTTGTTCGAGGGATCATGTTTTATTACGGGCTAGATTTTCATGATCTAGCTCCAGACTCCTTCCTTCATACCTCGGCGTTTATCATCACGTGCGAGGCCTTCCTCCGTATTCCCCACACTTTGTCTTATGGCTCAAGACTATTAATGTGAAACCAAAGGTAGTCGACGGGAAACAAGCGGAGTGTGGAGGTGCTGCAATAAGAAAACTTACCAATTCTCCTTGGCCAAAGGCTCTTTCATAGAATCTTCCGACCTATGGCAACGGGAGTGGTTTTACATCATTGAACCTCGTGGCAAAAAGTGGGCAGCTACACCTGCGTTCTGTTCTAGCCCTCCATTACATCTTGCATCGTGGATTAATAAGGGGTTGGAATGGGGATCCACTGATGAAGTGCAGACGCTGCAAAGCCGCATTCGGAGCCTCATTGAAAAGGACACCAGTCTCATCAATATAATCCAAGTAATGTTAGTCCAGCGGGTCCTACCGTGCCAACGACGTCCTCTCCGCATGTGGAAATTCAATCCGGAAGGACCACGAACCCTTCATCACCTCTGTGGCATGACGCTCAGAGGGATGTGGAAATTATTCTTCGGCGCACGAAATCAGTGGTCGGATACTATAGAAGACATCGGCCTTGACTGCAGTCATCCAGATATCTCGGTAAGCACTTAACTCCCAAACACAGTTTAGTCAAATTCCTCATAACAATGTACTGAGAAAATCATACTCGGCCAGGGCAGGATAAAGAAGGCGGAGAGAATTAGGTGTTCGGCTCCTGTTCCCAATGACTCAGCCGATCCGGTGTTAACAAGGATGCTGGGTCCAGCACCCTATCAAGTGCCGGTGAGGGAAGACAAGGAGAAGAGCAAGGAGGCCCAAGGAGGCCCTCATTCTAGAGGCCTGCCCGGCATCTTGTCCGGGGAGATCGAGACTCCCTCTTCCGAAGACGGAAGGTCTCGGTGTACTAGAATAGGGGTACCCTAGTACCCCGAACTTGTGCACGGGCAGTTGCAGCACCCCGCGGCAAAGGCTTGCCGGGCGAACGCCAAGATCCCCCAAGGTTCCCTTGGAGCCATCCAAGAACAAAGTATTTAAGCTAAGGAGACAAGGCCCCGGCAAGAGGAGCTTGTCGGGAAGGCCAACCAAGGCGCTCCAAGGAACTTGCCGCGACGCGCCACGTGCTCCGGCAAGCCAACAAGGCCCCGGCAAGAGGAGCTTGCCGGGAAGACTAAACAAGGTACCCCGAGGCCCGGTGAGCGAGGAGCTTCTGGACTCGGCAAGATAACAACAGCGGCAAGGCGCTTGCCGCGGCAGGCGGCCACTCTGCGCCCACGCTCCAGCGCATCCACCAACGTGTCGCTCTGGGGGCTTCTCCGGGCGCGCGTGGCGGGAGGCTGTGCAGCCAGCGGTGCGCAGTGGCATGCGAAGCTGACAAGATGGCCATCATGGCGAACGGTGGCGCCCCTAACGGTCCTTTTCTGCACTGTTCGGGCGACTCAGATGGGCATTTAATGCCCTTGTCCCCTGCCGTCAGGGTTAGGTAGGGTGCACTGTACAAGTAACTGTATCAACTACCTCACTTTTTATGTTTTTACCCTCCTCTGCGTTGCCACCTGTCGGTGACCCCTTTAGCGTATAAAAGGAGGCCCATGCGCAACGTAGAGGGAGGGGGTAGTTTTTTTTTGATTCATTCGTAGCCCAGAAAACATCACACTCTCTCGCTCGAGAGCAAGGACACCAGATAATACAACCAGACAAGCAGCAGTAGGAGTTTTATCTCTCAGGAGAGCTCCGAAGCTGGGTAAACTGCTCGTGTGCCTCGCCTCGATCTGCTCTTCGTGTGACCTTCGCCCCCCGCCGAACCGAAAGGGGCCCGGTCCGCCGGCCCCATAGGTGTTCGTGGATCAGTTTCCCTGACATCTTTGGCGCGCCAGGTAGGGGGTGTCGAGATTGTGTGAACCTGATCCGGCGTTCACACGAGCTAGATCTTTATTCCCTTCATCAACATGCCACCGAAGAAGAAGACTTTGACGGCAGCCGCTCCGTCTAAGTCACTTCCGCCACCGTTGGAGCAAACGAGTGGTGGGATGGACGCCGGCGGAAGAAAGGACGTCGACGAGGAAGCTCATGATGCTGCGAGGTCCAAGAACAAGGCTGCACAAACCTCGGCGACTGTACATGTTCCACGCCACTCTCAGGAGGCGCAAGATCAACAGCATCATGGCACTAGCAGTGCCATTCGCATGATAGGCCAAAACCAAGCTGGTGGATCTCGGGGCGCTCAAGACCAGCATGCATGCCAACGTGCTGGCACGAGCGGGGCATGGTCGCCTGGACGGGATACTGCTCCTTCTAACATAGTTAGAAGTTCGAGCACGTCCCGCTCCTCGCGCCGTCCGCCACTGCTACCCACCACTCCAGCAGAAGCTTTGGCACGAGCTCAACTTCTCCTAGATTACCCTCCGACGTCGGACAAGATCGACGAATGGAGAGCCACCATTCAGAGTCTCATCGGCTACGCCAATGGCGACACTCCACGGCGGCCGAGCGCGTCGCCGCCACGGCAGGGCCGCCGGACGCGAGCCGGTGGCGACGAAACGGGCGGAGGTGCAACTACCATGCAATCACCGCCCCGAAGGCCAAGATCGCTGACTCGCCGGATCCACCTCGACAGCGACTCCACTGCATCGTCGGATCCACGAGCTCGTCGCGATCAGCGCCAAGTTCTTCATGATCGACAACAAGAAGACGCTCGAACCCGCATCGAGCGCCGAAGAGAAGCGCGACGTCAATCCGACAAGCGCGCTGGGCCCTCTGTTGATATGCATGCGCCAGGGGAACCAGGCGATCTGCCGTACGCGGTAGGTTGTCCTGCGTTCACTCGTGAGCTGCGGCAAGTCCAGTGGCCCAGCACAAAGAACTTCAAGCCAGACGTACCGGAGAAGTACGACGGCAGGACACATCCGTCAGAGTTCCTCGGCATCTACACCATTGCGGTGCAAGCTGCCGGGGGACGAGATGACAAGATCCTTGCCAACTACTTCCCGCTGGTGCTCAAGCCCAATGTCAGATCCTGGCTCATGCACTTGCCGGACAACTCCATATCCTCTTGGGCTGATCTGTGCCATCAGTTTGTCGGCGCCTTTACAGGCGGACACAAGCATCATGGCCAGGAGAGTGATCTTCATCTGCTCGCCCAGAAGGAAGGAGAGCCCCTGCGCAAGTACATTTAGACATTCAGTAGTGTGCAGCACAACATCCCAGACGTCCACCCTGCCGCGGTGATCAGCGCGTTCCATCAGAACGTGCGGAACCGCAGGATGCGGGAGGAAATGGCGATGTGCAAGATCAGGGACGTCAGTGAGTTATATGCACTGGCCGACAAGTGTGCGCGTGCTGAGGAAGGGAGGAGACTCCCCGGAGAAAATATAGGAGCGGGAGGATCTGACAGTGAAGATGCTGCCCCGACAAGGAAAAACCGGCGGCGGAACAACAGAAGGAGGAAAGGCAAAGAAGTGCTAGTTGTTGAGCAGTCCGGCAATGGTGGCGGCGCCAAGGAAGCCAAAGCTGGTGACTCCGGTAAGGAGGTTGCCGCGGAGGCAGCGGTCGCCGACAAGCAGGACGGCCCCAACAAGCAATATTGCAAGATCCACCGCACCAAGGGCCATGATCTCCAGAACTGTAAGAAAGTCGAACAGCTTGTTGAGCAACAGAAAGCTGAATACGAGCGGCGCGACAAGGAGAAGGCCCAGGAAGGAGCTGGTGGATCCGGCAAGAAACATCCCGGCCGAGGAGGACGCAGCGGCAAGGCCAAGCAGCGGCAAGGAGGCAGACCTCCTCACGGCCGCGATAAGGATGAAGATGACGACGACGATGAAGATATGGATGATGAGGAGACTGATGAGAGGAGTTCCAGAAAGCCACAGAGGTCCTGTGCGTTGACGGTGGTGCTTCTCTGCATGCCTCGCACCGCCAGCTCAAGCAGTGGGTGCGGGAAGTTAATGCAGCAGAACCACCCGTCGAGTCACGCAAGCCTCTGAAATGGTCTGGCACGCCTATCATCTTTGATATTGAGGACCACCCGGATCGCATAACTGCGGTCGGGTGCTTGCCGATGTTGGTTTCACCAACAATCCGCAACCTCAAGGTCACTAAGATGCTAGTTGATGGCGGGGCCGGCTTGAACCTGATCTCGTCCGCGGTGCTCCAGAAACTCCAGATCCCTGATAGCGAGCTCGAAGAGACCGGCACATTTCAAGCAATCAACCCGGGAAGGAGCAAGCCAAAGGGAAAGATCACGTTGCCGATAACATTTGGCAGCGAGCTGAACTTCAAGACTGAGAGGGTCACGTTTGACGTTGCCCACTTTCCATTACCTTACAATGGAATCCTTGGCCAACCGGCACTCGCCAAGTTCATGGCAGCCTCTCACTATGCGTACAACATACTGAAAATGCCAGGCCCAATAAGTGTCATCTCTGTCCCTGGCGACAAGAAGGATGCTCTTATCTGTGCCGACAAGATCTACCGGGAAGCAGCAGCCGCAGCAGAACGCAAGATACTTGCCGCTGAAGCTCCCGGGGGGAAGAAGAAGACCAAGTCCGGCAAGAGCTCTGATGCCCACTCCGGCAAGTGCACCTCTTCGGAGTGCTGCGCTACCATCAAGGACGCACCATCGAGCTCCACCGGCAAGCGTAAGAAGGCAATGGCAGCTCCACCTGAGACCAAGAAGGTGTCCGCCAAGGAGGACGGCGCTGGTGGTACCTTCACCATTAGCGCCACTCTTGACCCCAAATAGGAAAGCGCGCTCGTTGCTTTCCTGCGGGCGAATGCCGACGTGTTTGCGTGGCAACCGTCTGATATCCCCGGTGTTCCCAGGAAAGTAATTGAGCACCACCTTGCCGTCTGTCCTCATGCGCGGCCCGTCAAGCAGAGAGTCAGGAAGCAGGCAGTAGAGCGCCAAGAATTCATCGCAGAAGAAATCAAGAAGTTGGAAGCAGCGGGCCTTGTCAGATGAGTACTCCATCCCACGTGGTTGGCCAATCCTGTTGTCGTGCGCAAGGCTAACGGGAAATGGAGACTTTGTATTGACTTCACTGATGTTAATAAAGCTTGTCCCAAAGACCCATTTCCCTTGCCGCGTATTGACCAGATTGTTGACTCCACAGCCGGATTGATTTGCTTTCATTTCTTGATGCATACTCAGGATACCATCAGATATTCATGGCAGAAGAAGATGAAGAGAAAACCGCATTTATCACCCCGTGTGGCACGTACTGCTTCGTACGGATGCCTTTCGGTTTGAAGAATGCTGGTCAACATTCGCAAGGGTAGTCCACCATGCTTTTGAGCCGCAAATGCACAGAAATGTAGAAGCTTACATGGATGACATAGTGGTCAAGAGCAAGAACAAAGCGACCTTGATTCAAGATTTAGACGAGACATTTGCAAATCTGCGCAAGATCAACCTCAAGCTTAACCCCGAGAAGTGTGTGTTTGGAGTCCCTTCCGGCAAGCTTCTCGGGTTCTTCATGTCTCAGCGGGGAATTGAAGCCAATCCCGACAAGATCAAAGCCATTGAGCAGATCAAAGCACCAAAGCGCGTCAAGGATGTACGAAGGCTTGCCGTTTGCGTGGCTGCTCTCAGCAGGTTTATCTCTAGATCTGCTGAGCGCGCCTTGCCATTTTTCAAAATTTTGAAAAAGGCAGGTCCAATGAAATGGACTCCGGAAGCGGAGGCTGCGCTGCAGGACTTGAAGAGATACCTGTCCTCCACTCCAACGCTTGTCGCACCCAAGCCGCAAGAGAAGTTGCTGCTGTATATAGCGGCAACCAATCAAGTGGTTAGTGCTGCGTTAGTGGCGGAGAGGGAGGCGGATGATGAGCCAGCAACCACGGCAGATCCATCCAGCGACAAGCAGGGGGCTTCGCCGACAAGCTCTGGTCCCGACAAACATGGGTTTGCGCAGGAACATGATAAGATGCCAAGGAGAATGGTGCAGCGCCCAGTTTACTTTGTCAGTTCTCTTCTGCAGGGGGCTAGATCAAGGTACTCTGGTGTGCAGAAGTTGCTTTTCGGCCTCCTCATGGCCTCGAGAAAGCTGCGCCATTACTTCCAAGCACATGAGATCACAGTCGTCACTCGCTTTCCGCTGAAGAGGATACTGCAAAATCCAGAAGCAACGGGCAGGATTGTCGAGTGGGCGCTGGAACTGTCAAGCTTTGGCCTCAAGTTTGAGAGCACTTCAACTATCCAAAGCAGAGCATTGGCAGAGTTCATAGCAGAGTGGACGCCAACCCCAGATGAAGAAATTTCAGAAACGAGCATCCCCGTCAAAGAGGCAAGCAAAGATTGGCTGATGTACTTTGATGGTGCCTTCTCGCTGCAAGGCGCCGGTGCAGGTGTGCTGCTTGTCGCACCCACCAGAGAGCACCTCAAGTACGTAGTCCAGATGCACTTTCCCAAAGAGCAAGCAACCAACAATACTGCAGAATATGAAGGATTCCTTGCCGGTCTCAGAATCGCAGCAGACCTTGGGATCAAGAAGCTCATTGTCAGGGGTGACTCACAGCTTGTCGTCCGACAAGTGAACAAGAACTACCAGAGTCCATTGATGGAAGCATATGTTGATGAAGTGAGGAAGCTAGAAGAGCACTTTGACGGCCTACAAATGGAGCATATCCCAAGAGCTCAGAATGATATTGCTGATGGCCTGTCAAAGTGCGCCGCACTAAAGTTACCTGTGGAACCATGGATCTTTGTGCTTAAGTTGACTCAACCATCCGTAACACCATCAACTGGACAAAGCAAGAAGAGGAAGTTGGTTTCTGGTGACTACTTTCTAGCACAGCTCCCCGAAGCCGCCACCAAGAAAGTCCCCAAGATCAACACCAAGGAGGCTGAGAGGCAGTCTGCTCCGGCAAGCCTTATGGTTTGTTCCGTTGAAGCAGACGCTCTCGACAAGTTTTGCTCCGGCAAGCTTGCCGGGGAACATCAAGCTCCGGCAGGACCACAAGTCCTTGCCGTGGAAGCGGATGTTCCCGCAGCAGCAGATGCGCCTTTAGTCCTTGTTGTCGAGCCACAAGCTCCAGCATGGGCACATCAGATTGTCCACTTCCTTCAGACTGGAGAACTTCCCGAAGAACAAGAAGAAGCGGAAAGAGTAGCCCGGCAGTCAAGTATGTACCAGTTTGTCGATAGCATACTGTACAGAAGAAGACTCAACGGTGTGAAATTGAAGTGTATTCGCCGGGAAGATGGACAAAAGCTGTTGGCGGAGATACATGGAGGCATATGTGGCCACCACATTGGCGCAAGAGCACTTGCCGGCAAAGCTTTCCGGCAAGGTTTCTTTTGGCCGACAGCCCTCCAGGATGCAACTGCACAAGTAACCAAGTGTGAAGCGTGCCAGTTCTACTCCAAACAGATACACCAGCCAGCTCAAGCTCTCCAGACGATCCCTTTATCCTGGCCATTTTCGGTCTGGGGGCTCGATATCCTCGGCCCCTTCCCCCGAGCTGTCGGGGGCTTTGAGTACTTGTACGTCGCAATCCACAAGTTCACAAAGTGGCCGGAAGTGCAGCCAGTGAGGAAGGTGACAGCACAGTCAGTAGTCAAGTTCTTCAGGTCAATTGTTTGCCGTTTCGGGATCCCTAATAGGATCATCACCGACAACGGCACGCAATTCACGAGCTGCACCTTCATGCAGTACGTCCAAGACCTTGGCGCCAAGGTCTGCTTCGCTTCTGTTGCTCATCCAAGAAGCAACGGTCAAGAAGAGAGGGCAAATGCTGAAGTGTTGCGCGGGCTCAAGACCAGAACTTTCGACAGGCTGCACAGGTGCGGAAGGAACTGGATCGAGGAGCTGCCGGTGGTTCTTTGGTCGATCAGAACGACGCCAAATCGAGCCACTGGCCAGACACCTTTCGCTCTAGTCTATGGAGCAGAGGTAGTTCTCCCCACGGAACTCGTATACGGATCACCTTGAGTGTTCGCTTATGATGAGCTTGAGCAAGAATAGCTGCGGCAAGACGACGCGCTGCTCCTTGAGGAAGATCGTCTTCAGGCTGCTGTACGAGCTGCTCGATACCAGCAAGCTTTGCGCCGCTATCATAGCCATAAAGTTAAAGCCAGAAGCTTCGAGGAAGGCGACCATGTTCTTCGGTGCGTTCAGTCCGCCAAGAATTCCAACAAGTTGACGCCGAAGTGGGAAGGCCCTTATCGGGTGAGACGAGTCACAAGGCCTGGCGCTGTCCGCCTTGAGACCGAAGATGGCATTCCGGTGAGCAACTCCTGGAGCATAGAACATCTTCGTAAGTTTTTCCCATAGGGCGCGGTTGCCGGAACCCGTTCCGGCAACCACCTTTTGTACAAGTCTTGCCGCTGTTGCATGTAATCCTTTGTACAAAGCCGGGCGCAGATCCTGTGCATAAGTAAAACCCCATGTGCTCCGCACAACTTGTCCATTTCATGCGTTAGTTCCTTTCTTGCATGCGATTATCTGACACTTTGTGCAGCACCTACATCCGGTAAGTAGTAACGAGCCGAAGAGCTCCATATTATTATTTTCTCTTCTTTCTATTTCTTTTAAAGGAAAAGAAGGTTCTCTCGCACACAAGTTTGCCGGGGGGGAAGGAGAAGATTGTGGTATGGGCCAGGCGTCGTTCAAGCAAAGACTTGCCTTACCGGGAAGCAAATGACAGAAAAGCTAAGTTGCCAAAGTTTGAGCAATCACTTTTTAAATTTCTGAGTTATCTTCCTCGAACGACCCTGCTTTGTATGGAAAACCTGTGCGCGGAGGAACCAACTCGTGGCTAGTTGCGCCCTTACTTTGTTTCGAGTCCACTCAACAGCTTAAGCATGCTGCATCTAGTCGCGACAAGGTTTCTTGTCGGAAGCAGCGCCGCCAGCATGCTGCTGAAGTTCCGCACTCAGCGCTCGCGGCTCGGGCGCCTGCGCCGACAAGTTCCCTAGAAGCGTAGGGTAAAAACATACAAAGGAAGGAATCTAGTAGAGGAAATAACATAGCAATTGATAACAGAAATAAAGTTATATTACAAGATAACTTGTCGCAGCTCTAACAGACTGTTTTCATAACATGATTAGCAGCGACAAGGGAAAAGAAGAAATGGGCGGCCTAATCTACGCGTCCGACCTCGACTCTCTTGATCTCGCTCACCTTGTCCACAATGGGTGCGACAAGGGCCTTGAGTGCATCCAGATCGGCGTCAGGCGGCAAGGACCTGAGGACGTTGGTGAAGCTGAGGCCTGGATTGCGGAAGGCTACCTTCATCAGCACCTTCTGGAGAACCCCGGCGCAGATTTTGCACGACTCGTCGGCCAGCTGCTTCGGGATCCTCTCCCGGAGCCGCTGGAGTGTCGTCGCCACGCCCTTGAAGAACAGGCTGAGCTTGGCGCTGGGTTGAAGACTCTCGTTGGAAGGATACCCAAAGTCCTCCATCCCCAGCTGCGCCAGCTCCTCGTTGATGACTGCGGCAATGTTCACCAGACCCACGGGCCAGTGCTCCACAGTGTCTCTGAACGAGTTCTGGGTAACTCCAATGCTCTCCAGCAGTGCCGCGTCAGCCTTGACCTTCTCCGACAAGGTCTTCTCCCGCTCCTTGGCGGCCTCCAGCGTCTGCGTCAGCGTGGCCAGCTTCAGCTCAAGGTCTGCTTTGGAATCCTTGGCGGCGCTGAGCTCCTTGCCCCTCTCAGTGAGAAGACCTTGCAGCTCACCGTGGGCGGCAGCATCCTTCTCACGCTCACGCTTGAGCGCGGCAAGCTCCTCGCCGCTCTTCCCAATGTTGGCCTCCAGCTGCGCCACCTTCTCCTCCAGCTCTTTCTTGGCGGCCTCTACAATTGCCGCAGCGTCCTTTGCCTCCTTGAGCGCCCCGCCAAGTGCTCGCTCGCGCTCGGCGAGCTCTTCCTCGTAGCTGTCGAGGTGGGCCTTCCGCTGCACTAGTTCGCCTTCCCGCGAGGACTGCTTCTCGGCAGCCAGCCTTTGTTCCTCCTCAGCCTCGGCCTTCTCGAGAAGAAAGGTCGTGCGCTCCTCGTCGAGTCGCTCCCGCTCCTGCGCCAGGGACCGGAGAGCTTCTTGATTTTGGCCCCGGAGCTCCTCCGCGCGCTTCTCCATGTCAACTCCCGCCTTCGCGACAAGCGCTTCCCGGGAAGCCAGCTTGGCTTGCCGGGTGCGGTAGAGTGACAGCAGCTTCCGCAGCAGCTGCTCCTCCTCAGGCTCGCCGCTGCTGCTGCTGGGCGCGTCAACCAACGACAGTCCAGCAGAGGCGAGCACCTCTCGTCGAAAGTCTCCCCCTCGACCGGCGCCCTGGAGCTCGACGCCCAGGGTAGCTTGATGAAGATATCATCACCGGCCTTCAAGTAGGCGCCGGGCTGGGGCTCCTCGAAGCCCGGCTCCGCAGAAGCAGCAGAGGGATCGGCGGTCGGTGCAGCGCCTGGCGCTCCTGCGGCCTCAGGGTCGTCAGTGCGATCGCCCGACCCCTCGCCGGCTTCTGCGGCGGCAGCCCTGGCGGCCTCCTCGCCGGCGGCCTCGTCAACACTGGCCCCTTCCTCGCCGGCGCCCTCTGTCTCCATTGGCTCAGCCGCAGATGGGTCTGAAGAACGAAGAAGGGAGGAAAATCAATCGAAAATCCAGGAAAGGAAAAACAGAAGAAGCAGAACCCAAGGGAAAGTTTCTGGGCAAGTGGATTACCTGCGCCGAGATCTGCAGTTGCGGCCTCGGTCGCCGCAGGATCAGCAGTGCCGTCCCTTGCCGGAGAGTTCCCCCTTGCCGGAGAGCGCTCCCTTGCCGGGGACTCCTCCCTTGGCGGTGCAGTCGAAGCAGGTGGCGCTGCGGGACCAGCTTCTGGGCGCTCCTGATGAGGCTGCTCTGCTCCTGCACAAGTCAACAAGCAAGATATCAACAAAGGAAAAAGCACTCAAGCGCGACCGGCAGCAGAAGGCTAAACTATGAACTTACGCTGGGGGCTGCGCTGGGGGCTGCTCTGAGGGGTGATTGCCGGGTCCGTCAAGGTCGTCTCGGACCCACCTCCTGCTGACACGATGGGGTCATCCTCGATGACGATCACCGCGGCCTTGGCCCTCTTCGCCGCTCTCTGGGCCAGCGTCCTAAAAAGAAAGGAGTCCAGATTGGAGCAAGTCAGATACAAGATATAAACAGCAAGATTGAAGGATTATAAGAGCACCAAAGAAACTCACTCTTCTTCCTCCTCGTCGGAGCTGAGCGCGGAAAGATCGAAGTCCGGCCCTCCTCCGGTGCGGCGAGGTGGAGGAGTAGGGTCCCTTGCTCGCTTGGCGGGGGCGATGGTGGTGGCCCGGGAAGATCCCGCTCCAGTTGCCGCTGTTGCGTGAGGCGCTCCGGAGGCAACATTGCTTGCCGCGGTAGAGCGCGTCGCGCGGCTCGGTGGCTGTGGAGCCGGCTGCCGCCCCGCTGCGTCCCCGGCCCTGCGAAGGCGCCTCCTTGGTGGGGCCGGGGGCTCCGCCTGCGGCAAGTTCTCTGAAGGCTCGGCCTCCTCCTCGCCGGCCTCGCTCGGCTCGGCTTCGGAACCGACAGGCTCCTCCTCGCCCATGAACTCCGCGCGCTCGGCAAGGTTTGCTGCCTCCGCAGCCTCCGCCTCCTCCATAGTGAACCCAAACGCGCCCGCAGCAGCTGCGGCCGCAGCCTCTTCCGCCCTAGTGGCGATGCGCTACAGCTCCTCGTCGGTGGTGTCACGGGTGAGGCTCTTCTGCTCGTCAGCGCGGACCGACAGTTCCTCCAAGGTGTCGAAGAACGCTCGCACAACGTCATCCGCAGGCTCTTGCCAAGTTGGGACGATTCCGTGTGAATCGCACAACGGCATCATGGCGCAGATCCGGTCAAGCGAAGAGTTATTGCACAAAGGAACTACGCCCCTCGGCAGTGTGAATGGGTGCTGGGGGTCGCGTTTGAATAACTCCAAGAGCATTGCGTCCAGCTCCAAGACGGTGAAGTTGTAGTTGAGGCCCGGCCGCAGCCTCATGATGTCCGCCGAATTCTTGAATTCCCAAGCGGGCCTCCCCCTCTCCTGCAGGGGGGCAATGCGGCGGCGGAGGAAATCTGCCCCGACAGCACCTACGGTGAGCCTGGCAAGCCTGAGGCGAAGAATCCTAGTGATGGCGATCTTCAGCCTCTCGTCTTCCGGGGCCACGTTGCTCCAGTCATTGCTGCGCACTATTGGAGTTTGGCGCACGGCGGTGAAGGGCTGCGGAGTCTCCTCAACGATCCAGCACCACTCCACTCTCCACTCCTCCCACTTGCTGCGGAGCTCACCCTCCAAGTACGCCTCTTTCTTGCCGACTCTCGAGATCCAGGCAATCCCTCCGGCAAGCGGCTCTCCTCTCTCTACCCGAGGTATGAAGAAGTGGTGGAAAAGGGAAACACTAGGGTGGACTCCGACAAAGTTTTCGCACAAGTGTGCGAAAACTGCCATGGTCAGGACAGCGTTGGGGGTGAAGTCAAGGAGGCGGAAGACATATGTGTTCATAATGTCACAGAAGAACTCCGAGAAGGGCGGGCAGAGCCCGCAATAGAAGAATAGCGCGAAGAATGGGTACCCGTTTGGAGCCAACTCCGAGGCAGCGGCCGGGAGTACCCTCGTGCGCGGATGCGCACGCGTCTCCGTCGCCCAAAAGAGGTAGAAGTACTCCCTCAGCTCCTGCACGCCGAGATGGGGGGTGAAGATCGCCCGCTCCTTCCGCAGCGCCGCGAGCCGCTGCGCCTCGGCCGACTTCACGCCCTTTCCCTTGTCGGCTTTTGGGGCCATAGCGGAGGTGGTGGGGAGGGTCGACGGCGTGGTGATGCTGGTGGCAATGGGGGGCGGAGCGCTGCTCTCTCGGGCGCGCGTGGCGGGAGGCTGTGCAGCCAGCGGTGCGCAGTGGCATGCGAAGCTGGCAAGATAGCCATCGTGGCGAACGGTGGCGCCCCTAACGGTCCTTTTCTGCACTGTTCGGGCGACTTAGATGGGAATTTAATGCCCCTGTCCCCTGCCGTCAGGGTTAGGTAGGGTGCACTGTACAAGTAACTGTATCAACTACCTCGCTTTTTACGTTTTTACCCTCCTCTGCGTTGCCACCTGTCGGTGACCCCTTTAGCGTATAAAAGGAGGCCCATGCGCAATGTAGAGGGAGGGGGGACAGTTTTTTTGATTCATTCGTAGCCCAGAAAACATCACACTCTCTCGCTCGAGAGCAAGGACACCAGATAATACAACCAGACAAGCAGCAGTAGGAGTGTTATCTCTCCAGAGAGCTCCGAAGCTGGGTAAACTGCTCGTGTGCCTCACCTCGATCTGCTCTTTGTGCGACCTCCGGCCCCCGCCGAACCGAAAGGGGCCCGGTCCGCCGGCCCCATAGGTGTTCGTGGATCAGTTTCCCCGACAGAAGGGAAGGAAAATCCGACGTCCCTTCTCCTTGTGGGAAGAAAAGGACCGCCTCCGAAGACCTGAAGATAAGGGCTTCTAAGCGAGGGAAGATATCCCTGTCAGGGGGATCTGATCAAGGAGGTGACGTTGACACGCAGTCTCTCCATAAAGGCAGGCCCCTAGCTGAATCGTAAGTGAACAAGGGTGTCTTAAACATATCCCGTTATTTCCCCGTTGCCAGAATAACATTTTAAAATATATGTTTGCAGTCCGGCATGCAACCTTCCTCAACAGTCCTCCTCCTCGGGGGATCTTCTTCCGGAGATGATGGAGAGTGAGACGCCTCCACAAATCTCCCTGCTTGATAAGGCAGACGACACCGAGGTGTCGTCCCGGAGGATTTATCCCGATCAACAGACGATGCGAGGAATAGTGAGGACCAGGCCCGAAGATGACACTTTGGCTGCCCAAGGTATGGGGTGTGCGGCCCCTACAAGGAACGACAACAAAGGCCCCAGACTATCTGGTTTCCGAGGGACGACGCATACTGCTCTGGATCCGAATGCGCCGGATACATTGATGGACACATTGCAACATGCATCCGTCTCAGAGGAACATCGTACCTTGATGGGTCTGGTGGTTGAGAGGGTTCGGTCCGCAAAAAGCGGATTGAATGAAGCCTTTATGAGCCCGCTAGGAGGCTTCGATATACGTAATGTAATATTTTCAAAAATGCTATAAACACAATATGCGCCTGTGTACATATAGTAGCCCCTGAGACTCTGGTTGGCGTCCGAAAGGAGGCAATCAGAGGGTCAATATATACTGACTAATTAAAACACATGATGTTACATCTATGGCGACTGCCCATGCTACAGAGGTAGCACATCTGAAGCAGAAAGTTGATGTAGCGGATGATGACATCGCGCTTATTAACAGGCGGCTCGATGAGGCGCAAGGTATGTCTTTGGGGCACTCAGTACATGCTACTATTATAACATGAGCGTGACACGGAGAATTTGGTATGCATAACTACAGATAGTGCCGCCGCAGTTGAAACCCTTTGGGCTGAGCTTGCCCGGGCCAAGGAGCAAGCCAGGATGAGTAATGAGGCTGCCGAAAAGGCGGCTGCTAATTTGAAGGCCGAACAGGATGCTTGGCACCAGTGCAAGGAGAGAATATCTACTGTGGCGCTTGAGCTAAAGGATGCCGCTAGCCAATGCGAATTGCTCGAAAAAGATAGCCAAACCAAAACGGCTGATATTGACAAGGCCTTACAAGAGGCGAGAGAAGCACGGTCTGAGTCTAGAGTGACTCGGGAGGAGATCCGGCAAGCTCGGGAGATCGCAGCTGGTAAGTCCTTCTTGTTGCAAACTAAATTCGGCGATCTGAACTGTCCCCCACTTAACCAGGTGTGGAGTTCTCCAGACGCATTTTTGGACTTGCCGGAGAGTGTCTTTGATGCGACGCAGTTTTTCCAAGCGCAAGAAGGATACGTGACGGAAAAGCTTTTCTGGTCGCAATTCAGCATGCCAAAGCGTCCATTGTTGCTGAACGAATAGATGACCATATGGGCTGAGCTCCATAAGCTGTCCGGATCTGCCATGAGGGACGTAGTAGCAATTCCGAATAGTTATTTCTGTTTGGTGCGGAGATTTGTTGATGCAGTGTCGCATATCGACGCTGTTAAGCGGTCAACATGCATAGAAGGTGCACGGATGGCCCTTGCTCGTGTCAAGACATACTGGTCGAAGATGAGGGCCCTCGATATTGCAGCGAGAAATCCACCCGAGGGCAAGGACTATCATACGCCAGAACATTATTTTGAAGATGTCCTAGAGGGTGCCCGCTTGATAGAGGGTCAGTGCTCGAAAGATATTATCTTTGAGTGAAGTGTACTGAGATTGTAAAAACAATATTATGATATATATATTAAGGCTATGTTTTTTATACTTTTGCCTAAAAAATTGGTGCCTCCTGTGCGGCCATTTTTTATATAATTTGAAAGTTTACCAGTCGTCGGCTTCGGTCCCCTCGCATATAATGCCGGGGTGTTCGGAAAATAATTTGATCACTCTTGAACAACGTCTTAGTCCATTAAGGAGGTTCGATGCGACGAACCAGACTATTAGACTATAGGGCTTTAACACTTTTAGCCATAGGAGTTTGACGGTGGTTCTACGATATAGCGCCTGGTACGTACGCAGTTATCCGAATACGGCACGTTTACATACATTACCAAAAAAACGGTCCTTCATTAATGCGGAAGGAATCGCTAAGATTCCGCTGAGTCATCGAGTGGTTTGCCAGCTCTCGCGGCATCATGACAGTCAGTTTTCGGCTTTCTCTACTAAGGTGCTCATCTAGATGAACCAGGACATAATCACAGTAGTTCTCCCTTTACTACCCTAGCCGATAGAGCGGAACGTAAGGTAGTAAGCACAGGAGCCGGGCAACCCAACTATTGACCGAAGACATGATTCGGAGCTGATGCATATGAGGCCAAACTTGCGACGGTGAACACTCCCGATAGGTGATTGGACTTTTTCAACATATACCGGGCTGAATACAGCCCCTGGTAATGGACCCTGGTGTCAAGGCACGTCTGGCAATCTGTCATGGGGAAAGAATGCAGGTGGTGAGAGAATAAAAATCCACACACAGTATGCACCAAGCTGCTTCTATAATATCCACTTTTAGTATGGCAAGTCGTGTACTTACACATACTGCCGATAGCTTCCTTGGACATTTTACATGCTAGGAGAGCATGAAACAAAAAGAGATAAAAAGGTTTACACAGTGTCTTAATCTAAAAAGAAACCTTAGTGCGGGGCCCTGCTGCATGTCTGCACCGTTTTCTCCTTTGTGATGTGCCCTTGAAGGGGGGGTGTGATGGCCAGCTGTAAAAAAGAAAAAGCTTGTAAAAAGGAATTCAGTGTGGCCATAGACAGGGCTGGCTCGTTTGATGAGCCTTGAAATATAATTTCTAGAGTCCGAATAGGGTCGAGCCGAACTATGGACTATTTGTATGCAGTGTGCCCCTGGCGCTGCCCAAGGAATTTTGAGGGTACACTTGTGCATGCGAGACATGTATGCTATCACCTTATTGGGCAGTCGATGGGGGTGTAACTGCTCATTGAGCTCGGATTTATCTGAGCTGCCGCACCGAGGCGTGCGCCGGACACGTTGTAGCGACCCGGCCTCAAACAGTCAAGTCTCTATGTTTAAGTGTCATCCCTGGATCATTATGCTGACACACACAGTACTCGAGGATTTATAACATAGGTAAATCACATGTATAAAGTAATGTAAATACTATTACCTCAAATCCATATAGCGCAAGTAACAAGGTTGTGGATTCCCATCAACACCAACGGAAAAGTTGAGTGTAGAAATCGTAACCCTAACGTATCACTTACTCGTCGTAAGAATCCCGCAACATGAGACGATGCAGCCATGTAGGTCAGTACATTGAATGTACTGGCAAATTCACACCACAGAATAGTGTTGAACAATGACTATCACTACATGCATATATGGCTGGTGGAAAAGCTCTATGGTTATAATGTTTTTGCGAAAAGCCAATTTTTCCCTACTGCAAAGGAATATATTTTATTTAACTACACAGTTTGTTGAAAAAATATTGATAAGGTTCCTCCAACTCAATCCCAAATTAATAATCATCAACCCAAAAAATTATTTAAGTAACGTGATGAGATCAACATGATAATCCAAGAACCAGATACTCAAGACGTCCATAACGGGGACACGGCTAACCATGATTAGTTTGTACACTCTGCAAAGGTTTGCGCACTTTCCCCACAAGACTCGATCTCCTCCGTTGGTTTTCTCTCACTACATGGTGTTTGAGAAATGGATGACCGAGACACAGTCTTTCAGAAGCACTAACTCTCTACTCCGGGCAGACAGTAACACCTACAACCCACTACATCTGCTAGCCCACCTCTTCAAGAGCTCACGCAACTTAATCAACTATGCTAGAGCCCATAATAGCTTGTGGCTGCACACGGAAGTTTCTAGCATGAATAATCTCATGATCCCTTTGAGCCTGGGTGGCGGTCCATAGGAAAATCACATAGAACCCCGGGATTTCCAAAAATGCAGGCAACACTGGGTACTCCAGGTGCCTCAATCCACCCAGATGTGTATTAAAGTTGCCACCTTAAGTTAACCATTAATTAACAAAACTCACATCTGTCATGGATACACTCACCCAATCCACGTCTACGAGCATAGCATAGCAGTATAAGCATAACGTAGAAGTAACTCCCAAGGTCTGATAATGAATAGGGCAATAGGTTCTACCTCATCATCTACTTCCCAAACCCACATGTTATTCGGATCCTAACCATGCAATGTTTGAGGGTAGAAACTAATGCATAAAAACTTGGTATGAAAAGTATGATCAAAGTGTGAACTTGCCTGTACTGTTGATGAAGATGATTCGCACTCATAACTCTTGATAGATCTACTCGTCACACTCCGGTCAATCTATCGTAATCAAGCAATGGTAACCACACATAAGCAATCACTCAAAAGCATCGGAAGGAGCGAAAAAGACAATTCAGAAAACATCAAAACCAAGCAAATAACTCTTGCAACATAAAAAATTTCTAGCAGTACCAAAATTATGTGAATTTGGCCTTATTAGAAAATTTAGGTCAAGAGCTTCGTTTTGCAAAACGAATCAACTCAAACGGAGTTATAAAATTCAAGGTACGATCAAACAAAGTTTGAATACAAATCTGATCTAATTCAAATTTTAAACTTTCAAAAACAGGTTTAATTGTTTTACCGGATAGAGGGGATCATAATGAAGACGTGGGTGTTGGTTTCGTTGGATTTGGACAAACGAGTAAAAAGTAACGAAGGTTTTAAGATCAGGGACTAATCTGTAAATAAAATATTCACGGATGGGTCCCTGGCCGAAATTAAAAAGAAAAAGAAAAACCTATCGAGAGAACGCTCGCTACAGAAGCATACATGACGAAAACCGTTCGCTGCAGAGCTTATCGAGCGGACGTTCACTATATAGCGCATAACGGTTCAAATAAAAAAAACTAACCTAATCAAGGCTGTAGATTCTAGATCGGACGGAGAGGGGAGAGGCGAAGCGTACCGCGGTGGTCGTGGTTGCCAGCGGCATGGGAGACAGCGGCGGCGGCTCGGTCATCGATGGGGCGGCGGCTCCGGTGGGTCTTCAGCGGCGGCGAGGGCGTCGGGGCGCTCGACGCGGCGCGACGGTGAGGATGGAGTGGACAACGTCAGTCAGGAGTGGCGGGGTGGAGCGGGGCGACAGTGGCGAGGCTCGGCGGCGGTGGTAACTCCGGCGAGGCGGCGACGAGATGCGGGAGGAGAGGGAGAGAGAGATCGGGGGGTGCGGCTTTTATAGGAGGAAGGGTGGCCTCGGGAGGCGTGGAGAAGGGGGCAGAGGAGTCCGCGTCGGGGACGGCGGCGGCGGCCATGGTCGGGCGGGACTCCCGCTCGGAGGAAGACGGCGCGCGGTGCTGGGGTGGGCCGCGGCCTGGCTGGCTAGGTGGGCCGGCCCAGTCGGCGGTGGAGGAGTTTTTTTTTATAAACATTTTTACAGACAACAAAAAAACCTCAAAATAAAAACAAACTATAGGCATATAATATATCAAATTTTTTAGAAAATTATTGTCTACAACATGAACATTATTCTAGCTTCAAATAAAGTCTACAAAAATTCATATAATTCAAACAATGCTACTGCTCTAATAAAATCCAATAAAAATCCTTTTAAAAATACCAAAATGATTTCAAAATTATTTCTCTCCAATTTTTCCACAGTAGGGAATCATTTTACCCTAATTTCCATATATTTTATTTCTGGAGAAAAATAATTTGAATAAAACCCAAATAAGTCCAAATTGAAAATGATTTTCAACGGGGCTTTAAATTGGATTTCTTTTAAACTCCCAACTCATATTTCATATGTTTTGAAGAAGTCATTTTATCTTCTCTCATGAAAATCATTGAGTTGCATGAGTTTATGAATTGGAAATATTTATGAATGAAATTCAAATCTTTTTCAAAAACCCTTTTTCATTTATTTAAATGGAAGAAGTCATATTATCTTCACTCCAGGGTTTTGTGTTTGAAATGAATTTGAATCCATGGAGATCAGAAAGCAAAGGTGAAAGTTTGGGAAAGTCCTTTTACTCCCTCTCATTTAACTTTCAAAAGTTTCAAATTTCACTCAATAAATCACACAACAATCAAACAAACAATCATTCTATCTATTTATTATAACATTCCAAAATTTAGAATTTTGGGATATTACAAACCTACCACCCTTAAAAGGAATCTCGTCCTCGAGATTCGGAGAGGTTAGCAAGAAATAGGTTAGGTTCGGGGGCCTTCTCAAAACCCATCGATCATCTCCGGGGTCTCGGGTGCTACCACCCTTAGAAACATTGTCATGGTTCCATCCAAACTCATATACTCCATCCTTATTTTTCACGGTGTCGATTTTGTCATATCTTCAGGATATTTCCTCCTCTGGGCTCTTCCGATAGTGGCATAACCTTTTTCCTCAATTCTTGTGTCCTTTCATCTTGGTAAGGTTATTCCATGACTGGGTCCTCTTAGCTGACGGGTTTGGCGCCAATACTAAACAACTATCGATATCTCATGGTGGTCAACAATTTATGGTTTCTCCTGCATAAATGGGTCTGGGCTTCATTCTCACCGTATATCCTACGATTGGCAATAGCTGCCTTGTAATAGGGGAAAAATACTTATACCATTCTAAGGTTCAAACAAGGTTTTGATCGTCGTCGCTCTACTATAGGTAAGTCACTCAGATTTACCATCCCACATAGCAAGACGAATAATAAGAGTAAGTCGGTATGGTGATCAATCCATCTCGCACCCAAATCATTACCTTGTGTATGGTTTAGCAAATCTTGCATTCTAACACTCGGTCATCCTCACAAGCATTGCAGAAATTCTCTTGTCAACGAACCAAGTTCTAATAATCCATTGATTCTGCAAGCCAAACGAACATCTATCGGTCCTTCACAACTCTCAGGGTTTTTTTGACCTTGAAGACTGCAGGGCTTGCATCCCACAGCATTTTATTAATGCAAAGGAAAAAACAGAAGTAATACAAAGTTTCCTCAAGGTGAGGAAAATGAAAAGACTAAAGAAGGCTATACAAGTGGACTAATCCTAATAATTACAAAAATACAAATAAAGAACAGAAGCAGCTCACCTCAAGGAGGAAGGAAATCAATCCATTTAAGTAAGGCCTCTCTATGCTTCTCCTTGATTCTATGAGAGACAAAGTGAGATCATGAATGATTCCATTTCTCCATGCTCTGAAAGATGGCTTGATGTTCCTGAAAGCTCTGTCATTTCTGACCTTCCAAATATTCCACCAGGCAGTAAAAACCACCTCTACAAAGAAAGGTTTGTTGAACTCCTTTCTAGCATGGTAGGCAATCTCCACCATGTCATCACTATCTTTCCATACAATTTGCAGATAAATCCAGACGCGAGCACTGGAATTGCACTGGAAAAAAGGTGGTTTCTGTCCTCCAAGTTCCCAATTGGACATAGAACACATTGTGGCCCCGCCTTAATCTTCCATTGCCTCCTCTGAATCATGTCCTTAGTGTTAACCCTGTCCATTATAACCAGCCAAGCAAACATCTTGATCGACATAGTACAACAGCTCGTCCATATCCACCTCAAAATGGGGTTTGCTACCACTTGGTGATAGGCAAAATCATAAAACTTTTTTGCTGTATAAGATGACTCCTTTCCATGCGTCCACCCCCAAGAGTCATGGCAGCTAGTGTCCAAATGGAAAGACCCCATTAGGGAGGAAAGCTGCTGTAAATCTTCAAAGGCTTGTCCAGAGAGTGGCAAGTAAAAAAGATCTTGCAAGCTACCCGCCTGAAAGACTTCCTTGACTGATAGGTTTTTGTGGAGACAAAAAGAATATAGTCTAGGAAATCGATCCTGAAGAGGGACATGGCAGCCTCCAATTTGCCAATAGTCAGACCAAAATAACACAGTATCTCCACTATGAACATCAACCTCAGTAAGTGCTCTCAAATTATCCATCAACTTGCAGACATCCCTCCACCAAAAAGAGCCACAAAGAACAGTATCATGTGGAATTCTTTGAAAATAATAAGAATCCCAAATTAACTAAACCCAACGCACCTCCATTTTATTGTAAAATTTATTCAGATGTTTTAGAAGCAGTGCTTTGTTTTGCAAACCCAAATTTAAGATTCCCAGTCCCCCCTTTGATTTGGGCCTACAAACAAGAGGCCAAGCTGCCAGAGAATGCCCCTTCTCCTCACCATATTTCCTCCATAAACACTGCCTCTGAATCCTTTCCAACTGCTTCAAAATACCCTGAGGGATTGACAACTGCAAAGGAAGAAGATAAGCAAAGAGGAAATGACAGAGTTTACTAATTGCAACCTGCTCCCTTGAGGAAAAAACCAAGAACTTGTTGTCAATCTTATCTCCATACAATCCACTAAGGGAAGAAGATCCACAATCTTAGGCCTGGTAGTCCCGACAGGCAGACCCAGATATGTGAAAGGCATTTTGCCTAACATACATCCAAAGAAAGAAGCAAGATCAATAGCAACCTGGTCAGTCACATTAATGGGATACATGGAGGATTTATGAAAGTTAATCTGAAGACCAGTTGCCTCAGAGAATGAATGTAACACTGATTTCAATGCCCCCAATTGATCCTTGTCAGCCTTTAAGAAAAGCAGTGTGTCATCAGCATATTGGACCACAGGAAAATCAGGATCATGATTAGGCAGGGGCCTGCTTATCAAACCCTACTGAAGAAGGTTATTGATCAAAGTCTACAATATGTCAGAAGCAATAACAAAGAGCAAGGGAGAGATTGGATCTCCTTGCTTAACTCCACATTTACATTTGAAATGATTCCCACGCACTCCATTGAGCAAGACAGATGAAGTTCCTGATAACAGCAACTGCCTAATCCAAGTAATCCATCTACTGTCAAAACCTTTTGCAGCAAGAATCCTTAAAATCGCTTCATGCTGTATAGAATCAAAGGCCTTTTCAAAATCCAACTTGAGCAAAAGGATATATTCAAAGGTCCAAGCAAGACAATCCTGGATTGTTCTTGATTTTCTGAAGCCATATTGATTTTTGTGGATACATTTGATGATCTCCTGTTGAAATCTATTAGCAGCAAGTTTTGTAAGGAATTTCAGGCCAACACTAGTGAGAGAAATAGGCCTAAAGTCTCCCACACCCTCAGGCGACTATTTCTTTGGTATCAGGGTAATGTAAGCATCATTTAGGTTTTCTAGCTGAACTGTGCCTGCATGAAACTCATGTACCAACCGAATAAAATAAGCAGATATTATGTGCTAACACTTTTTTAGATAAAGTCCATTGAAGCCATCAGGCCCGGGAGCCTTATCAATAGGCATTTCTTCAATAACCTGATCAATCTCCTTAAGCTCAAAAGGTTTGGTGAGGACCTCCAAGCCCCGAACCCTAGGTATTAGAAAAAGGATATTCTCATCCAAAGCTATTGGCTGAACCGTCCCCATTCTGGACTTGAAGGAAATCAAGAACTCGTTGGCCATTTCCTCATGATTTGACGTGACAGATCCATCAGGCAACAACAGACTAGCAATTGAATTCTTTCTGTATCTTTCAGTTGCCATGGCCTGAAAAATTTGGAGTTCTCCTCTCCCACTTTAATATACCTGATGGTACATCTCTTCCTCTAGTAGAGATATTGCATATGCAGCAGATGCTCATGGTGTAGCTTGGTGATCTTTCTGAAGTTGCTCTCAGGTCTGGAAAGAGATCTCATGTCCTCCAGATTGTCCAACCAAAGAATTACCCAGTTACACTTCTCAATTAAACCTTTAATATGTGATAAACCTTTCTTCCATTTCTTCAAAGCAAACCGCAAAGCCTTTAATTTATCAACAATAATTGCTGCAATATGAGTTTTACGAGAAGGACGAGTCCAATCCTCCTGCACACAATCCATAAAACCAGCCTGATGAACCCAAAAAATTTCAAACCTGAAAATATGTGCCTTTGGAATTGATGTACTGATATTAACCAGACAAGGCACATGATCACACGCAGTTTTTGCCAAAGGAGTCACTTGCGTCATGGGATATATCTTGATCCAACTGGCAGATGTAAAAACCCAGTCTAGTTGTTCCAAAAGAGGCATGTCATGCATGTTAGACCAAGTAAACTTTCTTCCCTTTAAAGGGAGTTCAAGCAGTCCCAAATGGCCAATAATTTCATTGAAAATAAACGTATCATTGACGTCACCACCTGGGAGATTCCTATTTTCAGTGTAACAAATAAAGTTGAAATCCCCCATCAACATCCACATTTGGTCAAGGTCAATGTCCAAGTTGTAAATCCATGAAACAAACTCATCCGGCAGCTCTCCCTGACAAGGACCATAAACATTTACCAGAAACCACTGTTCATTGTTATGAATAGAGGTAAACTGCATAACAATAGCGTAGGGTTTAACTTGTAGGAGAGTGCCGTGAAACACATCAGATCGCCATGCAGTTAAAAGACCCCCAGAGGCACCTCTATATGGGGACTCAACAAATTGATCAAAACCATGAGGACAGATGGACTTCATAATTGCCCGCGAGCATGAGGATAGCTTAGTTTCTTGAAGGCAAACCACCGAACATTGACTTTCAGTCACTTTCTCCCTGACAGTACGCTGCCTAGGATCTAAATTTAGACCACGGATATTCCAACATAGAACCTTCCAACTAGGCGTTGTGACACGATTCATTAATCACCGATGAGCAGAAAAGTATATATAGCATGACACATAATGCCATACCACCCAAAAGATAATAAAGTTCAGAGCCACAAAATTGCAAATCCCTAGACCGACACAGTTCAACCATAAAGAACACACACATTACAGGCTCTCGAGGCCAATTCAAATAGGTTGACATAATCATTAAGCTGAAGATGAAGTCGAATCCTCCTGTGTATTAGCCATAAACTTGTCCACCGATAGGAGAGAAGGATCAATCTCCAGCTCCGCTCCAACTGCCTAAAGAACCTGAATTGGAGTGTGTGGTGGAGCAGCAGAAGAAGCATCTTCAGCACCATCCGCAGAAGTGGGCTGGGCCTTGTCCTCCATGGGCTTGGCACGTGGGCGCTTCTTTGATGGCTGAAGCGAGAGCTGCTCAAAAACCACATTTTTGAAGCCATCTAGCTTTGTCGCGCTCCGAGTGCAACGTATCACTGACGTATCAACAACAGGGGCTTCTTCTTCTCTCTTCGCTTTCTTACACTAGTTTGTTCCACAGAGAAAACCACATGTGGTGGTGCAACAGAGGCAGAAACTGGTGGTGATGCA
Organism: Triticum dicoccoides; assembly: GCF_002162155.2. Classification (NCBI taxonomy): domain Eukaryota; kingdom Viridiplantae; phylum Streptophyta; class Magnoliopsida; order Poales; family Poaceae; genus Triticum; species Triticum dicoccoides. Next base: position 578,068,105 of record NC_041393.1, read on the forward strand.
GTAGAAACAGAAACCGCAGAAATAGCAGGTGCCACATCTTCAGAAACAGAAGGAGAATCTGCAGGCAGGTTCTCAAATATAGCTCTGACCACAGGACGCTTCACCATAACAGATCTTCTGACAGCAGAAACCATGGGTAAAGAAGTAGACAAGCAAGACATCTGCTTGGACACATCAAAAGCAATGGACCAAGTCCTCTTGGAATAGATGATTGTGCCCATGGGCTTGCAGAAAATGGACCTTGGCACATCCTTAACTGAGAAATCAAACATGAGGTTCTGAAAAGACCTCTGCCAAATCATTTCCGGAGGGAGTGGAGGGCCAGCCACAATACGCGCCATGCCAATGATTATCTGATGATGCTGAATGACAGGAGGTTGGTAGGGCACAATTGCTAATTGATTCTCCTCAAAGACCTGATGTTGCTGAAGATCTGGGGGAGGAACATGCTGAATGCCCTGCTCAGGTTGGTCCATAGACACTGATCCTTCTGGTTGGTCAATCACAATAGAAACTTGATCCTGTTCAGGAGCAGCCGGCTGAAGGGCCTGCTCATCTTCAGCCTCATCCCCCCACATTGCATTACCCCAACCAGGTGCATCATCATTTACAGGTGGAGGGGGAGGACTGACAGGAGCATCATTCCATCCCAACATTGGGTACGGTGGTAGAACAAACGGCAAATTATCCTGAACCAAATTACCAGGCAACGGATGGGGTTTCCATCAAGCGGCATAGGGTCTTCATCGTTTAAAATTTGATCAGCAAAGTCCGCACCAAGAACATAGCATGCAGCAGTCCAGGACACTTGTGCACCTCCCCATTCCGCATAATCACCAAAAACAACATCTCTAGGAACTAACGGCGTATTAGGAAAACTAGCCTCCACCATAGTCCAGACGAGGTATGGATCCTCACTGTCCCAAGAAATAAACTTTCTGAAAGTACCAACAGCCTGCGAGATGTATTCAGTAGTGCGGTAATCCAGAGGAATCCCAATGAACATTAACCAGCCCTTGCGAAAACCATTTGTTCCTTTGAAATTTCCCCCCTCATCATGCTTCATAAATCTAAAAAAACGATCGTTACCCAGCGGAAAAGGTGCATGATGAATCAAGGTATATCTAACTGACGGATCTCTGACTTGAAACAACCCCACCCCATGGAATGTCAGGACCCCGACTCGATGTCACATCGATCTAGCCGGTAACACCTCATATCACTTTGCGGCCTCACGCACGGTATCCCCATGGGTGTCGCCTTATCTTTGCCCGGGACCGTTTGCGCCTTTTGGCTCACGTATATGATAGTGTCGCTAGCATCCATATGATAAGGAGCCCGGGCTGACATGACTAGTCGTAAACCCAAAGTGGCACAGACTTACAGGGACAGGCATTCATGACCCAGCTTCGAACGTGTCGGTCATCAGCAAGTGGGTCTGGGCTGTAGCACTGGGCTAGCAGGACTCCGGTAAATCGGGCTGTAGCGGGCTAACAGGACTCCGATACTCAAAGCGTGACATTTCCCCGAAGGGACAGACACAGGAACGAAGAAGGACACATGCCGGCCAGCCTAAGTGTTCCAGAGCAGTAGCAAGCTACCATGGCTCAGCGGTAACACTAGGAGACATTTCCCGGTAAGAGAGGCTACTAAAGATAAACAACTAGATAGTCAGATCCCACACATACCAAGCATTTCAATAACATACACACAATATGCTCGATATGTGCAATACAACATGGCATCACAAAATGACTCTACGACTCAAGTAGTTTATTCAATAGGCTCCGAGGAGCGAGACATTACAAACATGGGTCTCATGACCCAACAATCAGAGCATACAAGTCAAAACACAAGCGGAAGCTATCATGTCTGAGTACAGACATCTATAAATGAAAAAGGCTGAGAAGCCTGACTATCTATCAGATCCTGCCGAGGGCACAAGATCGTAGCTGAGGTAACAAGCTAAACGTCGAAGTCCAAGCGGAACTACTAGTGAGACTGAAGTCTCTCTGCAAAAACATAAAATAGGCAAACGTGAGTACAAATGTACCCAGCAAGACTTACATCAGATCTATCTACATATGCATCATTATCAACAAGGGGGTGGTGAAGTTTAACTGCAGGAAGCCAGCTTTGACTCGGTGGCTATCCTGAACTACGACTGCAAGTAACTCTTTTGAGGTGGCGCACACGAGTCCACATATTCACCATATCAATACACCACTATGGATCCGCTCCCGTCTCCCTACGAGAACGCCATCCATAGCACTCACGCTTATCTTGCGTATTTTAGAGTATCCACTTTCACTTGTCTATGAACTATGCAATGGGGTCCAAGTTTCCATATCCGAGGAATCCGGCTATTCGAATAGATGATGATAACCCTGCAGGGGTGTACTTCTTCACACACGCTTTCGCCACTTATCGCCCTGTACACGTCATGTACCTCGGCAACCTTCAAGCGGAAGCCGGGCGAGGGAGTCGGCCACGACCTGACTAACCGAACAAGTCTCTAGTCCAGGTTTATCGCCTATTCGGGTTCCATCCGCAAGGAGATCCGGCCGGGGTGTCGCTTACGGCCCCAAACGATGTGTGCAGGGTTCCCAAGCCCACCAACCGGGTGCCACTTGGTACACCGGGCCACTGTGCCTAGTCTGTCCCAAGCCCACCTGTACCGGGTGCCACTTGGTAGACTACTAACACTACCTACAAACACCAGAAACTAGTTGCAACTCCTGGACAGAGATCAAGTTGATTAATAATCCGAGAGGGGCACTTAAGCATTCCAATGTGTGGTAGTAGCTGGTCATGGATCACAAACACAGAACTCAGTTCCTGAGGACGGCTGCAATGAGACAACCCACCATGTACTCCTACATGGCCTCTCATCGCTACCTTTACCAAATCGTGTTCACACACTTAGCTCACACACAGCAGGACATGTTCACACGCCTCTGATTCATCCCCGATGAATCAGACCTGACTCAACTCTAAGCAGTAGCAGGCATGACAAACAAGCATGAATGAGTAGGCACATCAGGGCTCAAACAACTCCTACTCATGCTAGTGGGTTTCATCTATTTACTGTGGCAATGACAGGTCATGCAAAGGATAAAGGGTTCAGCTACCGCAGCAAGTATCAAATATGTCGTTGTTGTCCTAATGCAGTAAAAGAGAGCAGGAGCGAGAGAGTGGGATTTTATCGGAATGAACAAGGGGGTTTTGCTTGCCTGGCACTTCTGAAGATAACATTGAGTCTTCATCAGTGTCAACGATCACATCATTGGTATCACGTCTATCGAGAGGGGACAAATACCGGCAACACAGAAAGGAACACAATCAATGCAATGCACAATATGATGCATGATCATGACATGGCAAAAAGAATGTGTTTTGGGCTAATGCAACTAGCAACAGATTAAATGAAGTTGGTTTGAATATAAAATTCAAATTCAAACTCCATATGTGATTAATAAATGCCCTTTAATTGATTTGTGCTAAACAGCAGCTATAAGTTATTCTAACATGCATGAAAATGGTACAGATGGATTCCTTGAATTTTTCTGATAATTTTTCATATATAATTTATTTAATTTGGAGTTACGGTTAATTTTCTATGATTTATTGAAGTTTTAGCTATTTTCTGGAAATAATAAATCATTTAAGAATTATTTAAATTCCAGAAAACATTTACTGCGTCAGCAGTGCGTCACCGTGACGTCAGCAAGTCAACAGGGGTCGGTCAGGGTCAAACCTGACGTGTGGGGTCCACACGTCAGTGACTAACTAACTAACCTAATTTTAATTAGAGCCTGGGCCCGCATGTCAGTGTCAGCAGGGGGGGTAATTAGTTAAAATAAACTAAACTAATTAACAGGGGGGGATGGCCCCACCTGTCATCGACCCAGGGGGGGTCAAACCCCTGGTCAACAGGGCCTAACCCGCCGGCGGTGAGTCGCCGGCGAGGCCGAGGCGGCGGAGGCCTTCGGGTTTCGTGCTCCGACGACCAAACGGACGGAGGAGGGGCTCTACGCGTAGCTGGGAGTCGCCCGCATCCATCTGTGCAAACGGCAGGGGCTGAGGTGGCCCGAGCTCACCGGAATGGGGCCCGCGGCGGCGACCGGAGTTCGGGCCAGCACGGGCACGGGGCTACGCTTGGCGAGCGAGCGAGCTGAGAGGCTGGGCAGCACCTGCTAGTCATGGGGAGCACTAAGAGCAGCTCAGTGGGGCCAGGGGAGCATGGAGGCTATGCGTGCAGCAGCAATGGCGGACGGTGGCTTCGGTGCTCGTGGGGAACGGCGCTACGGCATGGAGGGGAGCATGCTGAGTTAGGGGAGAGGGTCAGTGACTCACGGCGATGACGAGGGGACGCTCGGCGAGGTCGGGGACGGTCCGGAGCCGGCGAATTTGACGAAGATGGCCGGCGGGTCCGAGGTAGAAGACGACGGCGATGGCGGCGATGCAGGGCTTCCGGAGGGCTGTGGATCGGTGGGAAGGAAGAGAGGGTCGAGGCGGAGCTCCTGGGTGCATCGGCGAGGCTAGGGGTGGCCGGTGGCCATGGGTACGGCGACGATGACGGCGAGCTCCGCTCGGTGGTGTGCGCGGGAGGGAAGCAGAGGAGGGAACGGGGTCCAGGGGAAGAGAGGGGAGGTGCAGGGGGCGAGGGGGAGTGTGTGGCTCCCTCGGGTGCCTCCAGCGGCGAGCAGGTAAGCAGGAGGTGGCCGGAGCGTGCGCGCGCGCGTCGGGCACACGCCCTCCTGCCTACTGGCAGGAGGTTGAAGACGGTGGCGACCACGGTGGGCTGGGCCGCACAGTGCTGGGCCAGCACAGGAGCTGGGCCGGCTCTGGTGGGCTGCACGGGTGAGGCCAGGTAAGTCCAGGTAAGTTCTGTTTTATATTTTTCTGTTCTGTTTTGTTTTATTAATTTATTTTGCCACTGTTTTGAATTTTAAAATAATTCAAACAATGCCAAAAACTCCTCTGAATATTTTATATTGCTAGATGGACTTCTCCAAAAGCTTATAAAATATTTCAGGGGTATTTAAATTATATTCTAATTATATGAATATAATTCAAATTCAAATAGCTAATGATTTAAATTCAAAGTCCCAAAAATAAATCCTTAAAAATGTTCAATATTTTGGTTGGGACCAGAACCCTTACCAAAATTTATCAAACATTTAAGAAGAGCCTTTTGGAGTAATGAATGAGATTTCTAGGGTTTTTGCCCCTCTTTTATTTAGGGTTTTGAGGCTTCCAATATTCCTCAATTCAAGTTTCAAAAATATAGACATGATGCACACATGAAGCTAACCTAGAGCAATGCCAGAAGCTAGGGATGTGACATGGAACCACGGCTGAGTGGATCGAACCATAATACCTGAATCTTGCAGAAACTGAACCACCTCTTCACGCACCGGGCCGAGCGGCCCCTCCGGCGCCGGCATCACTTCAGCGACCATGTAGTCCTCATGACGACGGGTCGGTCGAGCAGCAGGCATGAAGAAGGTGCGAGGAAGCCGACGATCGCCACCATCGATGATGTGATGGCCTACAGGCACAAAGCGCTGAGGATCAAGCTCGTAGTTCGCCATGGAGGAACCAGAAGCTCTTCGAGGTTTTTCTTTGGCGTGAGGAGAGGGAAGGTGCAATGGCGATGGGACTGGACAGTCTATCCCAGTAACTCCGGCTCTGTTCCCATGAGAGGCAGCAGATTCCGATAAAATCGTTTTTTGGTGCACCGAAATTGGCTTCCAAACCAATCCATTGGAGTGCGCAAAATCATTACAGTCGCGGCTCGAGTGACCTGGGCAAGAGCAAGCCGAGCAGACTGCTCGCATTCCACATGCCGCTGACAAGTGGCCCCTCTGTGAGCAAATAGTACATGTGATCACCCAGTCCACCATGTCATTGACCATAGCTTCAAACTGCCTTGCAGCCTCTTGAGAGGAGGGGATATGCTCACCAAAGTTCAATGGGCTTAGATCCGGGGGCGTGGAAAGCCCAGAAGCAATTGGGCTAGTCGGCTCAGTTGGGCTTGAAACTTGGCAGGCTTCCACAACAACTGCGTCAGAAACACAATTGTTTTGAATCGGAGGCAATCCCGCCTGAGCGAAACTTGCGGGTGTAATCCCAGCATGCATGGAGGAAAGTTCCTCAGAAACCGGATCAATCGCCGGAGCAGATGAGATCGGCCGGCACAACTCCGGCAATGGAGTGACTGTGCCAAAGACAATGGGTGGACGAGCCATCGTCCAAAGCAATTCCATGGAAGGGGATTGATGAATGATTACACGCTCATGAACAGGAAGATCATACCCCGCATCCCTCATAGTGTCAATGCACTTTTGCGTAGCCGGATATCTATATCCCTTGCAAGCCGAATAGCGCTCAAATGTGGGAAAAAGAAAGATTTTTCTTAGAAGAATCAACCGACTTGATGGCCGACTTAACTAGAGGTTTATGCATAGCCAAAAGACCTAAAGATGATCGACGCTTAGTTGGACTAACTAAAATCCACTCAGCATCACATTCTTTCCTCCAGATCCTGAGCTCTCTAATCCAATTCGAGCCACCATTACCCCACAAATGAAAATAACACTTGAACAGATCACAAGCAAAGGAGCGGAGATCCATGATGATAAAACCAACTTGCTTGCAAGAAACATGGAAAGAGTAAACCTTGCCTTTGATGTGATCAACATGGAGATCAATTGCCGAACCTCCAATTGCAGCTTCCAAAGCCGCAACCATAGAATCCACCGAGAGACGGAAGGCATGGCAGCTGAATGAGACAATTAAGATAAAAGGCCTTCTATGCCCCAAAGGATGAACCAAATGCCCAGTAGATTTGAAAACCTCATCCGAAAAAACCCTACCCTTGGAGAAGTCCAAGCCAAGGGTAGATCCACCAGAAGAACCCATAGAGGATGGATATTTCCTTGATCCAGAGAAGACGCAGGAGATGTTGATCGAAGAGAATCCACAGATTAGTGGAGGAGGAGAGAGCTCGCCGGAGAGGGGGACAACGCCGTGGTGGGGGGTGGGAGCGCCATTCTGAGCATTTGTCCCAACTCTCAGGTTTTTCCTTGCTCCTAAGAAATCATCTATTGACAAAGTCGTATCTTCTTCCAGGGTTTTTTTTCTTTAGCAAGAGCGTGCTTGCTTCTTGGCCGGTCCTGGGGCCTGTGGGTTATGGCCCATCTCATCACTTGTAATCCTTGAACTCATCATCGGGGGCAACTAATCATTATTCCAACATCCAACTTCCTAGCATTCTTAAATCCATCCAATTGTACTGTCTCCCTTCCTTCTATTGGTATCGCACTAAGATGTGAATACTCATACTCATCATGGAGTTACAATTGCTCCATATTACCAACATTATACCTCCTTTATATCCAATAGTACTTCATCTCTTCGTACTCTTGGATATCCCACATATCGCGATAAAACTCGTACTTATCTTGTCCGAAGTCCATTTCATGGAATATCATTTTCTTTACTAGGGGTCAAGGGTTCTCGCAATTTCTATCACCCTTGAAATGCACCAACTCATCCATAGACCATATTTCTCATATCCTCGAAAATGGTCAAAAATCTTTCTTCATAGAGTAACAACTCATAAGATCCAAATAAGTACCAATGATGCCAACTTTATTGATTCTCTAATTATTACAATCTCCTGCATTTCCATTACATGCCTCAACTCAACACCCCAATGTAGAAGAGATCCTCTCACTACTACTACTACATTTCTTTTGTTGCTAACTCAACTATTTAGCACAAGTCTTCTTCTGCTTGGGACAATCTCTTGCAAAGTGCCCTACTTCATTACAACAAAAACATATTACTTCCGACAAGTCTGGTGGTTTCCTTATGACTACATAGCCTCCTTGGGTACTCGGCTTCCTTTTTGGGCAACTGCTGGAGTAGTACCCTGACTCTTTGCACCTGAAACAGGTTATATGACTCAAGTCCTTCTTAGTATCCAATCTACTTCTCTTCCTAGACTTTTCCGTTCCAATCAGGGCTTCTATTTCCTGTGGGTCATACTCTACTTCCTCTGTCGGGAATTCTACTAGATCTCCATTCAGACAATCTTGGGAGATGTGTCCTTCTTCTCCACATGAATATGCATGCTTAACACCTCACGATGACAATAACATGAGCGAGCGATAGCATCCTGGATATCCATGTTTTTGCTCTTGTCATTTCCATGAGCTATTATTCCATAGTTGATATCTCATGTCTTGGGGTTTTCTTGGCAAAACTTTGAGTTCTACTGCTCCATGTTTTGTGTCTTTCTCCAATACACCTTGATCTCGGGTATTGACAGCTTTCCATAGTCTGCCAAGTTGCATAAGGTAAGTCACTCAGATTTACCATCCCACATAGCAAGACGAATAATAAGAGTAAGTCGGTATGGTGATCAATTTATCCCGCACCCAAATCATTACCTTGTATATGCTTTAGCGAATCTTGCATTTTAACACTCGGTCATCCTCACAAGCATTGCAGAACTTCTCTTGTCAACGAACCAAGTTCGGATAATCCATTGATTATGCAAGCCAAACGAACATCTATAGGTCCTTCACAACTCTCAGTGTTTTCGTTGCTCCTATGAAATCATCTATTGACAAAGTCGTATCTTCTTCCAGGGTTATTTTTCCTTCAGCAAGAGTGTGCTTGCTTCTTGGCCGGTCCTGGGGCCTGTGGGTTATGGCCCATCTCATCACTTGTAATCCTTGAACTCATCATCGGGGGCAACTGATCATTATTCCAACATCCAACTTCCTAGCATTCTTAAATCCATCCAATTGTACTGTCTCCCTTCCTTCTATTGGTATCGCACTAAGACGTGATTACTCATACTCATCATGGAGTTACAATGGCTCCATATTACCAACATTATACCTCCTTTATATCCAATAGTACTTCATCTCTTCGTACTCTTGGATATCCCACATATCGCGATAAAACTCGTACTTATCTTGTCCGAAGTCCATTTCATGGAATATCATTTTCTTTACTAGGGGTCAAGGGTTCTCACAATTTCTATCACCCTTGAAATGCACCAACTCATCCATAGACCATATTTCTCATATCCTTGAAAATGGTCAAAAATCTTTCTTCATAGAGTAACAACTCATAAGATCCAAATAAGTACCAATGATGCCAACTTTATTGATTCTCTAATTATTACAATCTCTTGCATTTCCATTACATGCCTCAACTCAACACCTCAATGTAGAAGAGATGCTCTCACTACTACTACTACATTTCTTTTGTTGCTAACTCAACTATTTCGCACAAGTCTTCTTCTGCTTGGGACAATCTCTTGCAAAGTGCCCTGCTTCATTACAACAAAAACATATTACTTCCGACAAGTCTGGTGGTTTCCTTATGACTACATAGCCTCCTTGGGTCCTCGACTTCCTTTTTGGGCAACTGCTGGAGTAGTGCCCTGACTCTTTGCACCTGAAACAGGTGATATGACTCAAGTCCTTCTTAGTATCCAATCTACATCTCTTCCTGGACTTTTCCGTTCCAATCAGGGCTTCTATTTCCTGTGGGTCATACTCTACTTCCTCTGTCGGGAATTCTACTAGATCTCCATTCAGACAATCTTGGGAGATGTGTCCTTCTCCACATGAATAGCATGACTTAATGCAGGCTTTAATTTTGATTCCTTTGCGTGTGTCCTCCACCTCTTTTTTCATCATAGGTTCTTCTAAAGTTTCCTTGAGGGATCCTTTCTTCTGCCGAATGGTTCTTTGTACCATGGGGTAAATGTGACACTAAGCATGGTAGTGGGCAGTTCCTTCACACAAGAAACAAGTAATCTGCCTAGTTGGGCATTCTTCAGCTGGGTGACTTCCTTCACAATTAGGCCATTCATCCTTATGTTCTTTATAGGTGTGTCCTATTTCTCCACAAATCTTGCATGCACGGAGTTTCTTCATATGACCTCGATAAGGCTTCAATTTCTGGGACACAAACCGAGACTTTGGCAAAGTCAACTTAAATTCTTTCCAAGTGGTTACTCCTTGCCATCCTTTGATGGTTTGGTACATCCTCCACCAAATAGCAGCACCTCTTTCAAAGCACTGAAGAGCATGCTGGGTTATATCCTCTCCGTCTATAGTGTTATTTTCCATATGGTCTTCCATGTTCTCAATCCATCGGTCCGTCTCCAATTGACTCATCAGTCTAGATAATATGAGCTCATCTCCATTCATCTTCTATTGGGTCCAGGGGTTTTGGGGTGAGATAAGAGAGATAGAGAGGAATGCACACAATACAAACAATAGTTTTGAAAAGGGCATTTTATTTTGTGGCTGTCGGAAAAACATCAAACAAATGACAGCTCACAAACATCACATCTAACGTAAGTATATAACAGGGGTTTGGTCTTCTAAAGGCCAATAAATCTTCAAAGTCGCCAAACTCTTCTGGTCTTGTTCATGTCTCGGATGGCTTCTTCCGATCATGCTTGTCCTTCTCAAGTTCTTCTACCTGATCTCTGTTGACGCGAAGCCTCTAGTGACATCCTTTAATATTTCTGGAGTTGCGTTCCAAACTTCTGGGTTTCAACATCCTTGGCACGAGCCATGGTCCCACCATCGTTCAGTTCCTGTCGAATCTCCAGTATCTCAAGGTTTTAGCTCCTCTAGCTTGGCTACTTTCCGCTTCTAGATCCCGAGTTCTTCATGAAATACTTACTTGTGAAATATAGCTTCCTGCATATCCATCTTAAACTTCTTGATGTAATACTCCAGATCCTTGTGACACACCAGCTAAGGTTAAACTTCATCGTTTGCTGAAAGGTGCTCCATTAGCCCTTTTGTCATCCAGCTCTTCCAAAATATGCATGCTTAACACCTCACGATGACAATAACATGAGCGAGCGATAGCATCATGGATATGCATGTTTCTGTTCTTGTCATTTCCATGAGCTATCATTCCATAGTTGATATCTCATGTCTTGGGGTTTTCTTGGCAAAACTTTGAGTTCTAACGCTCCATGTTTTGTGTCTTTCTCCGATACACCTTGATCTTGGGTATAGACAGCTTTCCATAGTCTGCCAAGTTCTATAAGGGTAACCTTCCTAGGTCATACCAATCTGGAAATTCTTCAGAGCCTTCAAATTCTCCTAGTCTTTGGAGTCTTCAACCGTTGTAGTTTCCATCATTATAATGCACAGTAAAATCTTCTTCATTCCGAAGTGGTCTTAGTTGTCTGATATCTTGTACTCCTTGGGGTGGTCTCATCAGCCGAATCTTCATGTGGTCAAAAGGGGAAAGGAGTATAGTCTAACTAGAAGAGAACGTTTGAATAAGCTCAGAAGAGAAGAGAGGTAAAAGATCTTTTTCGAAAAGAAAGTTGTAGAGAAAAATCGTTTCCTATAGGCTTGCCAGTTTCTAGGGTCACGTCCTACAGTCAACATGTGCTCTGGTACCATATTGTAGCGACCCGACCTCAAATGGTCAAGTCTCTGTGCTTTAAGTGTCATCCCTGGATCGGTATGCTGACAGACACAGTACTCGAGGATTTATAACAAAGGTAAATCACATGTATAAGGTAACGTAAATAATATTACCTTAAATCGATATAGCAGAAGTAACAAGGTTGTGGATTCCCATCAACACCAACGGCAAAGTTGAGTGTAGAAACCGTAACCCTAACATATCACTTACTCGTCATAAGATTCCTGCAACATGAGACGTTGTAGCCATTTAGGTCAGTACATTGAATGTACTGGCAAATTCACACCACAGAATAATGATGAACAATGACTATCACTACCTGCATATATGGATGGTGGAAAAGCTCTATGGTTATAATGTTTTTGCGAAAAGCCAATTTTTCCCTACTACAAAGGAATATATTTTATTTAACTACACAGTTTGTTGAAAAAATATTGAGAAGGTTCCTCCAACTCAATCCCAAATTAATAATCATCAACCCAACAAATTATTTAAGTAACGTGATGAGATCAACATGATAATCCAAGAACCAGATACTCAAGACGTCCATAACCGGGGACACGGCTAACCATGATTAGTTTGTACACTCTGCAGAGGTTTGCACACTTTCCCCACAAGACTCGACCTCCTCCGTTGGTTTTCTCTCACTACATGGTGTTTGAGAAACAGATGACCGAGACACAGTCTTTCAGAAGCATTAACTCTCTACTCTGGGTAGACAGTACCACCTACAAGCCACTACATCTGCTAGCCTACCTCTTCAAGAGCTCACACAACTTAAACAACTATGCTAGAGCCCATAATAGCTTGTGGCTGCACACGGAAGTTTCTAGCATGAATAATCTCATGATCCCTTTGAGCCTAGGTGGCGGTCCATAGGAAAATCACACGGAACCCCGGGATTTCCAAAAATACAGGCAACACTGGGTACTCCAGGTGCCTCAATCCACCCAGATGTGTATTAAAGTTGCCACCTTAAATTAACCATTAATTAACAAAACTCACATCTGTCATGGATACACTCACCCAATCCACGTCTACGAGCATAGCATAGCAGTATAAGCATAACGTAGAAGTAACTCCCAAGGTTTGATAATGAACAGGGCAATAGGTTCTACCTCATCATCTACTTCCCAAACCCACATGTTATTCGGATCCTAACCATGCAATGTTTGAGGGTAGAAACTAATGCATAAGAACTGGGTATGAAAAGTATGATCAAAGTGTGAACTTGCATGTACTGTTGATGAAGATGATTCGCACTCATAACTCTTGATAGATCTACTCGTCACACTCCTGTCAATCTATCGTAAGCAAGCAATGGTGACCACACATAAGCAATCACTCAAAAGCATCGGAAAGAGCGAAAAGGACAATTCGGAAAACATCAAATCCAAGCGAATAAATCTTGCAACATAAAAAAATTCTAGCAGTACCAAAATTATGTGAATTTGGCCTTATCAGAAAATTTAGGTCAAGAGCTTCATTTTGCAAAAAGAATCAACTCAAACGAAGTTATAAAACTCAAGTTACGATCAAACGAAGTTTGAATACAAATCTGATCTAATTCAAATTTTAAAATTTCAAAAATAGGTTTAATTGTTTTACTGGATAGAGGGGATCATAATGAAGACGTGGCCGTTGGTTTCGTTGGATTTGGACAAACGAGTAAAAAGTAATGAAGGTTTTAAGATCAGGGACTAATCTGTAAATAAAAAATTCACGGATGGGTCCCTGGCCAAAATTAAAAAGAAAAAGAAAAACCTACCGAGCCAACGCTCCCTACGGAAGCATACGTGACGAAAACCGTTCGCTGCAGAGCTTATCGAGCGGACGTTCACTATATAGCGCATACCGGTTCAAATAAAAAAACTAACCTAATCTAGGCCGTAGATTCTAGATCGGACGGAGAGGGGAGAGGCGAGGCATACCGCGGCGGTTGTGGCTGCCGGCGGTGAGGGAGACAGCGGCTGCGGCTCGGTCATCGACGGGACGGCGGCTCCGGTGGGTCTCCGGCGGCGGCGAAGGCGTCGGGGCGCTCGATGCGGCGCGGCAATGAGGATGGAGCGGACAGCGTCGGTCGGGAGTGGCGGGGTGGAGCGGGGCGATGGCGGCGAGGCTCGGCGGCGGTGGTAACTCCGGCGAGGCGGTGACGAGATGCGGGAGGAGAGGGAGAGAGATCGGGGCGTGCGGCTTTTATAGGAGGAGGGGTGGCCTCGGGAGGCGTGGAGAAGGGGGCAGAGGAGAGGTGTCGGAGGAGTCCGCGTCGGGGATGGCGGCGGCAGCCATGGTCGGGCGGGACTCTCGCTCAGAGGGATACGGCGCGCGGTGCTAGGCTGGGCCGCGGCCTGGCTGGCTAGCTGGGCCGGCCCAGTCAGCGGCGGAGGAGTTTTTTTTATAAAACATTTTTAGAGACAACAAAAAAATAAATAAACCCTCAAAATAAAAACAAACTATAGGCATATAATATATCAAAATTTTCAGAAAATTATTGTCTACAACATGAACATTATTCTAGCTTCAAATAAAGTCTACAAAAATTCATATAATTCAAACAGTGCTACTGCTCTAATAAAATCCAATAAAAATCCTTTTAAAAATACCAAAAGGATTTCAAAATTATTTATCTCTAATTTTTCCATAGTAGGGAATCATTTTACCCTAATTTACATATATTTTATTTTTGGAGAAAAATAATTTGAATGAAACCCAAATAAGTCCAAATTGAAAATAATTTTCAATGGGGCTTTAAATTGGTTTTCTTTTAAACTCCCAACTCATATTTCATATGTTTTGAAGAAGTCATTTTATCTTCTCTCATGAAAATCATTGAGTTGCATGAAATTTATGAACTGGAAATATTTCCGAATGAAATTCAAATCTTTTTTAGAAAACCTTTTTCATTTATTTAAATGGAAGAAGTCATATGATCTTCACGCCAGGGTTTTGTGTTTGAAATGACTTTGAATCCATGGAGATCAGAAAGCAAAGGTGAAAGTTTGGGAAAGTCCTTTTATTCCCTCTCATTTAACTTTCAAAAGTTTCAAATTTCACTCAATCAATCACATAACAATCAAACAAATAATCATTCTATCTATATGTTATAACATTCCAAAATTTAGAATTTTAGGATGTTACACACGTTTAGCTGTGTCCACGGTCTCAACGACCGATGAGCTATTCGGCTTGAATAGGCCGTTTTGGGCTTCTATTGCTAGAGCCGCCGTGTACTCTTCTGTACGAAGAGAGCGCCCCGTGTTTCCACTGACCGTGATGACGCCACGTGGTCCGAGCATTTTTGAGCTTTAGATAGGCATAATGCAGGACTGCATTGAAGCGGGCGAAGGTCGTTCTTTCGAGTAGTGCATGATAGCCACTTCAGAACAGAGCTATGTCGAAGATTAGTTCTTCGCTTCGAAAGTTATCAGGAGAGCCGAATACGACCTCCAATGTTAAAGAGCCCGTGCAGCGGGCTTCTACGCCCGGTATAACTCCTTTAAAGGTTGTGCTGATTGGCATGATTCTTGATGGGTCTATCCCCATTTTGCGGTCAATGTCCTGGTATATCAAATTGAGGTTGCTGCCGCCGTCCATAAGGACTCGAGTGAGGTGGTATCCGTCGATTATTGGATCGAGAACTAGGGCAGCCCAACCCCCGTGATGGATACTAGTCGGATGGTCCCTGCGATCAAAGGTGATCGGACATGCCAACCATGGGTTAAATTTGGGGGCAACGGGCTCAACAACATAGACATCTCGGAGTGTGTGTTTACGCTCACTCTTGGGGACATAGGTGGCGTATATCATATTCACCATTTTAACTTGTGGGGGAAATTTCTTCTGTCCCACTGTGTTCGATGGCCAGGGCTCCTCGTCATCATCCTTGTTGTGCGACCCCTTCTCCTCGTTCTCGGCATTTAACTTGCCGGCCTGTTTAAAAACCCAACACTCTCTGTTGGTATGATTGGCTGGTTTATCAGGAGTGCCGTGGATTTGGCATCAACGATCGAGTGTGCGGTCCAAACTGGATGGGACCAGACTGTTTCTTTTATATGGCCTCTTCCGCTGACCGGACTTAGAGCCACTGAATCCGGCGTTGACCATCGTGTCTTCGGTGCTGTCACCGTTGTTCCGACACTTGTGTCTGTTGCGTCGGGGCTTGCCATTGCGATTTCTGGCTTCAGAAGTGCCAGGCTCGCTTGCATTGTTATTGCTACGGGCTAGGCAGCTATCTTCGCCCGCACAGAAGCGGGTCATAAGCGCTATAAGGGCTGCCATGGACTTCGGCTTTTCTTGGTCGAGGTGTCGGGCAAGGCATTCGTCGCGGATGCTGTGTTTGAAGGCCGCTAGGGCTTCGGCATCCGGATAGTCGATGATCTGGTCCTTTTTAGTTAAGAACCTAGTCCAGAATTTCCTGGCTGACTCTCCGGGCTGTTGAATTATGTGACTTAAGTCATCGACATCCGGAGGTCGGACATATGTGCCCTGAAAGTTGTCTAGGAAGGCATCTTCCAAGTCTTCCCAGTTGCCAATGGAGTTTTTGGGCAGGCTGTTCAACCAGTGTCGAGCTGGTCCCTTGCGTTTTAGCAGGAGATATTTGATGGCGTGAAGATCATCACTGTGAGCCATGTGAATATGGAGAAGAAAACCCTTAATCCATACCGCGGGGTCTATTGTCCCATCATATGATTCAATATTCATGGGTTTAAACCCTTCCGGGAATTCATGTTCCATTACTTCTTTAGTGAACCTTAGGGGGTGTGCAACGCCTCTATATCGAGCAAAATCGTGACGTAGCTCGGATGGAGTTCATCTATGGTTTTTGGCCCATTTGTGATTGTATTTGTCACGTCCGGCTGTGTGGCCATCGTCGCGCATCGGGGCATTGCCCCTGCGATCCATAGATCGATCTCGTCTAGCCTGCTCTATTTTCCAAGTCATGTCGCAGGTCATATGTGTATCCCCGAGCTATTGTGTTTCTATATTTACGGCGAGGAGGTGCGGGCTGGTGTTTGGCTTGAGTGGATGCTTTGTCCCAGCCACGAGGTGGTTGGTTAGCCGCATTATCCGCTAGTGCGACAGGATCCAGCGCCCCGTCGTCGAATTGTGGCAACAATTTGCGCTTCGGGTAACTTTTGGTTGAGCGCTCGAGGCCGTATTCCTTAGCTGCCAGGACATCAGTCCACCTATCGTTGAGCAGATCTTGATCAGCTTGAAGCTACTGCTGCTTTTTTTAGGCTCCTTGCAGTGGCTATTAGCCGGCGCTTAAAGAGCTCCTGCTCGAAAGGTTCCTCAGGCACGATAAATTCTTTGTCGCCGAGGCTCACCTCATCCTCGGAGAGCGGTAGGTAGTTACTGCCCTCCGAGTCTTCGTTTAAGGCCTATTCATCAGGGCTAGCTCGCCCATCTTCCCGTTCATCTTATTCGGAGGTTGGTTCAACGGGGTCTTAATTGTCTTCGGCATCATCCGGAGTGTTGTTATCTCTTGTGCTCGTATTGCTATTTTTTCCATGGCGTGGTTTAGAGCGGCGTCGCTGACGTCGGTGTTTTGGCTGTATCTCAGGAGGCTTATCCTCAACTAGATTTTCATTGTCGCCATTGTTCTCTTTAGGTGTGTCCACCATGTATATGTCATATGAGGAGGTGGTAGTCCAGCTCCCTGTAGGCGGTGGCTCCTGCTCCTCTCCGGTATCGGCGTCCATGCCGTCGGTGTCTTCGGAGTCGTAGTCAAGCATGTCGGTTAAGTCTTCGACAGTAGCTATGCAATGGGTGCTGGGTGGGAAGCGAAATTCTCCGCCATCTGCCTCCCATTCAAGCTGGATATAGTTCAGCTGAGAGTCTCCTGATAAGGAGAGGGCTTTTAAAGAGCTTAGCACATCGCCTAAAGGCGAGTGCCAAAAGATGTCCGCGGAGGTGAACTCGATGATCGGCGCCCAATCAGTTTCGACGGGCGCGGATGTACGCGGTTCGAAACCTATGGCCGGAGATGACTCCGAGGTTCCGATGACACAGACTCTGCTCAAGGTCAGATTTGTGTTCGGCTCCAACGCTGCTGAGTCTGCGGCTTCCGTGGTGGGGTTAAGCTTCCCGTCCTTGGACTGCGTGATCTGCTCCGGATCTAGGGCCAGAGCAGTTGCAGGCGCAATCTCCTGAGCACGGTCTGATGGCAGATTTAAGTCATGTTCATCGTGGTGGCAGGGAGCGGCTGTCATGGGCTCGAATCCGTCAAAGATCAAGTCTCTGCGGATATCGGCCACGTAATTCAAGCTTCCAAACTTGACCTGATGGCCAGGGGCGTAGCTGTCGATCTGCTCTAGATGGCCAAGCGAGTTAGCCCGCAGTGCGAAGCCGCCCAATACGAAGATCTGTCCAGGGAGAAACACCTCCCCCTAGACTGCACTATTGTAGATGGTTGATGGAGCCATCAAAACTTTTGGTGACAACACAGCGGAACTCTCAATGAAATCACCAATGTCGGTGTCAAAACCGGCGGATCTCGGGTAGGGGGTCCCGAACTGTGTGTCTAAGGTCGATGGTAACAGGAGACAAGGGACACGATGTTTATCCAGGTTCGGGCCCTCTCTATGGAGGTAATACCCTACTTCCTGCTTGATTGATCTTGATGAATATGAGTATTACAACAGTTGATCTACCATGAGATCGTAATGGCTAAACCATAGAAGTCTAGCCTATATGATTATGATTGTAATTGCCTCTACGGACTAAACCCTCCGGTTTATATAGACACCGGAGGGGGGCTAGGGTTACACAAAGTCGGTTGTAGAGAAAGGAATCTACATATCCGAATCACCAAGATTGCCATCCACACAAAGGAGAGTCCCATCCGGACACAGGAAGAAGTCTTCAGTCTTATATCTTCATAGTCCAACAGTCCGGCCCATGTTAATAATCTGGACGTCCGAGGAGCCCTTAATCCAGGACTCCCTCAGTACCCAACAGTTTCCTTTGGGTATCCTATGAAGATGCACTTCTCCGATTTGGGTTCGAGCTTATCAGGTTGAAGCTTTTTCACATAAGCATCACAACCCCAAACTTTAAGAAACGACAACTTTGGTTTCTTGCCAAACCAAAGTTCATAAGGCGTCGTCTCAACGGATTTTGATGGTGCCATGTTTAAAGTGAATGTAGCTGTCTCTAATGCATAACCCCAAAACGATAGTGGTAAACTGGTAAGATACATCATAGATCGCACCACATCAAATAAAGTGCGGTTACGACATTCAGACACACCATTACGTTGTGGTGTTCCAAGTGGCGTGAGCTGTGAAACTATTCCACATTGTTTTAAATGAAGGCCAAACTCATAACTCAAATATTCTCCTCCACGATCAGATCGTAGAAACTTTATTTTCTTGTTACGATGATTCTCCACTTCACTATGAAATTCTTTGAACTTTTCAAATGTTTCAGACTTGTGTTTCATTAAGTAGATATGCCCATATCTGCTCAAATCATCTGTGAAGGTGAGAAAATAACGATACCCACCACAAGCATCAACACTCATTGGACCACATACATCAGTGTGTATTATTTCCAGTAAGTCACTAGCTCGTTCCATTGCTCTGGAGAACGGAGTTTGAGTTATCTTTCCCATAAGGCACAGTTCGCAAGTATCAAATGATTCATAATCAAGTGATTCCAAAAGTCTATCTTTATGGAGTTTCTTCATGCGCGTTACACCGATATGACCCAAACAGCAGTGCCACAAATAAGTTGCACTATCATTATCAACTTTGCATCTTTTGGCATCAATATTATGAATATGTGTATCATATGATCGAGATTCAATAAACCATCAACATTGGGTGTATGACCATAGAAGGTTTTATTCATGTAAATAGAATAACAATTATTCTCTGTCTTAAATTAATAACTGTATTGCAATAAACATGATCCAATCATATTAATGCTTAATGCAAACACCAAATAACATTTATTTAGGTTCAACACTAATCCCGAAAGTATAAGGAGTGTGCGATGATGATCATATCAATCTTGGAACCACTTCCAACACACATCGTCACTTCATCCTCGACTAGTCTCTATTTATTCTGCAACTCCTGTTTCGAGTTACTAATATTAGCAACCGAACAAGTATCAAATACCCAGGGGCTACTATGAACGCTAGTAAGGTACACATCAATAACATGTATATCAAATATACCTTTGTTCACTTTGCCATCCTTCTTATCCACCAAATTTTTGGGGTAGTTCCGCTTCCAGTGACCATTTCCTTTGCAATAGAAGCACTCAGTTTCAGGCTTAGGTCCAGCTTTGGGCTTCTTCACGGGAGTGACAACTTCCTTTCAATTCTTCTTGGCGTTCCCTTTCTTTCCCTTTGCCCTTTTCTTGAAACTAGTGGTCTTGTTTAATCATCAACATTTGATGCTTTTTCTTGGTTTCTACCTTCGTTGATTTTAGCATCATGAAGAGCTCGGGAATCGTTTCCGTCATCCCTTGCATACTATAGTTCATCACGAAGTTCCAGTAACTTGGTGATGGTGACTAGAGAACTATGTCAATCACTATCTTATCTGGAAGATTAACTCCCACTTGTTTCAAGTGATTGTAGTACCGAGACATTCTGAGCACATGCTCACTAGTTGAGCAATTCTCCTCCATCTTTTAGGCAAAGTAGTTGTCAAAGGTCCCATACCTCTTGACACGGGCATGAGCCTTAAATACCAATTTCAACTCTTGGAACATCTCATATGCTCCGTGACGTTTCAAAAATGTTTTTGAAATCCCAGTTCTAAGCCGTAAAGCATGGTGCACTACACTATCAAGTAGTCATCATATTGATCTAGCCAAACATTCATAACATCTGCATATGCTCCTGCAATAGGTCTGTCACCTAGTGATGCATCAAGGACATAATTCTTCTGTGCAGCAATGAGGATACACCTCAGATCACGGACCCTGTCTCAATCATTGCTACTATCATCTTTCAACTTAGTTTTCTCTAGGAACATATTAAAAACATAGGGAAACTATAACGCGAGCTATTGATCTACAACATAATTTGCAAAATACTATCAGGACTAAGCTCATGATAAACTAAAGTTCAATTAATCATATTACTTAAGAACTCCCACTTAGATAGACATCCACTACAAAAAAATACACTTCCGTGATGATACGTGTTTGTCACAGTAGGTCGCGTTTTCTGTCATGCATGTACATCCATGACGATTTTATGACAGAGTCAAGATAGTCATACTTGTGCTGCCGTAGAAGTGTTCCATGACATTACCAAAATTATCATCACGGAAGTGTCCACTTCATGACGATAAATCACGCGTCACATAAGTGCTTTCGTCAAGGGTGACCGACACGTGGCATCCACCGTAACGGAACGCCGTTAAGCTATTGGGTCTGGTTTTGGATCCGATAACCCGTTAATAGCCCCGACGAATGGGGATTTTCCATGTGTAAAATCATCATTGGATGGAGGAAACACGTGTCGGCTCACCGTTGGGATAGATGCCATGCACTCATTGGACCCAAGGCGCCTATGATACGTTGACATGTGGCACGGCCCAACAGAGGCCCATTCCTATGAAAAGGTCGGCTCGTTTAACTTGGTCAAAAGGTGGCGGGCCGGCCCACAGAAAGCCTGTTAACGAGCTATTCGCATATAGCCCATTTACAGCCCGCTAACCCACGGCCCGTTACGACCTCTCCGAATTAGGCCTAGTAGCATCAACTGGGCCGTCCAATATGATTCCAGCATGTTTTAACTTCCAGCCCATGTATGGCCCATGACGTCTTTTGGCCCATATGAGGCCCTTTGTAACTCTTGGCCCATTAACAGCCCGTGGTGAAACTGGCCCGTAATGAATGGTGTATCACTTTATACCCATTAACGGCCCATTATTCCATTGGGCCGTTTCTAGCCCAAGTTATCTTTTGGCCTTCTCAGGGCCCATTTATTCTTGGGCTCATTTCCAGCATTCGGTTACTTACGGCTCGTTACTGTCATTTTCTACTTGTGGGCCAAATTCAGCCCGTGGTTACAGTCGGCCCGTTTGTGGCCCGTTAATATGTTGGGTTGTTTTCATGTAAAAAAACATGTTGGGCAGTTTTCATAGAGTTATCAAATATGGCCTATTAATGGCCCGTTATGGTCCACGAATATTAGGGCCCATGATCGGCGAAATGAGGATATGCCCCGTAGAAGGCCCATGGATCCTACGGCCCGTAAAAGGCCCATGGATTAGACGACTGGTAGAAGGCCCATGGATCATACGACCCGTAGAAAGCCCATGGATCCTACGCCCCGTAGAAGGCCCATAGATCCTACAGCCCGTCTAGAAGGTCAATGGATCCTATGGCCCGTAGAAGGCCCATGGATCATACGGCCCGCAGGAGGCCCATGGTCACAACAGTCTGTGTGTTTCCATGATTATTTTGGCCTAGTTACCAAAAATAGGTTATTGTGGCCAGTAGAAAAACACAGAAAAAGAACTGCAGTGACTACAAGCAAACAACTAAACAAGACAATAAGGAAATAAATAAGCAAGCAATTAACACTAGCCTATTACCGCTATTACACATATTACATCCACTGGGCATCAAAGTTCACCACCAGTGCAAATATAGGGAACAAAGCAACATATTACATACACTGGTCGTCAAAATTGGCCACCAGTGCAAATAAACGTGGCAGCAAAACAAGAGCATAACTGAAACAACTTCAGAAGAGCTCAAGAAAAGTTATCCTGGGTATCCACCATGCTGGCAATAAGCTTAGCAAGCCTATTAGCTTTGTCCTATTTGGTGTTAAAATCCTCCAACGCTTGCTGTTTCACCAGAAAGTATGCATCTGAATGCTCCAGGAACTTCCGTAGTCCTTCCGCTTCTTGTCGCTGCACAGCTGATCGATGTCTTTCAGCTTGTAGTTGAGACTCAAGAAATCGAACTGATTCAGACAGTGAGTTTGAATAGCTTGTGCAAGCGGTAGTGGCCAGTAACTCGAACACTAAACAAAGACAGGACTTTGGGGTTGTCTCACTGTCTTCAAGATAGTCTTCCTTAGCTGTTTTATTAGCTTTGTTGGAGACCAACAAGGATGTGTCACTATCCTGAACCTTATCTGCATTACTTCCTTTACCATTTCTTAATAAGGCACTCTTCCCCAATATTCTATCAGAATTCTAAAAGAAGAAACAAGCAGACACATAACAGGTTTAGCATGTACTAGTATATGAAACTCATTTCAGTGAACCAGTTCATTAGTAAGGTGGACAGGATTAAACTACCAAGTCTTCTATTGCCAAGTACTAGTACATAATAAAAGCATCAAACAAACATATATCTATGTCCTATGGTCACTGCATTGTCTTGCCAAATCAAAATAGAGACACGGTTCAAATCATATCAGTTCAAGACAAAGCAGCAGTGAAAAAATACAAAGCATGGGAAACTACATGGCACAACAAGATTTCAGATGGGTACCACGGGTCTACATGTACAAAAACACTATTGGCTCTGTTGTGATGCTAGTAATGTGCATGATATGAGAAGTCAACTGTATACACAGTTGAAATTGAAATCAACAAAGCTATTGATAAGATCAAACATGTTAAAGAAACATGCGTGAACATACCTGCTGTGCCATTGGAGTTTCAATTGGATCCTTCAATTTAAAAATAAGTTCGTATGAGTAAATACAGAGATACAAGAGCAAAGCAGTATGCACGATAGCAATCATAGTTAAAAAAGGTGCGCCTAAGCGAGCGCTTAAGCACTCCTAGGCTCTAGGCGTTGGCAAAATGCATTACGCATAACTACGATTAATTTGTGCATAACTCCGCATAAGCATGCGCTTTGGTCAGTAAAGCGCAAGGCGGTGGAAAAATGCACCATTAACACCTAGCACTTTTTTGAACTATGATAGCAAATGGAATCTTAAATTAGAACAGTTGTTCTTCAGGTTTAGGCACTTGTTCTACATGAACAAAGTACAGTAAGATGCAAGAATATAGTAGTTAAAATAGAAAATGAGCGCATAGACCTTACCATATTCTTGGTTCGAGACCAGTATAGAACAATGCATTCCCAGTCATCATCCAGTAAATGTGTCTCAGGAGAACGTAAGGGAATTTGATGAGTTTCTTTGCCAGTGAAGTACGTTTTCTTCAGGTAATTCCGATACTGCCACCAAGCATTCTTGAAGATAGCAGAGGTATTAGCACAGGTTACCTCATCCCGAGTTTCCAAATCGGTCCTTCTCTATAGAGAAAATTGGGAAAATTTGTTGTATTATAACCATCATGGAGGTAGGATGTATGGGACAAAGAAAAGTAATTGCCATGAATAACATTACTTACACATAACTCCTGGACAAACACCTGCAACTGGCATTTTCCTTCATCTTCAGTATAATATTTCCAAGATGGGAAGATAAGCATATACGATTTAACAACATCAAATGTGATAGATGCTAAACTACGACTAGCTGGTTGTGCTTCCTCCACAGGAATAGGCGTACTAACTGGTGGAGTTGGGGTTCGCCGTGGTAGTACTGGCCATTTGGGCACCGGAGCTGCCTTAGTAACTGCTCTTGTTTGGGAGCTCTATGGTGGAGATGGTGTTGTGTCAACAGGAACTGGGTTACTATCTGCTGGGGTTGGGGTTAGATTGGGTGAAGCTGGTTCTTTATCCATCGCAGTAGGGGTACAATCTGCGAGAGTTTGGGTTATGTGTGGTAGGGATGGTTCTCGTGCATGTACAACCGGGGTGCTATCTCAACAAAGAGGTAGCATTGTTTTATTTGAAGACCGTGTTTTTAGTCCGCTAGATACTGGCATCACCCGTTCCAATTCAAATGGCTGATAAACAGGAAACATAGTTGAATGCACAGACATTGTATGAGAGACAGATGCAATAGATAGTGTGGAAAAAAGAGGGCATGAAATAGTTGACATGTATATTGTTTAATTAAAACTGATAGTATGACATAATTTCACATATATGATGTCTATCGAAGCTGGATAGCATAGCATAACATAATTCAAAGATATGATGAATACCTAAACATGATCGCATGACATAATTCACCTACATGTTATCTAAGTAATCAGGATTGCATCATTTAATTCACATATGTGATTTATATGCTAAACAGAGGGCATTCGATATGATGTCTGAACTAAGAACATGGTGTTGAATATTGTGTATATGATGTTTAAACTATGCAATGCAAGACACCATATGCATGATATGAGCAGTATAACCGTGCCAAGTTAGAGCATACACCTCGGTGGGGGAATAGGACTAGTCATCTGTCTCTGAATCCATCTCTGAGGAGCTATCGGGACCCAACAAAAGATCTGCTTCGACACGTAGCATTGTTTGCTCTGAAGGCCTTGTTTTCACTCCAGATTTTTCCATCTCCCACCCAAATGGCTGATTCACAGGAAGAGTAGTTTAATATACAAACATTGTCGACAAATGGAAATGTAATGAAGAAAAGGATGGGCAAGATATCATTCAAATATATGACGACTGGTTAAGCAGGATGGCATTTCACATTTCACATATATTATGGCTGGCTAAAAGACATGAGACTGCATAATTCCCATATATGATATAGAAACTAAACAGGTGACATTACAGAACATGTCTAAACTAAGCAGATGACATATATGATGTCAAAAGT
Source organism: Triticum dicoccoides (assembly GCF_002162155.2). Lineage (NCBI taxonomy): Eukaryota > Viridiplantae > Streptophyta > Magnoliopsida > Poales > Poaceae > Triticum > Triticum dicoccoides. Next base: position 578,093,282 of record NC_041393.1, read on the forward strand.
AGGCACTTCAAGGCAACATATGCATGATATGACTAACATCATCATGCCAAGGTAGAGCAAACACCTTGGGGGGTAAATAGGAGTGGTCAGCGGCGTCTGAATCCGCCTCAGAACAGATATCTTCCTCTGTATTACAATGTGGAGAGGGGTGGGGAGGGTTTGCCATTGAACCCACCATGGAGCGATGTCTGCATGACATTGTATTGCCGCGCAAAACTCTTCTCTTTTTCTCTACATGTTCAGCATGACCGTGTACAATATCTGACATGCATATGAAAAAAATATGATGAGATTATGTAAGGAGAGCATGCAGAAATTTAGAGTGATGGTAAAAACTAGTGGATGGATCCAAAAATAATGATAGCAGGTTGATGATTGCTTTCATTTAATAAAAAGACAGATGATGATTGCTTTAGTATTTGTTTCCCACCCAAGATGAACAACATAGGCATACCCTAGGTGAACCAGATATTAGACAGAGATATTATTCATTGCTTCCTCGATATGTGCCCCACAACAAATTTAGAACTCAAGTTTGAACATTAATTTGGATCTGACTTGGAGTCCAGGAGCTGAACAGGATGATAAAGTAGCAGTTAATTTTAAGCAATGCATAACATAAGCAGAAACAAAAGAGTGCGACCTCTCTTGTGGACCCGTGTACTCCTTAGGTTCGTCTGTTGAGTCGATGATGGTGATGCCGTTGTGGTGGGTGCCAGCAGCAGGGAAGGAGATCTGAGGCGGTGAAAGACGGTCAGGAGGCGTGATGTCTGGTTTGGTGGATGCTTCTGTCGATGGAGCAGCTCAGGTGAGGTGGACGTTGTCGTGGCAGGAGCAGGACAAACCACACAAAGTTCCCTTCGACACCTACCTGTAACTGAAGTAATTCTGTAAGGGCTCATTTGGCTTGCATGATTCTAAAAACGGAGGGATAGGAAAAACACCGGAATAGGATAGGAATGCACATGGCAAACAAAGCATTTGTAAACACAGGATTTCTGTCAACTTGGGTGTTTGGTTTATATGAATTGGAAGAGCAGAGGAATGCCAAGAAACATGGCCAAAATAAAGTGAAACCATATGAAAGCGTGTATAGTTAGAATGTTATTCTACCACTAATGCACTTGGTCTTGTTTTCATGCATAGGATTTTGAAAAGTAGGTCCAGGTGGATGTTTTGCTTCATTCCTTTCACCAAAATGCATGAATAATTGAATAGTAGAGTGCCATTGGAAAATTCCCTATTGCTATGGTTTTCCGTTGAACCAAAATAGCCCTAATGGATCGACATGAATGTATAGTAATAAGTGATGCAACAAGTGTGCAACCACTTTGCCATAGCCGTGTCGACCTCAGCATCATTGGGTTGGTCGCTGAAGCAGTTGGGGCAGAGGTGGCTGCCGGAGGTGTGCAGGAAGATTTGAGGAATCTGTAGATAGCGTCCAGGGCACTGCTCTGTTGTGATGGATCGTTCTATCGTTGGAGCAGCTCCGGTGAGCCGTAAGACGTCAAGGCTGAAGCAGCACAAGACAGACATCGTCAATCTCAAGTGGGATTCTAATAGCATCTCCAATAGATGATGTAAAATATACATAAAATTTACATCACCAAAAACCACCTGACTACAATAGATGAGGTAAAAACTGTTGACTCTGAACTTAACTGTCGAAACTGAAATTTACTTCGGAATATGAATGTTACTATTGAAACTGAACACAATGGTAGCAGAGAGGCACTTGACATGTAGTTTAGGGAGGGCCTGCAGTTCATCTTCAACCTGCACCCCCCTGAGCCACAAGCCACCACTGGCCGAACCGCCGGCCCCAGCACCGCCTCGCCGCCCGAAACAACTCCTCACCATCGGTCCGTCGCCGCCCCGGCTAGCCCTCTAGGCCCCCCGCTCCCGACCCTGAACCCTAAGATAGATAGTGGGGTACCTCTCCAGCGAGTCCCCGTTCCCGCTGCGGGTGGTTCTTCCTTAACTCCGGCGAGCCCCCCCCTGAAAATCGACTGACCCAAAAGTCGATTTAGTTGACTGAAGTGTAGCTAAATCGGAGCAGAGCAGCAGCACGAGCAAGGGGGAGAGCAGCAGCAGAAGCACGAGCGATCGAGTGAGAGCTGCAGCAGCAGCAGCAGCGCGAGCGAACGAGAGCTGGAGCAGCAGCAGCAGATCTGGCTGGTATGGCCGCTGCCACCGAAGGGGCCTCGCACTGGGGGAGAGCCACCGTGGAGATGTCGCCCGCAGCGCCGGCTTCAAGGTAGCCGCTCCATAGGGGTGCAGGATGGAGCACCGTCAGCGATGCAATGAGTGTACGACCTCTTTGGTGGATCCGAGTAGGCCTCGTCTTCGTCCGAGGAGTCGTTGAGGATGTTGCGGTTCCGGTGGAGTGGGTTAAGGCGGCGCTATGGGGATGGAGCAGCTGTGATAGACGAGGCAATCATCGGAGCAGCTCCTTGGAGGTGGAGGACGGGGCGGCTGAACCGGCGGGACAACAAGATGGACGACGGATCCTCATCCGGGGAGGTGGACGAGGGACATCGAACTGTTATAGTGGACGACATCATCGGGGAAGAGGCTCTGGCTAGGCAGCGGTGAGGTGGCGGACGGAGGAGGGTGGGGTTTTGCGGCTGGAGCGGAGAGGTTATGGCGGCCTGGGATTTCGAATGGTGAAAAGGAGGCGATGGGAGGGGGTGAACCATGACTTAGGCACACGCTTGTCCAAAATGTAGGGTGTGTTACAAAAGTAGCCCCCACCAATTTGAACTAGCGGCCCTTTAGGCTCAGGGTTAGAAGGGGGATTTCGCTTGTCGGGATTTGGCAGCTGGAGGGAGTTTTCGCAAGCGTTGTAATTTTGGGATAGCAAGGCGCGGGTTGTGAAGGCGCCAGTTTTGGGAGCATGATATGTGAATTTTTGGGATATAACAAGGCGCGGGTTGAATTTTAGGGACAGGCCTAACGTGTAATATTGTACTTGTACGTACCAAATCAATTCGCACTTCCCTCAACCAAAAAGAAAACTAAAAAACTAAAACTATTCACACCACACAAAGAGAGAGTCTTGCCCCGTTTTACTATACAAATGCTATTCAAAGCTACTCCCTCCTTCCATCTAAATAGGGCCTAATGCGTTTTTTGATGCTAACTTTAACCAAATATTAGAGCAATAATATATGACATGCAACTTACACAAAGCACACCGTTAAATTCGTGTGTGAAAGGAGCTTTCAATGATATAATTTTCACATTGTGCATGTCATGTACTATTAATCTTGTCAATAGTCAAAGGCGGTCTTAAAAAACGCATTACGCCCTATATAGATGGAAGGAGGGAGTATGAATCGATGTTATGTCCAATTAATTTTTTTTGCTTGCTGTATAATGCATGTAACCTACTCATACCAACATTTTAGTGCATTCCAAATGTCTATACTACTGCTGCAATTCAAACTGAATTTGAATTTGTTTCTCTATTTCAATAAGAATCTACAATCATGATTGTTGCCAACTTCAACCATCATTCGTGTATTACCTTAATAACACACCACATGATTACTATAGAGATATATATGAACTATGTGTACTACATGAACTCGAATTCTATTTTTGAATACACTTGATGTTGATTCCAAATAATAGTACATTTGATGTACTAACTATATATTCATAATGTAAACCATGTTCCATACGTACACCGTGTTTATCACACAAAGTATAGTGCCCCGCCCCCTTTATGACAAGTATTTAGACTTGAGCTGCAAAAGCAACACATTAGCCCAAATTATAATCAATGTTCTATATATTATATGTAGTACTAGAAAGATGCCCATGCATTCCATAGAACATCAACATGATCAAGGGGAGGCCTAATTTGCAAATGTGGAGGGGGCGTGGGTATCTTTTTACAAAATTGCCACAGTTTCCTTCCTATCCGTCAGACATAAATCGGATGGCCTATATTGCAGATGGCAGGCACACCATCATCAACAACTCTGTTTTTTATAAGAGTAGAGGTAAAATATATTATATGTAGTATAACATGTTCATAACCACACCATGTGTATGACCGTTATATATGTTCACACATGCGTTGGTTTAAAACACTATGATAAATTCTTCAAATATCCTAATTCGCTTTTTATAATGAAGTATGATCTCTATTCGTCTTCTACACCCACACAATCCTCTTATCTTTCTAGCTAGTGCTAACTTTCTCTCGTGCATGCACATGCCCGCATCCCTCTCACCCTGCCTCAGCATTCTCTAGCTCCATCGCACAAATTCGCCTTTTCACTTTAGGTCGTTCACCCACGGTGTGTGTAGGCCCCCCAGCTCCTTCTTTATGGCACACATCGATCGATATGCCTCTCTAGCCAGGTGTGTCTAGCACAAACACAAGCTTCCCCTCTTCTCTTATCACCGTCCATGCCTCACTCCCACCACTCTTTTCATCTATCTCGTACTCCCACACTCCTTCCCATTGATATAGTATGCCTCTCGCACCACCTCCTAGATGCATCCCTCTCTCTCTATACTTCTCCCCGTGCCTCATTTGCTTCTAACACACACATGCATGTATACCGATCGATCTCCCAACATATACCTAGGTCGACTATAATTACCCCCCCCATCGATCGACGTACCCCAGAAGTTATATCTCTCCTTTCTCTGACAAAGGACGGTTGATCTTCCTATGTAGTTACGTCTGCTTACCACAGCCATATCGACCCCCTCATCATTCGTGCATGCCTCCTGACCCGTCTCTGACACGCACGTGCATAGATTGGCAGCCATCCCCTTTCTTATTGATATTGCAGACGTGCCCTCTGTTTGTCTAGCAAGCCTATCCCACCATTTGTTAGAAGCAACTCCACTACCACCCCCTCCAACACTCTAGCTCTGTCTCTCTCCCAACCTTATTCCTCTCCTACACATATGCATGGATGCCGATCGATCTCCCTTAATACATGAGGATCGATCTCCCTTAATACATGAGGTAGATCGATCTCCCTTAATACATGAGGTAGGCCTCTCTCCTCCTCCACACATATACCAGCCATTGTACCTCTAT
>NC_041393.1:578098685-578117993 GCF_002162155.2 Triticum dicoccoides
ACCACTGTAGGCATGTATCCATGCCACAGAGACAAACTACACATGTCCCCTCTCACATTCCAGTAGGCCACCCACTCTATATCTTTGACGTGGGCACACACAAATTCGATGGCACTCTTTATCGATCGCGCGCCTACACACACACACATCATCCCTTTCTTTGATTCTATGGACACCTCAAGCCGATGATACCTCCCCTCTCTTCTCGTGGATCACCCCCTCTATATATATGATATATCCAGGACTCTATTTCACACACATTGCATATGTTACATTTTTTGATTGACCCCCCCCCCCAAAAAAAAACTCTCATGAGCCCACACACTATATCTCTCGATGTTTGTATCTCTCTCACACAACCCCACGTAGGTGGTGTGCGTATACAAGAAGAGAATAGGTGCACCATGCATGTACTCATGCTTCGTACCCAGCCACACCCGCGCGGGTACACGATGGAGCTCATTTCTGTATGAAATGGCAGCCCACATGCTAATTTGAACGCGTGTACCGGTTGTTTACCCACGGAGGTTGTGTACCACGCATGCACGAAACAAAGTTCGACTTGATGCATTGGCGCGTAATTTTTAAATAAAGTTATATCGCTCAATGGCACGTACACATAATATAAAGAAAAAGGTAGTCCGCTCCACTATATACAATGGAGCATGCCTGCCTGGTTTGTCTCTCTTCAGAGTTCAGAGTATCTGACACAAGGATGCGGTGGCCTCTCTCTCTCACCGTTGGTCACTGATCCGGCCGCATCCCGTTCGTCGGCGGAAAGGGAGGATGTGCATCGTTTCTCCGTTCGACGGCACCAAGGCAGCACGTCCCGATCTACGGTACACGCCGTTCTCTCTGACCAAGCTCCGGCGCGGTAGGGCCTACGCCACCTGCTCGCTGCTGTAGTATGGGCAGATTCCGCCCGCCGCCGCTCACCTAGTTACATCCCGACGACCTCCAGGTATCCCCTCCGGCCTTGCTCCACTGCCCGTCTTCCCACGTCGCTGCATGTGGATCTTCCATAGTTCTTTGCCAAAAACGTAGCTCATCCGGCGTACTTTCCATATTGCAATCTCATCCTCATACCGTTTTAGACAAACACAACTGTGTTGTTATCTTCCCTTAGGACAAGGAATATGCTTCTTTTTTGTCATCCCATGTGTCATCAACTGTTATTGGCCAGTAATTGTTTCCTTTCTACCTCTTTTTTGCAAACAGGTCTATCCATTTCACCTCGTTGCTATTGCGACCTTTTGGTGAACTGCACAAATCACTTTTTTCTTAAGAGTGTTTTGTGCAGTTGTACTAAAATGTCACACGGGCAACGTCTCTACATTTCAGTGCGACTGCACAAAGGGAGATTGGTTTTGCTCTATCCTCCTCATCCAACTCCGAGCCTAATCAACTCCAACTAGTTAGTCTTAAGAGAGACTGCAAAGGTGATCGGCTTCTATTTGTGTGTTTATTGTTTCATCAGTAGTCCTCTATTATCGTAATCACACTTAATATCTTTGGAACAGGGACACTTAGCTCTATTTTAGTGGAACTGCATAAAATGATCAGAATGTTCCATGTTCCAGACAGCTACTTTTTTCCCAACATGCCTTGTTGATTTAGACAGAGCTGGGGGACGTTGCTGCCAATAAAAGCATGGATCAATTTTAATTTAACACCTTCTCACAACTTTGTCTTCAGTTGTGATGTAAATATTAGCTCTGATCTGCTAATAATTGAGATGCATTAGCAAGAAAGTTAGCTTTTTATTGTTTCCGAAAGAGCATCGATGGCAAGACACACGAGACAAAAGTTGAAAGCTCACACCATTGTACAATTTCATGTCACTGGAAAATTATTTGTATAGTACATCAATTATGTAAACAAATGCTGGCAGCTTGATAGCATTGCCAGAAGCCTCTTCAGCATCCGGGTCCATGTGCCATGCACAAAATTATACTCCTTCGTTCCTAAATATTTGTCTTTTTAGAAATTTCAAATGGGCATATTTTAGAGTGTAGATTCACTCCTTTTGCTTCGTATGTGTACTCCCTCCGTTCCTAAATACTTGTCTTTCTAGAGATTTCAACAAGTGACTACATACGGAGCAAAATGAGTGAATCTACACTCTAAAATATGTCTATATACATCTGTATGTAGTAGTCCATTTGAATATCTAAAAAGACAAATATTTGAGTAGTCACTCGTTGAAATCTCTAGAAAGACAAATACTCTGGAGTATATTTAAGAACCAAGGGGGTAGTGCACAACCGCATGGGAGACTCAGCCCGGTCGTTGCGCCGCATTAATAGTGAGTAATGAGCAGTCAAATCATAAGCCCCACCTTTCCCACTGTAAGTTTCTCGGAAGAAGCAACCACAATACGCTCTTCTTTCAATCCGCTCATACTACTCCATCCATCACTATTTATAGAGCGCGCTTCAGAAAAAGAAAAAAAATAGCATGGCGTCTATTACTAGAGGAAATAATGCATACACACATGCATGCAGTGCTTCCACCCCGGGTACACACATGCATGCACTTACTCCACTCCGTAGTACATCGAGAGAAAATTGTGGACTTGATTGCGGTTAACATGGCCTAATTAATTGAGCATTAAACCAAATGCGTCTAAAGTCTCTCTGGTGGTGGAAATGCATTGAGAGAAATGCATCACGCCCTGTAAACTATGACGGAGGGAGGAGTAGTATGAAGGTGCAAAACCAAGTACGCGTATGGCCAGTCGGATAACGCACCTCCTCTTGGCATATCACTAACATGTGGGACCGGAGTGTGAGCAAACCGATCTCAATTGACGGCAAAATGGCCAACCCATCGTTCCTTGAGAGAGACGAGGAGCGAGAACACACAGACGAGCTCGCACAGAGGCCAAGATATATTCGAGCATGGTTGATCGATATCATCATTACATGTTGGGCTGCCGTTTTCCGCCCTTCTCCAGAATAAATGTGTACTTTATCAGAGATTAAAAAAATAAGAGTACAGACGCTCCACCATGCGGTTCTAGTAGTAGTACTACTCGTACTACTAAACCTTGCGCTTGGCTCTTCGCCTCTTCATGAAGTCGAGCAATGATGGTACTCCGCATGTTCGGTACTATAGTGTATGCCTCTGGCAATCTGACACCGAATGAACTGATGCATGTCCATCGCCTGGGCGAGGGTAGGTTGCATTAGTCAAAAGGCGTAAGCGAGCTTCACCTTGTCCTGCAAGCTTCTCCTCATTCTGCGAGTTGACGGGACACACCAAAAAGTAGTGCTAGTCCATACTCCCTCCTTTCCGTTTAATATGGCTTAATCTTTTCTGCGGGTAAATGAGAGAGCTTTATTCATATACAAGCATTCTTAGGACGATCAGCCAAGACACTAGTCACTAGTAAGCGAGGTACCCCGCAAAAAAGAAGTAGGAAGCGAGGTGTTTCATCAAGCAAGCTCTCGGACACATTCAAAGTGCAGCAAGCACGGTTCGCACAAAGATGCGCCGCAAGGTTTTCTGGCCTATTTACATGCTGAATAACAAAAGAAGAGGAAATATTACCGAGTGCTCCTATTTGTAACAGGATATGAGCCAGAATTAAGCGAGAATTGTGGCAAGTGTTCCATGCAATCAACTTCCATTATCACATGCGAGAACCCTTGAAGAGAACCAAATGTGTTGAAAATTGCTTTATCACATTTTAAAAATATAACAAGAGTGCAAATGCTCCTCCGTCCGGTTCCTAGTAGTAGTATAGTACATACCTCTATAGACTATAGTAGTAGTACTAGTACTAGTAAACTTTGCGCTTGGTTGTTCACCTCTTCGGGAAGACAAACAATAATAGTACTAGTATAGTGTATGCTTCTAGAAATCTGACACCGAATTAACTGTTGCACGTCCATCGCCTGAGCGAGGGAGAGCTTGCATTAGTCAAAAGTTTCTCCTTGTCCTGTGAGCCACCGCGCGCAAGCTTCTCCTCGTTCGGCAAGTTAACGACACACATCAAAGTAATGCTAGTCCATACTGCCTCCTCTCAAGTTAATATGGCTTAATTTCAAACGAGATAAATACACTGTCTGTCACTGTGTATTTGTAAAATACGGTCAGTAGACTTCATAATACGCTCATTTCGCTCAATATATACATTTTCTGGTGTTTACACAGTCACGAGCTCACCCTGGCTGAGTATGTGTGTGCATGCATGTGTAGGTTGAGCACTTGAGCGTGACAGTGTGTGTTCCGTCGTGTGCTCGGACATGCATGCATTATGGCGTCATGCGCATTTTTGCGTCTAGGTGTATGTGTGACTGTTTCATACACGTAGGGGGAGTACGTGTAGGGGGGCACTAAGGAGCAGTCAAATCACACAGTAATTTAGTCGGAAGAAGCAACCATCATTTCACTCTTCAATGACACATACGCAATATAAAATGGTTGATATGGAGAGAAAAAGAAAACCACAATATATACACTAGCAGGAGCCTAAGCTACAAGCCTACTTGCTTGGGTTGCTCGCTTTACAAGCATAGAACGATGGCGGCCACACCGCTAGTCACATATCCGGCCTAATCTCGTAGCTGGGGGAAGGGAACAATGTTCTGCTGTCACATCCCTAGCTTCTAGTTGATCCTAAGTTGTTCGATCTTCGAGAAGATCGACCCTTCTAGAGTCTCCTTCTTCTCTCCATGTCATGTTGGCAGGAGTTCTCAGAGCAAGACTTCGAGTCAAAGATGGTGATCGAATCAACGCCCCTATGAAGTGCAACCTGGATCGTGAAGATTGTGTTAGTTTGCGTTTTCCCCTTCATCTTACCCTACGGCTGAATCTCGGGACGAGATTCTTGTTTAGTAGGGGTGAGTTGTCACATCCCTAGCTTCTAGTTTGCTCTGAGCTAGCTAGTCATGTGTTGCATCATGTTTAAATTTCAGTTAAACCTGAAATGGGGATTGTTTAAACCCTAGCACCAAATGAATTCAACTAAGGTCAAAATAAAATCTTTTTCATTGAACTCAAAATGCCCTCTAAAAATGTTCAACATTTCTGGTTTGAGGTGTAAGCATCTACCAAAAATGGTTTATATTTTTGCAGAACATTTTGGGCTCTGAATTAAATCATACTCTATTTGCATTTGGGCATTTAAATGCTATAAAATATTTAAAATGCTCAAATAATCATAAACTAAAATGTTTACTGTTGGATATATTCTAAACAGTAGCCATTATTAGTTTCATGATTTTTGGGATTGATTTAGTATTTTTAATAAAGCCACAAAGTTACAGAAAAATAGAAAACAGTAATTAAAATAGGAAACGGAGAGAGAGAGAGTTACCTGGGCCAACTTACCTGGCGCTCCAGCCGGCCCAACACTGTGCAGCCCAGCCAGCGCAGCGCCTTTCTTCAACCTTCTGCCAGAAGGCGAGGCAGCTGCGTGGAGAGCGCACAGCCGAGCTGTGCCAGCTCCTGCTTCCACCTCCTCCTCCCTCCCTGCGTCCTCGACGCTCTAGACGACTCCAACGACGCCACGCACCCCCTGGAACCCCCTCGCTCACTCTCCCATGCCTCTCCCCTCCTCTGCTCTCTCTCTCACCCGCGCCGAGCGCGTCCGTCGCCGCCGCTCACTGCCACCGCGCCCACCGCCGTCCCCTTGCCCCGTTGCCGTTTCCTCTAGCTCCGCCTTGATGCCGTGAAGCTCCAAGCCAAAGAACGCGCCCACGGATGCCCTGCAGTGTTGTCAACGTCGCCATCTTCCTCGTCTGCTCCGACGAACACCGTCGCTTGATTCGCCGATCTCCGAGCGTCCCCGAGCACGCTGAGCTACTCATCGGCCTCCCTGTGAGCTCCCCCGCTTTTCCCCTCTCTTCCCCGCGTCATTTTCGCCCTCTAGCCGCAGCCCCGAGATCACCCGCGACCGCCGACCGCCATGACCGGCGAGCCCGTGCTCCCGAGCTTCTCCTGTTCGCTCCAGGGGTACTGATACGCTCCTGGCGCCTCCAGGAGGCTGCCTAGCCACTCCGTTGGCTCGCCCGAGCACTGCAGCCCCGGACTCGCTTGAGCCGAACTCCGGCCGCTGCCGCGAGCTCCGCTCCGGCGAGCTCCGCCGTCCCCGCGGCCTCCCGCTTGTTCCACTAGATGCGCGCCGCCCCAGCTAGCTATAGGTCCAAACGGCGCTCGATTCCGTGGACTACAGCGCGACCCCGAGCGCCACCGCCGCGCGATTCGGTCGCCGGCGGCTAACCGCCGTTGTTGATGAAGTGGCACACTTAATTAGGGGCTAATCACCCTGCTAACTAAACCATGTGCAACTGACAGTGGGCCCAATTCCCTAATTAACCCTGGGATTTATTCCCTGTTCAGCTTAAATTAAACCTGCCGGTCCCGCCTGTCAGTTGGCCCTGCCACGTCAACGTTGACCTGGCCCCACTGGTCAGCCTCTGTTCTTGCCCTGTTACACTGACCCGTGGGTCCCAGCCGTCAGGTTTGACTCTGGGCGACCCAGTTGACCTGCTGACGCAGCAGTGACACAGTGCTGATGTCATTAATCATTTTCTGGATTAAAAATAATCCAGGAAATTCCAGAAATTAGCAAAGCTTCAAAAATTCATAGAAATTCAACCGTAACTCCAAATGAAATAATTTATATATGAAAAATGATCAGAAAAATCCAATCTATCCATCTGTACCATTTTCATGCATGTTAGAACAACTTATAGCTGCTGTTCAGCACAAATCATATAATGGCATTTAAACCCTCACATATGGAGTTTGAATTTAATCTTTGATTCAAACCAACTCCATTTAACTTGCTGCTAGTTGCATTAGCTCAACCAGAGCATATTGCCATGTCACACTCATGCATCATATTGTTGCATTGCATTGTTTGTGTTCTTTCTCTGTTGCCGGTGTTTGTCCCTCTCAATAGACGTGTACCGACAATGTGATCAATGACACCGATGAAGAACTATACAATCTTCAGAAGTGCCAGGCAAGCAAAAAACCCTTGTTCATTCCGATACAATCCCACTCTCTCGCTCCTCCTCTCTTTTACTGCATTAGGACAACAATGACATATCTTTTACATGCTGCGGTAGCTGAACCCCTTTATCCTTTGCATGACCTGTCATTGCCGCAGTAAATAGATGAAACCCACTAGTATGAGTAGGAGTTGTTTGAGCCCTGATGTGCCTACTCATTCCTGCTAGTTTGTCATGCCTGCTACTGCTTAGAGTTGAGTCAGGTCTGATTCATCAGAAATGAATCGGAGGTGTGTAAACATGCCCTACTGTGTGTGAGCTAAGTGTGTGAACACGATTCGGTAAAGGTAGCGGTGAGAGGCCATGTAGGAGTACATGGTGGGTTGTCTCATTGCAGCCGTCCTCAGGAACTGAGTTCTGTGTTTGTGATCCATGAACAGCTACTACCACACATTGGGATCCTTAATTGACTCTCTCGACTTATTAATCAACTCGATCTCTGTCCAGGAGTTGCAACTAGTTTCTGGTGTTTGTAGGTAGTGTTAGTAGTCTACCAAGTGGCATGGTGTACCAAGTGGCACCCGGATGGTGGGCTTGGGAACCCTGCTCACATCGTTTGGGGCCGTGAGCGACACCCCGGCCGGATCTCCTTGCGGATGGAACCCGAATAGGCGATAAACCTGGACGAGAGACTTGTGTGGTTAGTCAGGTCATGGCCGACACCCTCGCTGGGCTTCCGCTTGAAGGTTGCCGAGTACATGTCGTGTAAACGGTGGTAGGTGGTGAGAGCGTGTGTGAAGAAGTACACCCCTGCAGGGTTAATATGATCTATTCGAATAGCCGTGTCCGCGGTAAAGAACTTCTGGGTTGCCTGTACAGTTCATAGACAAGTGAAAGTGGATACTCTAAAATACGCAAGATAAGCGTGAGTGCTATGGATGGCGTTCTCGTAGGGAGACGGGAGCGGGTCCATAGTGGTGTATTGATATGATGAATATGTGGACTCGTGTGCGCCACCTCAAAAGAGTTACTTGCAGTCGTAGTTCAGGATAGCCACCGAGTCAAAGCTGGCTTGCTGCAGTTAAACTCCACCATCCCCTTTGTTGATAATGATGCATATGTAGTTAGTTCTGATGTAAGTCTTGCTGGGTACATCTGTACTCACGTTTGCCTATTTTATGTTTTTGTAGAGAGACTTCAGTCTCGCTAGTAGTTCCGCGTGGACTTCGACATTTAGCTTGTTACCTCAGCTACGATCTTGTGCCCTCGGCAGGATCTGGTAGATAGTCAGGCTTCTCAGCCTTTTTCTTTGCTAGATGTCTGTACTCAGACATGTTGAGCTTACGCTTGTGCTTTGACTTGTATGCTCTAAGTGTTGGGTCATGAGACCCATGTTTGTAATATCTCGCTCCTCGGAGCTTACTGAATAAAATACTTGAGTTGTAGAGTCATGTTGTGATGCCATATTGTATTTGCACATGTCGAAGCATATTGTGTGTATGTTATTGAAATGCTCGGTATGTGTGGGATCTGACTATCTAGTTGTTTATCCTTAGTAGCTTCTCTTACCGGGAAATGCCTCCTAGTGTTTCCATTGAGCCATGGTAGCTTGCTACTACTCCGGAACACTTAGGTTGGCCGGCAGTGTCCTTCTTCGTTCCTGTGTCTGTCCCCTTGGGGAAATGTCACGCGATGAATTCCGGAGTCCTGCTAGCCCAGTGCTACAGCCTGGATTCACTCGCTGATGACCGACACGTTCGTTGTTGGGTCATGAATGCCTGTCCCTGTAAGTTAGTGCCACTTCGGGTTCACGACTAGCCATGTCAGCCCGGGTTCTTTGTCATATGGATGCTAGTGGCACTATCACATACGTGAGCCAAAAGGCGCAAACGGTCCCAGGATAGGTAAGGTGGCACCCGTGGGAATACCGTGCGTGAGGCCGCAAAGTGATATGATGTGTTACATGCTAGATCGGTGTGACTTAGGATCGGGGTCCTATCAGCTTTGGTATCAGAGCTTGACTGCCTGTAGGATTACCAAGCCAAACTGGTCGAAGTTGAGTCTAGAAATTCTTTAGTTATATAAGGGATTTGATTGTGGGATGGAACGTAAGGCTCTATTTACTCCTTATACCTTATGCCTTCTGATCCGAGTCATCCTATCTTTCCTACGGGGTTAAGGAACTAGGCTATCTCTTCTTTCTATTAGGATCACGTGTTACTAATCCATAGACTTATAGGATTGATGGATTTCAAGCCTCAGTTCAGTCTCCTCTACCTCTGTATGTTAACTGTTGATCTCGAAACCTTGATTTTGTGCTTCTGAGTGGTTATGCCACCATTTTTGTATCATGTCTCCAATCTTTTTGAGCATTTACAGCCGTTATGTTGTCCGAGTCATCCCAGGTTTCTACAATATTCTGATGCATTTGCAAATCCCTTCCTTCTGTTTCTGATGTCTCTTTGGGCCAGTTTGACCACACTAATTGCTGAGTTGAGGTACTCTATTGCCTCGACATATATGTTGGAGTTATTACTATGACCCTAGGTGTCTAGAGTATCACCTAGTAATCCAGTCATGCTTTGTGTTCCCAGTGTGATGATTCTGCCCATCATTCTCGAAAGCATCCCGTGATGCCACTTAGTAGTAGGTATTGTACTCCTGGGTTTCTGAACCCGAGATTTCCCTACTTACTTCATGTTGTTAGTGTTGCTCGTACCTTAAGATATTAGTAACCTTTGCGATAGTCCTCAAGGTCCATGGTATATCGTTCTTCCAAATACCATGAACCATTCTTGGCAGGAGTTCTTTTGAACCAAAAGATCACAACTAGAGTGCTTTCGATGAGTTCTTCATTTTATATTGTGACTCTGCCAGTTCTACTCTTCCGCATGGGTTATCCGGAAGAAACATGTTGAACTTGTTCGACATGCTAATATATGCATCCACAACTCAGAAAATCATATGTTCTTTTGAGTTGTCCCTCTTTAGTTGTTTTCTGGCCCTTGTCTATCAATTGATAGTCAGGAGTGATTATGCATTCATCAATGCCTATTACTCTTGTGGTCCGTCGAGCCATTCTATTCCGGAATGACTTGGAGAAACAAACTCCAGTACCTCATCCATGTCTAGGATTGGGTCAAAGCAATTGTATTCCGCAGATCAAAATGCCAATCCAGCTTCTGCTCTGCTCTACCTTGAAGTATTACCTTCTTTATGTCAAGAGTATCATGGGAATTGCACACCCTCTTATGAATTCTTGATGCAGTGATATTTCTCGCCATCATTATTCACTCCTCGGTCCCCGTGTTGTTGCAACCGGAATGCCGACATGTGAACTATGATGTGTGAAATCAATCCTCCTAGAAACCTTGTTGCTTGGTAGTTAAAGGATAATAATTTCATTCTTAGTGTGTTGGTTCTTGAATCATCATTCTAAGATAGATCGTGCTACCTAGTCCTTATTTCCGGTGCACCTTTCGATCAATGAGTTGGGGCTATGCCAATCCCTTGCTTATTTGATCATCTCGTCCTGCCCTGAAAAGCAAGATTGTTCTCGAGCTTAATAGCATATCGGTGGTTCGTGATTTTTCGATTATCTTCTCGGAAGTATCATTAGGTTTTCACCTGACTGCTATGTTGAGCTCGTGATCAAGTTGGTTTATTCCTGTAAACCACCCTTTCTCCAAGAATCCGTGTGGGATACCCCTGAGCTAGTTGGTTAAGCTAAACAACAACTTGGAGAGTTGGAAGATAAAAACATGTCCAGCTCAGTTAATTCCAAGGGATATCTTTGTGTGTGCGTATTGAAGGAAGATGATATCTTCACCTATTGGTCTCTCTGATCAGCTAATGGACCTATCATCTTATCCAATCTTTGATTTGAGTGTGGGCTATTCTCAAATCAAATCAGAACCAACGATGTTCGTAATGTTGTCTTACTCGTGGTTTTTCCTCGAGCATACTCCATTATATCTTTTGGTCTGACTAATGTTATCGCTTGTTCACATAATTATGGAATTACACTTACATGGAAACCTGGATGAATTGTTGTTGAACCCATCAGCAACATTTTTATCTTCTCCATGATTCATGCTGAACATGCAGTTAGTATTGGAAACTTTTATAAGCATTATCTTCATGACCCGCTCATGAAGTCTATGTTCGAATGTAAGAAGTGACTGTCTCCAGTTCATGTGCTTTGTATGCAAGTTGCCGCCATGAATTTGAGAAAAGTTGTTTTAACTTCCTCTGAAATCATCCCAAGTCAGTCATGCATGTGCAAAGTATTCCATGGTCTGATAGACTGATCATCTTCATTCTATGGGTATCCCTAGCATGCCAAGCCACTAACTAATTTGTTCCAGGAAAAGGAATTCCTACATAAGAGCTAATCATATAACTTATGCAAGGACTTCGTTATCCGCAATGATGGTTCCCCACCGGAACTCGGTAGTGCTTTATTATAAGACTACTATATGGTCATGCTTGTCTAGGACAGCGTGTTCACATGTATGTAGCAGAAACATCTCATGTTTGGAGCTTGCTATCGTAGTTCATTCCCCGAGATTCTCGCAACGCTGTCTCGTCGATTTGTGTTGCAAACTTTCATTTTTCTTCTAGACGCAATGAGTCTGGAATATCCTGACACCAGCCAGATCTGAATCTCAGGCAGATATGATGGTTGGAACGTGTCCCAAGAATTATAATATTGGTCTCTCTATAACCTGGTAACGTGGATGTCGTGGCCAGCACACCCAGCCGAAAGACCTATTATTGTAGTATCTTGCTTGAAGAAGTTGGCCACACCCCATAAGGACTTCGTAGGATTTACCCCCTAGTTGTGCCTTATGATTTTTGGTGTTCCCGAAGTCCGACCTTTTACTTGATGTTCTAGATATCAAACCATATCTATGAATGGGTTACAGTAGCACATCAAGGAGAACACTAGAAGCGGAGTGCTAAATGTCTCTCGGTCGATCATCCAGATTTTGTTTCCTTGGCCTCGGTAAGGTGAAATCTGAGAAAGTGTTATCTTCCTTTGCATCTGCATCGTCCATCACTACTCATCATGGTAGTATGTTGTGTTGCCAGGATCCTTGACACGGATGTTGGTAAAACCTTGATGAATATGGAAATGCTCAAGTTCTTGAGAGCACGCGCAAGCGCTAGGAGTTATCATCGGCACTAACTGGGTTTGCTCTCAGCTTCCTCGGCTATGCTATAACTTCTCAAACAGTGGACTCACTCTCTACTGTTGAGCTTCTCCCCAGTTACTAAAATCATTCATTGTGTTGTTTTCAACAAGGTAATCCACATCATCCATACTAGTCCAAGTATGCCATTCTATCGAACCCCTCCAAACGATCGCTTGAGAATTGCCTTAGGCTGGTATAAAGATTTTCAATGATCTCTGAATCAAAGGTAATTCTTTTTGCCACTTAAGGTAATAATCTACGAATCACCCTCCTCCAGGATGTTCCGCTGTGGCATCATGGCAACTCAACTCCTCGCTATGTTGACAACTGTTCCCACCATTTCAAGCGTGGAATTGTTGTCTACCTAGTGAACCCTCATCATTTGTTCCACTCCATCCCTCTAGATGTGCGTTTTGTGTCTCAGCTCGAGTGGTGTTGCTATGCCTCATTCCGCGAGTTGATCCTAAGTTGTTCGATCTTCGAGAAGATCGACCCTTCTAGAGTCTCCTACTTCTCTCCATGTCATGTTGGCAGGAGTTCTCAGAGCAAGACTTCGAGTCAAAGAAGGTGATCGAATCAACGCCCCTATGAAGTGCAACCTGGATCGTGAAGATTGTGTTAGTTTGCGTTTTCCCCTTCATCCTACCCTACGGCTGAATCTCGGGACGAGATTCTTGTTTAGTAGGGGTGAGTTGTCACATCCCTAACTTCTAGTTTGCTCTGAGCTAGCTAGTCATGTGTTGCATCATGTTTAAATTTCAGTTAAACCTGAAATGGGGATTGTTTAAACCCTAGCACCAAATGAATTCAACTAAGGTCAAAATAAAATCTTTTTCATTGAACTCAAAATGCCCTCTAAAAATGTTCAACATTTCTGGTTTGAGGTGTAAGCATCTACCAAAAATGGTTTATATTTTTGCAGAACATTTTGGGCTCTAAATTAAATCATACTCTATTTGCATTCGGGCATTTAAATGCTATAAAATATTTTAAATGCTCAAATAATCATAAACTAAAATGTTTACTATTGGATATATTCTAAACAGTAGCCATGATTAGTTTCATGATTTTTGGGATTGATTTAGTATTTTTAATAAAGCCACAAAGTTACAGAAAAATAGAAAACAGTAATTAAAATAGGAAACGGAGAGAGAGAGAGTTACCTGGGCCAACTTACCTGGCGCTCCAGCCGGCCCAACACTGTGCAGCCCAGCCAGCACAGCGCCTTTCTTCAACCTTCCGCCAGAAGGCGAGGCAGCTGCGTGGAGAGCGCACAGCCGAGCTGCGCCAGCTCCTGCTTCCACCTCCTCCTGCCTTCCTGCGTCCTCGACGCTCTGGACGACTCCAACGACGCGACGCACCCCCTGGAACCCCCTCGCTCACTTTCCCGTGCCTCTTCCCTCCTCTACTCTCTCTCACCCACGCCGAGCGTGTCCGTCGCCGCCGCTCACTGCCACCGCGCCCATCGCCGTCCCCTTGCCCCGTTGCCGTTTCCTCTAGCTCCGCCTTGATGTCGTGAAGCTCCAAGCCAAAGAACGCGCCCGCAGATGCCCTGCAATGTTGTCAACGTCGCCATCTTCCTCGTCTGCTCTGACGAACGCCATGGCTCGATTCGCCGATCTCCGAGCGTCCCCGAGCACGCTGAGCTACTCATCGGCCTCCCTGTGAGCTCCCCCGCTTTTCCCCTCTCTTCCCCGCGTCATTTTCGCCCTCTAGCCGCAGCCCCGAGATCACCCGCGGCCGCCGACCACCATGACCGGAGAGCCCGTGCTCCCGAGCTTCTCCTGTTTGCTCCAGGGGTACTGATACGCTCCTGGCGCCTCTAGGAGGCTGCCTAGCCACTCTGTTGGCTCGCCCGAGCACTGCATCCCCAGACTCGCTTGAGCCGAACTCCGGCCGCCGCCGCGAGCTCTGCTCCGGCGAGCTCCACCGTCCCCGCGGCCTCCCGCTTGTTCCACTGGATGCGCGCCGCCCCTAGCTAGCCGTAGGTCCAAACGGCGCTCGATTCCGTGGACTACAGCGCGACCCCGAGCGCCACCGCCGCGCGATTCGATCACCGGCGGCTAACCGCCGTTGTTGATGACGTGGCACACTTAATTAGGGGCTAATCACCCTGCTAACTAAACCATGTGCAACTGATAGTGGGCCCAATGCCCTAATTAACCCTGGGATTTATTCCCTGTTCAGCTTAAATTAAACCTGCCGGTCCCGCCTGTCAGTTGGCCCTGCCACGTCAACGTTGACCTGGCCCCACTGGTCAGCCTCTGTTCTTGCCCTGTTACACTGACCCGTGGGTCCCAGCCGTCGGGTTTGACTCTGGGCGACCCAGTTGACCTGCTGACGTAGCAGTGAGACAGTGCTGATGTCATTAATCATTTTCTGGATTAAAAATAATCCAGGAAATTCCAGAAATTACAAAGCTTCAAAAATTCATAGAAATTCAATCGTAACTCCAAATGAAATAATTTATATGTGAAAAATGATCAGAAAAATCCAATCTATCCATCTGTACCATTTTCATGCATGTTAGAACAACTTATAGTTGCTGTTCAGCACAAATCATATACTGGCATTTAAACCCTCACATATGGAGTTTGAATTTAATCTTTGATTCAAACCAACTCCATTTAACTTGCTGCTAGTTGCATTAGCTCAAACCACAGCATATTGCCATGTCACACTCATGCATCATATTGTTGCATTGCATTGATTCTGTTCTTTCTCTGTTGCCGGTGTTTGTCCCTCTCAGTAGACGTGTACCGACAATGTGATCGATGACACCGATGAAGAACTATACTATCTTCAGAAGTGTCAGGCAAGCAAAACCCCCTTGTTCATTCCGATACAATCCCACTCTCTCGCTCCTGCTCTCTTTTACTGCATTAGGACAACAACGACACATCTGTTACATGCTGCGGTAGCTGAACCCCTTTATCCTTTGCATGACCTGTCATTGCCACAGTAAATAGATGAAACCCACTAGTATGAGTAGGAGTTGTTTGAGCCCTGATGTGCCTACTCATTCATGCTTGTTTGTCATGCCTGCTACTGCTTAGAGTTGAGTCAGGTCTGATTCATCGGAAATGAATCGGAGGTGTGTAAACATGTCCTACTGTGTGTGAGCTAAGTGTGTGAACACGATTTGGTAAAGGTAGCGGTGAGAGGCCATGTAGGAGTACATGGTGGGTTGTCTCATTGCAGCCGTCCTCAGGAACTGAGTTCTGTGTTTGTGATCAATGAACAGCTACTACCACACATTGGGATCCTTAATTGACTCTCTCGACTTATTAATCAACTCGATCTCTGTCCAGGAGTTGCAACTAGTTTTTGGTGTTTGTAGGTAGTGTTAGTAGTCTACCAAGTGGCACCCGGTAAAGGTGGGCTTGGGACAGACTAGGCACAGTGGCACAGTGTACCAAGTGGCACCCGGATGGTGGGCTTGGGAACCCTGCTCACATCGTTTGGGGCCGTGAGCGACACCCCGGCCGGATCTCCTTGCGGATGGAACCCGAATAGGCGATAAACCTGGACGAGAGACTTGTGTGGTTAGTCAGGTCGTGGCCGACACCCTCGCTGGGCTTCCGCTTGAAGGTTGCGGAGTACATGTCGTGTAAACGGCGGTAAGTGGTGAGAGCGTGTGTGAAGAAGTACACCCCTGCAGGGTTAATATGATCTATTCGAATAGCCGTGTCCACAGTAAAGGACTTCTGGGTTGCCTGTACAGTTCATAGACAAGTGAAAGTGGATACTCTAAAATACGCAAGATAAGCGTGAGTGCTATGGATGGCGTTCTCGTAGGGAGACGGGAGCGGATCCATAGTGGTGTATTGATATGGTGAATATGTGGACTCGTGTGCGCCACCTCAAAAGAGTTACTTGCAGTCGTAGTTCAGGATAGACACCGAGTCAAAGCTGGCATGCTGCAGTTAAACCCCACCATCCCCTTTGTTGATAATGATGCATATGTAGTTAGTTCTGATGTAAGTCTTGCTGGGTACATTTGTACTCATGTTTGCCTATTTTATGTTTTTGCAGAGAGACTTCAGTCTCGCTAGTAGTTCCGCGTGGACTTCGATGTTTAGCTTGTTACCTCAGCTACGATCTTGTGCCCTCGGCAGGATCTGGTAGATAGTCAGGCTTCTCAGCCTTGTTCTTTTCTAGATGTCTGTACTCAGACATGTTGAGCTTCCGCTATTGCTTTTACTTGTATGCTCTAAGTGTTGGGTCATGAGACCCATGTTTGTAATATCTCGCTCCTCGGAGCCTACTGAATAAAATACTTGAGTTGTAGAGTCATGTTGTGATGCCATGTTGTATTTGCACATATTGAGCATATTGTGTGTATGTTATTGAAATGCTTGGTATGTGTGGGATCTGACTATCTAGTTGTTTATCCTTAGTAGCTTCTCTTACCAGGAAATGCCTCCTAGTGTTTCCACTGAGCCATGGTAGCTTGCTACTGCTCCGAAACACTTAGGCTGGCCGGCATGTGTCCTTCTTCGTTCCTGTGTCTGTCCCCTCGGGGAAATGTCACGTGATGAATTCTGGAGTCCTGCTAGCCCAGTGCTACAGCCTGGATTCACTCGCTGATGACCGACACGTTCGTTGTTGGGTCATGAATGCCTGTCCCTGTAAGTTAGTGCCACTTCGGGTTCACGACCAGCCATGTCAGCCCGGGTTCTTTGTCATATGGATGCTAGCGGCACTATCATATACGTGAGCCAAAAGGCGCAAACGGTCCCGGGCCAGGTAAGGTGGCACCCGTGGGAATACCGTGCGTGAGGCCGCAAAGTGATATGATGTGTTACATGCTAGATCGGTGTGACTTAGGATCGGGGTCCTGACATCTGCGTAGGCGCGGTTGACATCGGCGAGGGAGAAAACCCATAGTCGGTGCATCCCAATCGGGGGTCACTGCAGTATGGGCTGATGCCACGTCCCAACCGCCCTTCTAGCTACAGCCTGACGTCCCAAGTAGTCCATCTTCCTTTTGGAGCCGGCTTGCTCCACTACCGCAGCTCCCCACGTAGCTCCATCTCCATGTCGATCTTTCTCTACTTCTACCGGCTTCTACTTGTGATGAGTTTATGTCTCATGAACTAGTGTCAGTACTATTATTCTAATCACACTTCTTTAATATCTTTGCCATCAGGGATGCTCAGCTCGATTTCAGTGGAACTGCACAAAAGCATGGTATGATCCGAGGGTGCCAGCCGTCTATCCTTTGACAGGTTCACTTCCCGGACTCCGCCGAAAATAGACCATCACGGCTACACACACAGTTGATGCGTTTTAATTCGGATCTGGTGTCAAGTTATCTACAACCGGACATTAACAAATTCCCATCTGCCTATAACCGCAGGCATGGCTTTCGAAAGATTATACCCTGCAGGGGTGTCCCAACTTAGCCCATGACAAGCTCTCGCGATCAACGAAGGAATAGACCTTCTCCCAGGAAGACCCGATCAAACTCGGAATCCCGGTTTACAAGACATTTCGACAATGGTAAAACAAGACCAGCAAAGCCGCCCGATGCGCCGACAATCCCGATAGGAGTTGCACATATCTCGTTCTCAGGGCAACACCGGATGAGCAATCCATACAACTAAAACCAGACCTCAAGTTTCCCTGAGGGGGCGCTGCAAAGGGCTCTAGTTCGAACCAACAGTTAGACAAGCAGTGGCCCGGGGGGCTGTAATAAAGATGACCCTTGGGTTAATTACTCCCAAGGGAAATATAGGTGGTGGTGAGGCAAATGGTAAAACCAAGGTTGGGCCTTGCTGGAGGAGTTTTATTCAAAGCGAACTGTCGAGGGGGTCCCATAAATCACCCGACCGCGTAAGGAACGCAAAATCCGGGAACATAACACCGGTATGACGGAAACTAGGGCGGCAAGAGTGGAACAAAACACCAGGAATAAGGCCGAGCCTTCCACCCTTTACCAAATATATAGATGCATTAATAATATAATAGATATTGTGATATCCCAACCAAAAATCCTGTCCACCATGGAGCAATCTTCAACTTCACCTGCAACTAACAACGCTATAAGAGGGGCTGAGCAAAGCGGTAACATAGCCAAGCAACGGTTTGCATAGGAAAGGTGTCAAAGGTTAGAGGTTCATGGCAACATGGGATGGCTCGACAAACAGATGATAGGTAGCGCAGCAAAGCGATAGAACGAAGCAACTAGCATAGCAATGATAGTAGTGAGATCCAGGGTAGCGGTCATCTTGCCTGAGATCCCACAAGGAAGAAGAACGAGTCCATGAAGAAGACGAACGGAAGTAGTCGAACGAATCCTCACAATCGCAACATTACCGAAATTAAGAAGCAACACCGGAAAGAAACAAAAATCATGGTAAATACAGAAGCATAATCATGGCATGATGCACAATCAAGTATGATGCATGTCCGGTTTAAAGAGGCATGGCATGGCAAAGTGCAACAAACAATACTACAAGTTAAGTGGAGCTCAATATGCAACGAGTTGCATATTGACGAAACACCACATCAATTATTTAGTTTGAACTCGGTTATGTACCCAACAATATTAAATGTTATTATCATGGCAAGGGGGTGAAACATATGAAAAACTACCTATCTAGACAAATTTAAATGAGGCCAGAATAATAAACAACAAGTCCGGAAAATCCCCATGTGCATATTATAGATTTGGTACTGTTCTGACTATTACATAATTTTAATGTTGTTAAACAGCAAAATAAAGTGTACCATGTTGAACTAGGCATTTTTCCACCCCTTTTACATATAAAGTTTATTAAAAATGGAGCTATGGTTATTTAGTTATGAAATAAATCATTTTAACATGGCATATTAGCAATTTTAAATAAACAGCAAGTTAACCATTTTAACATGGGATGAAAATGACATATTATTAATCTACACAAAATTCTAAGCAATTTACATATATAAATTATTTTAATCCGATGCACAGTTGATGAGTTATTAAATGCATGAAGACTAGGGACTTTTCTGCAAATCTGTAATACACTGGATAAAGCTAAATCGCGGATCTGAAAAAAAACGTACACGGGCCGAATCTGCCTAGCCCAAATAGTGTACAGGAGAGGGGCGCTGGAGGAGGGCTGCTCACATTGGGCTCTTGGCCCGACTGGCGAGGA
>NC_041393.1:578118347-578229543 GCF_002162155.2 Triticum dicoccoides
GGAGGGAGGCCCGGTCGTCCTCCTCCTCGTGCGCCTGCACGAGCACGCAGAAGGGAGGCGGCCATGGCAGCAGGGAGGCGGCGTGCCGCAGCGGCAGGGAGGCCAGGAGGCGGCCAAGGGGCGGCGGGAACGGGCAGATCCGGCCGAGGGCAACCGGATCCGGTGGATCTCGGCCGGGTTCCGTTGAAGACGTGGCAGGCGTCGGCGATTTCCATGGCGGCGGCGGCTACCTGTGGGAGGAAGGGGTCAGCGGGGTGCGCAGGAGAAGAGGAGGAGAAGAAAGGAGAGATGAGGAGGCGGGGCTCCGGCCTGGCGAGGTCGGCTGCGCGGAGCGGCGGCTCCGGCGAGGGAGATGCGGCGCGGTAGCGAGCGCGGGACGCAGGATGGAGCTCCTCCCTAGAGCAGGCGGCGCGGAGCGGGCACCTCGGGCCCAGATCGGCCTGGGGCGGGCCGCGGATGGGCTGGAGCGCTGGGGGGCGAGGTGGCGACGCGACGAGGCCATGTGGCACTCCCAGAGTGGCTGGAGGCGACGACGTGGCTGCGGCTGGCCACTAGGGGCTTGCCAAGTGGCGGAGGGAGGCTGGGACGCTCCGGATCTGGAAGGGGGAAGGCGGCGGCGCGGCCCCCGAGGTGGGAGGAGGAGGGGGTAGGCTGCCAAAATTGGAAGGGGAAGGTGTATATAAAGGGTAGGGGCTAGGGTTTGAGGGTTTGGGGGCGTTTCGGGGCCTCAGATCGACATCGGACGGCTCCAGACAGAGGGGGGACTAGGTGGCTGCAGGTGGGCTGTGTAGAGGGGGTTGGGCTGAGAGAAGAGGGGAGAAATGCAGCCCGGCAACTGTTTCAGAGACAGAAACGTCCGACGAATATACTGACTATATCGCGGTTATATTTAATGGTTGGGCAGTCAAACGGACTACGAATGCGATGAAACTTGGTAGGCGGCCTGTCTACTCTATAATAAGACCGCACGACAAGTTGCAACCCATCCTGAGAACATTTTTATGCCACTTATAAAATAATATTTTGGAGGTGCCGCGGGCGCGTGCGAGTGTGGTCGGGCTCAGAACGGACAACGGAGAGAACCGGCGAAACCCGAACGGATGCAAGTTTTATGAAAACGATGTCGATGCAATGCGCATGATGACATGAGATGAGATGCATAACAAGAACAAAATGCAAAACAACAGATAAAAACCCAACCACGAAGGAAATATCATGTCGCATCTCTGGAAAAGGCAAGAGTGGAGTTACGAATATGGAAAGTTGTATCCGGGGCATTACAACACTCCACCACTACAAGAGGATCTCGTCCCGAGATCTAGGATGGCACCGGAGGGAAAAGGAAGAGGAAGAGAAGAGGTAAAACTAAGTTGCTTCTTCGACCAATGAGTGAAACCACGAACCTTGAGAGTTTGAGCAATTAGAGATGAACGAGATTGCAAACAATCCGTTAGAAAAGAGGAACAAGGAACATTATGAGAACTTGAAGGTTGCCAAGACATGAATGACGAGCACAATGGACAAAAAGGAATTGAAACCACTCTGGTTGAAACAAGATGAGAGAGGAAGAATTCGGGCAGCACTCCGGCTGAAAGAAGAAGGAAAACTTGATAAGATGAAAGAACTTGAAGAGATGACACAACACTCCGGTTAAATGGAGAAGCAAGGAGAAGAACATGATCTTGCCAAAGCAAGATGATGAGTGAAAAGAGCAACAACACAATGCCTCCGGAAGAAAGAATAGAAGATAGATCATTGTAATAACAGAATGAAGAAGAAAATGACAACTTTTGCCACAAATGAACTAGGAAAGCATCCTTGCAAAGAAGGATTGAATGAAGTTGTTGGAAAATCAACAACGAAAAACACAAGTTTATTATGGGCTTATGGCAAACATCTCAAAATGATGAGGTGACAACCCGCCACTAACTGAAATAATTGCTTGCTTGAGATCAACGAAGAGATGAAAACTGCTTTCGCTGAGAGGATAGGAGAAAACTTGGATCATTGATAAGCACCACAAATAGCAACATTCCTTAGGGAAGGCTTTAGGTAAAATATGACACAAGATAACTCCAATGGAGGGATTAATAGGTTGAAACGATCTCCTGAACAAAGAGAAAATGATGGATTTAAAATATCTCATTCTTGACAAATGTGAATCAAGAAACATGAACTCAAAATTATCAAGAATGACATAACACCACCTCAAAAGATAATGTAGAACGAATTGCACTTCGAAATGCAAGATGAAGAATACTTGAACGCCTCAAAAGAAAACATGTGTTGAACACCATGTTTATTTTAGAGTATAGCTTAGTGGATCATAGCTTCGAGAGAAATCTTGAAGAACAATTGAAGAATGAAAGGAATCCTTGGTGAACCACCATGTCGAGCCTCCATGAAGAACTCCGGTAATGAAAGGATGATAGAAAGAAAGATAAGTTGAAAACACAAGGTGAAATCTTGCGATGATTTAGATGGAGCTTCGCGACGAGATAACCGAGAGAACTTGGAACTCCGGAAACGAAGAGATGAAACATCTCGAACCGGGAAATGCGACATGCTGAACAACTTCGGAAAGAAGAAACTAGATTACTTGGATGAAACAATAATAAGAATTACGTGATGCCTATCCTTCACCAATCTAAATTGATGACAAGCAATGGATTTGGCATACTACTTATTCTCGTAGAAAGAATTAAGAGGGATATAGCATAAACTTCAGAAGGTATTGATGGAACCACCGATGGGATTTGGAAACAACGAATGAATGAATGAATTGATACGATGTCGAATGAAGAGAAATCTTGAACGAACCACCGTAAGAATTGTAAATGAACATAGCAAAGGCACAATTCACCGGGAAGAATTGGAAAACGAATGAATATACTTGAGGGGATTTAGATACAAGTGAACAAAGAGATCATGAGCTGATTAGAGGGTATTTGAACGATTCACCGGTAAGATTTGGAGAATGATAGCTACACGCTGAGAATGAAGAATTATGACATGATGGCCTTCAGAGGAAAGAAATGGAAACAACTCATGAAATGCTCCAGATGGGTGAAAAGAATTCTCACAATCGAAAACAATTATGAGAGGATGGCATCAAGTTAGAATCACGAATCTTCAAGAGAATGGCCAAGATTTAGAGGGAAAAACTCTTCTTCAATCTTCAACTGACGACGAGAAACACCACAAAAATTGCTGAGATACTCCGGAAGAATGACAAACGAAGAGGTTGAGCCAACAATGAAAAATGATTTGAAATTGATCTTGGAAAAGATCTGACTGATGAAATTCATTCTTACGTCACACTTTAAAAGGAATTTGAGAATAACTCCAGGAGAATTAGAAGAATCAGGTAAGATCCTGGGAAAAGACCTGTGGGTTATGGGCCCACTCAAAAGAAAACACCGTTGAACATTTAGAAGAGAGATTGCACCGGTTGAATTAAATGGCTTGAATGGAAACACGAATCTTCCGAGATATCTTCAACACTCCGGATAAGAATAGAGAGAAGTGAAAGATTAAGAGGTGCACCGGTATGAAAAAGCATTAGCAACAAGGAAAACAGTATGATCAAACCGCAAGCTTGAATTGGATCCACCGGAGAAGAAAAGAGAACGGAGGATGATGAACTTAAAACTGTTGAGCATCTTCTTGGGAAATCACCGGATAAGAACATTGATTAAACAAAGTGAAGAGACTTCACATGAATAAATGGATACTTGATTAAAATATATGAGTCCTTGTAGAAAAGGGTGGGAGGGCGGGAAAACAAAGGCAACTTGGGATGAACGAAACAAACACCGTTGAGAAAACTTAGAATTGATCTTGCGGATGTTGAAAAAGATCGAATCCACTTGAAGAGAAGCACGCCGGTTGGAAAGAATTGGGATGACAATCTCGATGATCAAGAAGGATTACCACTCCCATAGAAATATGAGAACACCGCTTAAGAAAGGTATGGAATCAACACTTGACATTGAAGCAACTCGAATACCACAACTCAAAACAAAACAAAGGATTTGGCTTGTAGAATAAGCCGGAACAAACATATGATAGAGATTTTGTTCGAAGTTTTCGTGGTGGGGCCCACACGGGCTCGAGTGTATAGCACCATCATGTACAAGGCAGTGCACATGACATACGAAGTGTCCCCGAACCAGCATAGCCAAGGGTTCTTTAAGACACAACGAGACCACTGTAAAAACGACTGTGGAAAGGCGGACCACTAGATGTCGAACCCCAATCTCATATCATGCATCTGTCGAAAAGATATTCTAGGAGCTACTTGAATTCCCACCTATAAAACTCCCGAAACTTTCTGGTTATGCAATATGGTGTTGGGGATACAGGGGAAGCAATATATCTCACCCAAACTAACAATACCTACATCCAGCTGTATCCATCCGTCAACACATAACCAAGAAACCTTTGGAAATCGTGTACCTCAACCTTCGAAAAGCATCTGTTATACGAGTTATGGCAATACTCCCGAGCTCGCCCCAGTACTGGGTTATCGAGGTTATCTCACCAACAACTGCATAAAAGAGATTTTTGATGTCGGCAAAACTCAGCTATTCCAGAACTGCAACGATAAAATTGTGACGATAACACCTCGGAGCTCAACTCCCCGGGTCAATGCCACATAATAGACATGAGGCACCAAGAACAATGTTCTCGTCACAAAACCATCGGAACGATTCCAAGAAACCCGCGTGATCCTAAAAAAATTTTAGTGAAATTTGAGGAGAGGAAAGACAAAACATCTACGTCAAGAGTCCTCACCAGAGCGATGAAGGGGGCTGAGGAGTAAAAAGAATCCTACTCTCTGATATATATAATCCTAAGACTCAAAATAGTTTTCTTCTAGACTCAACAACGGCCAACAATCAAGGGGGCTCCTATGGTCGGTCGAGGCTCTGATACCAACTTGTCACGCCCAATATGCGACCCTATCCGAAAGGAACTCGAAGGTCCCACCAAGGATAGACCCGCATATTGAAACGCTTTTGCAAGGTGGATATCATTACATCAACATTACATAATACATGGGGATACATATAAGAGGCATAAAATGCCGCATGAATACAACATTACAATACATAAGAGCATCATCCGACTACGGATGAAACACAAACAGAAACTCAAACGACATCCACCCTGCTAGCCCAGGCTGCCGACCTGGAACCTATCCCCTGATCGAAGAAGAAGCAGAAGAAGAACTCAACGCAAGCAAGCATCGCTCTCGCGTCATGATCATCACAAAACCTGTACCTGCAACTGTTGTGGTAGTAATCTGTGAGCCACGAGGACTCAGCAATCCCATTACCATGGGTATCAAGACTAGCAAAGCTTAAAGGGAAAGGAAGGGGTAAAGTGGTGAGGTTGCAGCAGCGACTAAGCATATATGGTGGCTAACATACGCAAATAGGAGTGAGAAGAGAGCAAGCGGAACGGTCGTGAAACTAGCAATGATCAAGAAGTGATCCTGAACTCCTACTTACGTCAAACATAACCCAAAACCGTGTTCACTTCCCGGACTCCGCCGAAAAGAGACCATCACAGCTACACACACGGTTGATGCGTTTTAATTCAGATCTGGTGTCAAGTTATCTACAACCGGACATTAACAAATTCCCATCTGCCTATAACCGCAGGCACGGCTTTCGAAAGATTATACCCTGCAGGGGTGTCCCAACTAAGCCCATGACAAGCTCTCGCGATCAACGAAGGAATAGACCTTCTCCCAGGAAGACCCGATCAGACTCGGAATCCTGGTTTACAAGACATTTCGACAATGGTAAAACAAGACCAGCAAAGCCGCTCGATGCGCTGACAATCCCGATAGGAGCTGGACATATCTCGTTCTCAGGGCAACACCGGATGAGCAATCCGTACAACTAAAACCAGACCTCAAGTTTCCCTGAGGGGGCGCTGCAAAGGGCTCTAGTTCGAACCAACACTTAGACAAGCACTGGCCCGGGGGGGCTGTAATAAAGATGACCCTTGGGTTAATTACTCCCAAGGGAAATATAGGTGGTGGTGAGGCAAATGGTAAAACCAAGGTTGGGCCTTGCTGGAGGAGTTTTATTCAAAGCGAACTGTCGAGGGGGTCCCATAAATCACCCGACCGCGTAAGGAACGCAAAATCCGGGAACATAACACCGGTATGACGGAAACTAGGGCGGCAAGAGTGGAACAAAACACCAGGCATAAGGCCGAGCCTTCCACCCTTTACCAAATATATAGATGCATTAATAATATAAGAGATATTGTGATATCCCAACCAAAAATCCTGTCCACCATGGAGCAATCTTCAACTTCACCTGCAACTAACAACGCTATAAGAGGGGTTGAGCAAAGCAGTAACATAGCCAAGCAACGGTTTGCATAGGAAAGGTGTCAAAGGTTAGAGGTTCATGGCAACATGGGATGGCTCGACAAACAGATGATAGGTAGCGCAGCAAAGGGATATAACGAAGCAACTAGCATAGCAATGATAGTAGTGAGATCGAGGGTAGCGGTCATCTTGCCTGAGATCCCGCAAGGAAGAAGAACGAGTCCATGAAGAAGACGAACGGAAGTAGTCGAACGAATCCTCACAATCGCAACATTACCGGAACTAAGAAGCAACACCGGAAAGAAACAAACAACATGGTAAATACACAAGCATAATCATGGCATGATGCATAATCAAGTATGATGCATGTCCGGTTTAAAGAGGCATGGCATGGCAAAGTGCAACAAACAGTACTACAAGTTAAGTGGAGCTCAATATGCAACAAGTTGCATATTGACGAAACACCACATCAATTATTTAGTTTGATCTCGGTTATGTACCCAACAATATTAAATGTTATTAGCATGGCAAGGGGGTGAAACATATGAAAAACTACCTATCTAGACAAATTTAAATGAGGCCGGAATAATAAACAACAAGTCCAAAAAATCCCCATGTGCATATTATGGATTTGGTACTGTTCTGACTGTTACATAATTTTAATGTTGTTAAACAGCAAAATAAAGTGTACCATGTTGAAATAGGCATTTTTCCACCCCATTTACATATAAAGTTTATTAAAAATGGAGCTACGGTTATTTAGTTATGAAATAAATCATTTTAACATGGCATATTAGCAAATTTAAATAAACAGCAAGTTACCCATTTTAACATGGGATGAAAATGACATATTATTAATCTACACAAAATTCTAAGCAATTTACATATATAAATTATTTTAATCCGATGCACAGTTGATGAGTTATTAAATGCATGAAGACTAGGGACTTTTCTGCAAATCTGTAATACACTGGATAAAGCTAAATCGCGGATCTGAAAAAAAACCTACACGGGCCGAATCTGCCTAGCCCAAATAGAGTACAGGAGAGGGGCGCTCGAGGAGGGCTGCTCACATTGGGCTCTTGGCCCGGCTGGAGAGGAGGCCAAAGCGGGGGGGCGCTGGCCTGGAGGGAGTTGGGCCTGGCGCAGGCTGCGGCTGCGGAGGCCCACGCGGGAGGGAGGCCCGGTCGTCCTCCTCCTCGTGCGCCTGCATGAGCACACAGAAGGGAGGCAGCCATGGCAGCAGGGAGGCGGCGTGCCGCAGCGGCAGGGAGGCCAGGAGGCGGCCAAGGGGCGGCGGGAACGGGCAGATCCGGCCGA
Source organism: Triticum dicoccoides (assembly GCF_002162155.2). NCBI lineage: Eukaryota > Viridiplantae > Streptophyta > Magnoliopsida > Poales > Poaceae > Triticum > Triticum dicoccoides. Next base: position 578,126,020 of record NC_041393.1, read on the forward strand.
GGGCAACCGGATCCGACGGATCCCGGCCGGGTTCCATTGAAGACGTGGCCGGCGTCAGCGATTTCCATGGTGGAGGCGGCTACCTGCGGGAGGAAGGGGTCAGCGGGGTGCGCAGGAGACGAGGAGGAGAAGAAAGGAGAGATGAGGAGGCGGGGCTCCGGCCTGGCGAGGTCGGCTGCACGGAGCGGCGGCTCCGGCGAGGGAGATGCGGCGCGGCAACGAGCGCGGGACGCCAGAGGGAGCTCCTCCCTGGAGCAGGCGGCACGGAGCGGGCACCTCGGGCCCAGATCGGCCCGGGGCGGGCCGCGGATGGGCTGGAGCGTTGGGGGGTGAGGTGGCGACGCGGAGAGGCCATGTGGCACTCCCAGAGTGGCTGGAAGCGACGACGTGGCTGCGGCTGGCCACTAGGGGCTTGCCAAGTGGCGGCGGGAGGCTGGGACGCGCCGGATCTGGAAGGGGGAAGGCGGCGGCGCGGCCCCCGAGGTGGAAGGAGGAGGGGTTAGGTTGCCAAAATTGGAACGGGAAGGTGTATATAAAGGGTAGGGGCTAGGGTTTGAGGGTTTGGGGGCGTTTCAGGGCCTCAGATCGACATCGGACGGCTCCGGACAGAGGGGGTGACTAGGTGGCTACAAGTGGGCTGTGTAGAGGGGGTTGGGCTGAGAGAAGAGGGGAGAAATGCAGCCCGGCAACTCTTTCAGAGACCGAAACGTCCGACGAATATACCGACTATATCGCGGTTATATTTAATGGTTGGGCAGTCAAACGGACTCCGAATGCGACGAAACTTGGCATGCGGCCTGTCTACACTATAATAAGACCGCACGACAAGTTGCAACCCATCCCGAGAACATTTTTATGCCACTTATAAAATAATATTTCGGAGGTGCCGCGGGCGCGTGCGAGTGTGGTCGGGCTCAGAATGGACAACGGAGAGAACCGGCGAAACCCGAACGGATGCAAGTTTTATGAAAACGATGTCGATGCAATGCGCATGATGACATGAGATGAGATGCATAACAAGAAAAAAATGCAAAACAACAGATAAAAACCCAACCACGAAGGAAATATCATGTCGCATCTCCGGAAAAGGCAAGAGTGGAGTTACGAATATGGAAAGTTGTATCCGGGGCGTTACACTCGGCATGCCACTCACCACAAACCGAGTATACGATAACTTTCCCGCCTTCTTGTCGATGGATCGCGCCATGGAGTGCTAGGACTACTGAAAGAGATTGACGAGTTGGGGGAGGACAGCTAGCTGTAGCATGGGCTCCCAAGAACTTTTACCATCTATGTTGTGGCCGGCTATTGCGACCTTTGAACGCGGAGCTGTCACGTGCACCAGGAAGCAACCGACGCTAGTGAGAGGTCGCGTCCGCTCTGGCCGGGCATGAATGCGGCACTCACCGTTTCTGGTGGGAAGCATGCGCGGGTGATGAAGAGGATTCGGGTTGGTCAGGAGCGGCCGTGACAGCGGTCCGGACGCCCGCAAACAAGAGATGATGTACGTTAATATTGTTGTGTATATAATTAACAATGTAAATAATGTGCCAGTTGGACAAATATGATTGGAGATGAAGATGGAAATGTAATTTTACATAAACACGGATATGCATGTATATGTCTATGTGTGTGTGCGCGACGACTCTCGCGACCTGGAAGCGGGGGTGTGTTTTTGATCGAGTTTTCTTTCTTGGTACGTTAAAAAATTGTCCACCGGTTTTCGTTTCTTTTTTCCGGGAACATGCGTATTCTATTTAAAACCACTGTTATGGAGAGATTTTTTACTCCATTATAGCCTCTTGTTTGATAGAGTTTCTCGCGTCTTGCGCTCTCACCCTCTCCATATCAAAACAAGATGACAGTGTCCACTCTATCTCTCTCCTCACCGGTGGCCACAGATCCGGCCGAATCCCGTCCGTTGCGGGAGGTGAGGAGGTGCAGCGTTGACATTGTCGCCGTCACCGATGGAGGAAGCCGATGCGCACCGTCCTCACAGAGCTGGTGCTGGCGCGGACGAAGGTCCTCCGCGCCCTTGTTCGCTGCCGTCGTGTGGGCAGATCCCGCCCGCCCTCCTAAGCGACATCTCGCCCACCTAGGTATAGCTTCTTGTACTGGTCCAGCTCCCCAGGTCGCTGCATGTGGGGTTTCTTCCATGCGACTACTCCTCAGCTCCCCATGTATAGTAGCTAGGGTTCGTCGGCTGGTCTAACATCACCTACTATTATAGAGGAAATGCCACTCGAAAAGTTTTCCTGATTTATGCCTCGGTAGAGGTATACATGTTGTTTTGACAAAAAAGTACATGGTGGTTGTGCGGTCATTGTCCATATGCTCCTATTGCTGCTACTAATCTAATACTATCATTGGTTAAATGAAGAAATGTTTTTTTTCTCGGGTATCCTGGTTTAGTTCCCATGAAGATAATCATGATGCTTCTGTTTGTTGGTGTACTCTTCATTAATTCTTATTGACAATTGAGATGTCGTTGTTAATCTTGTAAAACAAAGTAACAACACTATATCCCTTTTTTATATTTTTGGAAACAGTGATGCGTATCTCCATACCCGGGTATGTCTTCCTCAATTTTAGTGGAACTGCACAAAATTGGACGGCCATTGTTGTTCCTCCTCACTGTCCTCTGCCATGTGGTTTTTCCTTCCTCGAGATTGTGAGGATTTGTCGAACTTCATAAGTGCCTCACCCAAACTTGATGCCAAATGGATGATGCATCACTATGATGACCTATCGATGCTCATGGTTGCGCCTCATGGTTGCGTCGGCTGGTGAAGCTGATCGATTTACAATGAAAAACAAGATGTCCTCCACTAGTACTCTTTGCTTGTTACCCACAAAGATGATATCCTTCGTCAGTTCACCTTGTTTGCGTTGGAGACGCAGTCGTCTTTCACGTTGGTGCAATTTTATCACACAGTTGGCTATGAACCAAATGTTTCCTCGAAGAAGGATCGACGTTGGTACTAAGAGCATAAGTTTTGTATTGATTTCTAAGCCTTCTCACAACTTTGTCTCCAGTTCCCCTGTAATTTTATTTGTCCAGCTATTAACTTTGATTAAAAAAATGGTGTGGACTAAAAACCCGGATGGACGTAGTAGCCCTCCATTTTTATTTACTCCGCATATTAGATTTGACTGAAGTCAAACTTTGTAAAGTTTGACCAAGTTTAGGCCGAACACAACAAACCATAATTATTAGAGAGGGTAAATTGTACATACTCTCGAACCTTTCCGATAATTGAATTTAAAATTCTTTATTTGTACACACTCTCACACGTTTTCGGTAATTTGGCGCATGTGTGGTTGTTCACTTAGGGAAGGGTAGTGTACCGCACATGAAGGACATGAAGTGCGACCAGGACGCGTGGATCATTAGTTCATCAGAAGTACTCCCTCCGTTCCTAAATATTTGTATTTCAAGAGGTTTGAAATGGACTACCACATATGGATATATATATAGACATATTTTACAGTGTAGATTCACTCATTTTGCTCTGTATGTAGTCATTTGTTGAAATCTCTATAAGGACATATATTTAGGAACATAGGGAGTAGTAGTTTTCTTCACTGGTACGTTAAATAAAGAGTTTTGTTTCGTACTTACACAATTTAAAACGATTGTTAAGGAGAGAATAAGAAAACCACTCCACTATATATTAGTTGTATACACGAGTACTATATAGACGCAGCTTCATTGACTTTAGTGCACCTGCCTTTGGGTTTATGACAGGTGGGCCCAAAATGTGGCTGGCCCACCTGTCATACTGCCAAAAGAAGGTGTAGTTAAGGCACTGGAGCTCAGTCTGTACTACACTATATATATATATATATATATATATATATATATAAGCTGGAGCCTCAGCGCTTGTTCGCTAGGGTTTGCACACTCCATACTCTCACCGCACTACATATATATATACACGCTGGAGGCTCAGCGTTCCTTTGCTAGGGTTTGCCATATTCACAATCTCTCACCCTCCCTTCACCAGATCTAAACAAGACCGCGTTGGCCTCTTGTCTCTCTCTCCCCCCTCACAGCTGGTGAAGGAGGCGTCCGGATCCCGTCGCACCGGGAAGGGGAGGAGGTGCAGCTTCACTCTATAGCCTTCGGCGAGGGAGGCAATCCACTGCCGGCTGCGCTGTTCTCTTTCACCCAGCGCCTGTGCGGGAGGTCCACCGACCCCTTCTTCCTCGCTATCATACGTAGTGTGGGCAGATCCGGCCTCCCGCCGCACGCCTTGCCACATCCTGATGACCCTAAGGTATAAGTTTCTTTGAAACCGTCATTGCTCTAGCTGCATGTGGATCTTTTTCAATCTGTAGTCGAATCTAGGTCTTGGTTCAAAGAGGAAAGAAGGGTGCGGTGGGATGGAACATGAATCTAGGATGTGGTTCAATGAGTAAAGGAGGGACGGAAAGTAGTATAGACTGTCTATCAAGCCACTTTGTTGGTCGAAAAGGGAAAAAGGGGGTAACCTAGTACACACACTGTAAGGAACCGATCTCTTTATTCAAAAGGGAAAGAAACTGGGGGTTCGGGTAGTTTGTGCAGGACTAAATTTGCTGCCCTCACATAGGAAAAAGGTTCAAAGATAACAAATATGGGACCAACGCAGATATGTTGCTTGGCTACATACTCTGCATCACCCATTTATACGTGTGGATGCACATGGTGCTGGCATGTCCCATGTCCCATGTCCCATACCATTATTTTGCTGTTGTTAATCTAAGAATGCCGCCAGAAAATTGAAGCAATGCCAGTGTTAAAAGTAAATTGCATTTTTTAACGAATGTTGTTTTAAGAGAATGTCTCTATCAATATGAATCAATGCAACTGTTTTAGAAATGCTACTATCCTACTTTGTTTTTCATCAAGATAAGTTAGATGCTTCTTTCTGTTCATCCTCCTTTATCGGCAAGTAATTGTTTCCTTTTTTGCCTCTATTAAAACAGGGGTATCTATTCAACTTGTTGCTATTGCGACATTTTGCTTCGCTACACAACACACTTTGCTTGATTTCAGTGCAACTGCACAAAACAAGATTGGATTTCCTATTCGTGTTGGTAGATTCGTATTTTATCTTGGTCGTCTCATGAAAGGTCAGTACAGGCCTTCATCCACATGAATGCGCAGTGTGCTTTGAGATGTTGTGCTACTTGTATTGGTACTATTTTAAATAAATGTTGAATTGAAGCTATTGTATTGTTGTCTTTTCCCATTAAGTAGTGAACAAAAATGGGACCAACCCAGACATGATGCTTGTTGCTTTCTTACAACAAACTCTGTGTCACCCCCTTTATAAGTAGATGGAAGCACATATTGTTGTTGCGCCCACTCTCCCTGGAACTGTTTATGCTTTTCATTAATCTAATGCCATTGGTAAAATTAAGCAATGCCACTCTCAGAATTAACTACTGAATCTTAGTTCAAAACTGCAACACTTGTTAGGGATTGGCGGGATTACCATTTTTGTGGCCGCATGTTTCATCCTCCTTTATTTGCCAGTAATTGATTCCTTTTTTGCCTCTGTTAAAATGAATCAGTCGCATTGTTTTACGAATGGTACTATCCTGCTTTGTAGTTCTTTCTACATGTTTAACCAAGGTATTGTTAAGATAATGTCTCTATTAAAATGAATCAGTCGCATTGTTTTAGGAATGGTACTTTTCTGCTTTGTTGTTCTTTATACATGTTAAAACAAGGCATTATTAAGATAATGTCTCGGTCAATATGAATGAATCACACTGATGGAGAATTGCTACTCTCCTGCTTTGTTTCCCACTAAGATAAGGTAGATCAGTAGATGCTTTTCTTCTGGGAGTACAAGTCATCAACCGTTATTTCTCAGTAATTGTTTCCCTTATACCTATTATTGCTTACAGGGATATCAAAATTAATGCTCGATTTTATTCCGACTTTGATTTTAGTTGAACTGCAAAAAAGGAGCCAATGTGTCCAACGCAAACTGCTGCATTACTAGGTACAGTTGGTTGTTCCACTTTGCAGAAAGAAGCAGTCATTGTTTGCGCTACATTACAGAAGGAATAACCGAGAAGCTTTACAGAGTATTAGTAGACGTTGGTGACATGACTAGTCTGCAGAGAGCATAGGCAACTCTGCAAAAAGTGCCCAAACAAGTACAAGAAGCCATGACAGGACTCCACGATCATAAGCATTACATATTTTGAATGGGAAAAGCTTGTCAAAGTTTAAGCATTGATGTTAGCAAGAAGACATTAGTTTAATATATTGGAATTGGAAAACCTTGTCAAAATTTGCTCATTGATGTTAGCCAGAAGACATGCATCTGATATTTTTGAGTGGGACACCCTTTGCTGTGAGCAGCGTCGATCGTTTTTTCCTACTCCTGTGTTCAGTTTAGAAGTAAATAGTTACTCTGCTGTGATATTCCTATGTCAAGAGTTTGTTCTGAATATTGTCTATGTAATGCCAGGCCTTGTGCAATATATATTGGAATTGGAAAACCTTGTCAAAATTTGCTCATTGATGTTAGCCAGAAGACATGCATTTGATATTTTTGAGTGGGATGCCCTTTGCTGTGAGCAGCGTCGATCATTTTTTCCTATTCCTGTGTTCAGTTTAGAAGTAAATAGTTACTCTGCTGAGATATTCCTGTGTTAAGAGTTTCTTCTGAATATTGTCTATGTAATGCCAGGCCTTGTGTTTGATTGCAAAGTTGAGCTTGGAATGTTGTGGCACGCGGTATCATGAGTTGTTCACCGTGCCTCCTGAGAATAATGCTTCGTATTGTTTTGCATGTTGATCTAATGCCAGTGATTTGCTTGTTAAGAAGATCATCCTCTTTTGTTGTTTCCGTGCTTAAGAAGTTCATCGTCTTATGTTTCATTCATAGCCTATACGACAAGTCGGGTAGGTTAGACGTGAAACCATATGATCTTCCGACCAACTCATCATCTTAGGCCGTGATTGGATCGTCGTTTTCAAACCAAAACCGCTTGTAAAATTGACGCTTGTGAATAAAAGCAGATGGTCTTAGGCGAAGCGCTTGGTTGGTTGATTTCGACTAGTAAAATATACACTGGTCTCTCAAATTACACGCGTAACCCGCCGGTTTTACTTATAGACCTCGAGCCCTCGGTTTCATTATGCCTGTATTTCACGTGCTGTTTCCGATGACGAGTAAATTACACTTGTATCTTAATACATGTGTGAAATAAACCAGAGCTCCCAAGCGCGGCCTTACTATTTCATGCCATCTCAGTCACTCGAAGGTGCTCATAGGTGTTCGATGATCCTGGCTTCCTGAATGAGCAGCGGGCGATGTACCAGACCATCCATAGGGCCTGCGAGGCCCTCTCCGTCGTCCTTCGAGTTGTTGCGCTCGCCGTGGGGCCGAGCATTGTTAACATGGTTAACGAGCATGAGGATTCAGGAGATGACATTATTTTGACTGGATGACAGTAGGGACCTCTAGGGCCATAGCCGTACATACGCAAGTGCCTCCTTATTATTTACAAAAAAAATTCTTCCTCCTGGTTTCCTGACATCACGGTCCCACACCATTGTCAACCTATGTAGTCAATATAAACGAGAGAATTGCACAAGGTGCGGCCGACAGTTGGGACCAAGCAGCTCGAGCAGTATTTGTGTTTTTGAGGCGTGAGCACTATAGAGTTTTTCTTGGCGATGTTTTTGTTGTTGTTTAGAGGAGAGTAGGGTATTAACTGGGCGGGTTGTGGCCCATCTAGCCCAGGCCAGATATCCAGCCCAAATATTAATTTTTTTTCAAGATGAAAATGGCTAGCTCAGCTATACATTTTTTTGAGGAATACCCAGGCAAGGTCAACTTGTTATTCTCTGACCCGTTGGGCTGCAAATCTTTCCTAGGAGGGATGCATTAGGATTAACAGGAAAATGGGCTTTTAAAAATAATAAATTGGATGTAATTATAAAAACTAGGCAATAGCTATAAAAAATGCACCAAACACAAAATTAGTTTATAAAATATTATTTATGGATTTTGAAAATCTTAATTTTTAATTGTTGCGCGCGCAATGTTTCGTTGGATTTTTATGTAATACAATTTTATATTTAATCTGACTAGAAATTTCAGGATAAAAATATTTCGGATCCCATCAAAATTGTGAAATTTTATTGAATTATGTCTTGAACGATTGGTTGAAATTATTAATCGTTGTCCTAGCTAGCAAATGGGTTGTACTTTTAACAAACTGTCAATGGGCTGTAGTAAATTCCATTAGAATTGAAAAATGGGTTATACATTCTTACAAATTGCAAATGGGCTATAAGTTCTCTGCCACACACTTGTGGGCCTACTAAGTTGACGCGTCCCCTAAAAAAGAAGTTGACGTGTATGCAAGGCTTTGTCAACTTATTATAGTCAACACAGGGTTCTAGCAGCAGTGGCCGTTGGATGTCTATCAAACGAATGTCGTGCTTCTTCTTCAATCTCGGATATTCTAGCTTCGGCCGCCCAAAAAATGATTCCTCCCCCTGACATCTGGGGCGCACCGTTTCTGAGGCTGACCTGTGGGCCTACTAAGTTGACGCGTACCAAGGGCTTTGTCAACTTAGTCAATATAAACGAGTCTAGCTGCAGTGACCATATGATGTCCATCCAATGGTCGTAATGCTTCTTCAACCTCTGGTCTTCTTGCTCCAGCAACCCAAACCAGCGCCGGTCGTGCCGCATGCTCCTGCCTCCCATGGTCGGCTGTGCTGCCGCGGAGGCCTCACCGCCCCCTACTATTCCCACCGCTCGCCAGGCCCTGCGGCGACGGCAGCCTCACACCCTAGTTGAACCAGTGAACCCTCGTACTCCTCTCCGCGTGGGCTTCCACTGCCGCGTCTTCCCTGGCTCTAGGTCGTCCCCTTCCAAGGCCTCGCCGTCGTCCACCGCCCTGGTGCTCTCGATGCAGCATGGTCAACGTGGTCAAGGAACGACTTCCATAAGAAGAGTACTGTACATGGAGAAACTGACAGCTGGATCCTCGGCGACCGCAAGGAAGTGCCTCCTTATTACATGCAAAATAATTATTCCTCCACCTGACAGTAGGGACCCACCGGACGGGCAACCGTATTTCATGAAAAAAAGTGTTTCCCCCCTGACTGATGGGACCTACCAGCTACATCTTCGCACGCAAGGAAGTGCGTCTGGGCAAAAAAAACGATTCACCCCCTGACTACTGGGACCCACCGCTACATCTTCGCACGCAAGGAAGTGCCTGACAGTCGGGACCCACCTAGTCAAAGCGTATGTAGCGTTGTCATTCTGGTCGCGTACGTGTACATACATACTGGTCGATCTAGACGCGCACGTGTCGTAGTAGAGGCGCGCACGTAGCATGTACACGTACGTACAACGGCCAGGGTGCAAGAAAGTAAATACGGCCACATACGTACATACGGGTGGGGTCTCGAACGCCTACTCGCGCATATGTACAGCCAGGGCTCGTGTACATGGGTGGGTCGGAGCGGAGAAACTGCGTCATCGTCGTGTTCATGGGGAGGCAACGGAATGCGTCGTGTTCATCAGGAGGCAACGGAACGTGTGGGAGGCAATCGGCTTGGACGGAATAGCCGATGGAAACGAGGCCTGGCGTACTGCAGAATGGAGGAAACGGCCTTGTGTTCGACCGGCCACATTCGAAATAGGATCCTGTTCATCGGGAGGGGTCTGGCGTACCGCAAAATGGAGGAAACAGACTTGTATTGTACCGCCTACCGTCGAAACAGGGTCCTGTTGATCGGAAGGGGTGTGGCGTACCGCATAACGAAGGAAACGGACTTGTGTTGGAGCTCTACGGTCGAAATGCGTGTCTTGTTCATCGGGAGGGGTGTAGCATACCGCAAAACAGGACTCCACGGGATACTGTTCATCTCCACCGTTGACCTCCTCCAACCTCCACGGGCTAATGTTCATCCACCGTCGACCTCCTCCAGCCTCCACGTGCGACTGTTCACCCACAGGCTCATGTTCATCCAGCCTCCACCGCGAGCTATTCCAGCGGCTACTATTCAACCAGCCCTCCCCACAGGGTCCTATTCAACCACCCCTCCACGAGCTACTGTTCATCCAGCCCTCCACCATCTACTGTTCAACCAGCCCTCCACGGGGTCGTCATGTTCATCCAGCCCTCCACGGGGTCCTGTTCATCCAGCCCCAACCGGCTCGATCGATCGGGGTCCTGTTCATCCAGAGGCAACCACGGGGTCCTGTTCATCCACTCCCACCGGGAACTGTTCATCCAAACCCCCCAGCAACGCTCACTGTTCATCCACACCCCCCCAGCAACACTCACTGTTCATCCAGAGGCAGCATCGATTGGCTTCAGTTAGCAGCAGTAGCGAAGGAATCGCTTGATCGCTTGGGTTCAGTAACGCGTAGCCTGCAGTGCAATTGCTGAGGTTCAGTTAGGCGACGCCTCGCTCGGGTTCAGCTAGAGCCCAACGCCTTGCACCCACGCGCGTACGGTATGAGAGAAACACACATCGCTCGGCCCCTGACCACCCACCGTAACCGGGAACTCCCCGATATTTTCCTCGCCCTTGCTTCTACCACTGTTTTCTCCGTCATGGGTGGCCCAAAGAATGTCATGCAGTTGCGTCTCCGGCCCACCCAGGACGAAAACCCATTTTTGTCATGATTTTTTGTCATAGAAGTAGGATCCCACCACATCTATGATGATACCAGGTTTTGTCACAGTTATCATCAAAGAAGTGTCATAAGTATGACAGGAAAAAATTCGTTCGGCCCAAAATGTCACGGATGTGTCTTTTTTTATAGTGATCCCTCTAGTCATCTAAATGATCACGTGATCCAAATCAACCAAACCATGTCCGATCATCATGTGGGATGGAGTAGTTTTCAATGGTGAACATCACTATGTTGATCATATCTACTATATGATTCATGCTCGACCTTTCGGTTTCCAGTGCTCCGAGGCCATATCTGCATATGCTAGGCTCGTCAAGTTTAACCCGAGTATTTTGCGTGTACAAAACTGGCTTGCACCCGTTGTATGTGAATGTAGAGCTTATCACACCCGATCATCATGTGGCGTCTCAGCACGACGAACTGTAGCAATGGTGCATACTCAGGGAGAACACTTATGCCTTGAAATTTAGTAAGGGATCATCTTATAATGCTACCGACGTTCTAAGCAAAATAAGAAGCACAAAAAATAAACATCACATGTAATCAAAATAAGTGACATAATATGGCCATCATCATCTTGTGCCTTTGATCTCCATCTCCAAAGTACCAACATGATCTCCATCGTCACCGGCATGACACCATGATCTCCATCATCTTGATCTCTATCAACGTGTTGTCACAAGGTCATCTCACTAACTATTGCTTTTGCAACTATTGCTATTGCATAGCAATAAAGTAAAGCAATTATATGGCGCTTGCATCTTATGCAATAAAAAGAGAACCATAAGGCTCCTGCCAGTTGCCGATAACTTTTACAAAACATGATCATCTCATAAAACAATTTATATATCAGCACGTCTTGACCATATCACATCACAACATGCCCTGCAAAAACAAGTTAGACGTCCTCTACTTTGTTGTTGCAAGTTTTACGTGGCTACTACGGGCTTAGCAAGAACCGTTCTTACCTACACATCAAAACCACAACAATTTTTCGTCAAGTGTGATGTTTTAACCTTCAACAAGGACCGTGCGTAGCCACACTCGATTCAACTAAAGTTGGATAAATAGACACTCACTAGCCACCTGTGTGCGAAGCACGTCGGTAGAACCAGTCTTGCGTAAGCGTACGCGTAATGTCGGTCTGAGCCGCTTCATCCAACAATACCGCCGAATCAAAGTATGACATGCTGGTAAGCAGTATGACTATTATCGCCCGCAACTCTTTGTGTTCTACTCGTGCATATAACATCTATGCATAGACCTGGCTCTGATACCACTGTTGGGGAACGCGGTAATTTCAAAAAAAATCCTACGATCATGCAAGATCTATCTAGGTGATGCATAGTGATGTCTACTACACAACCTTCTTCTTGTAGACATTGTTGGGCGTGCAAGTGCACAGGATTGTAGGACAGTAGCAAATTTCCCTCAAGTGGATGACCTAAGGTTTATTAATCCGTAGGAGGCGTAGGATGAAGATGGTCTCTCTCAAACAACCCTACAACCAAATAACAAAGAGTCTCTTGTGTCCCCAACACACCCAATACAATGGTAAATTGTATAGGTGCACTAGTTCGGCGAAGAGATGGTGATACAAGTGCAATATGGATGGTAGATAAAGGTATTTTTAATCTGAAATTATAAAAACAGCAAGGTAGCAAGCGATAAAAGTGAGCGTAAACGGTATTGCAATGATAGGAAACAAGGCCTAGGGTTCATACTTTCACTAGTGCAAGTTCTCTCAACAATAATAACATAGATAGATCATATAACAATCCCTCAACATGCAATAAAGAGTCACTCCAAAGACACTAATAGCGGAGAACAAACGAAGAGATCATGGTAGGGTACGAAACCACCTCAAAGCTATTCTTTTGGATCAATCTATTCAAGAGTTCATACTAGAATAACACCTTAAGACACAAATCAACCAAAACCCTAATGTCACCTAAATACTCCATTGTCACCTCAAGTATCCGTGGGCATGATTATACGATATGCATCACACAATCTCAGATTCATCTATTCAACCAACACAAAGTACTTCAAAGAGTGCCCCAAAGTTTCTACCGGAGAGTCAAGAATGTGTGCCAACCCCTATGCATAGGTTCATGGGCGGAACCCGCAAATTGGTCACCAAAACATACATCAAGAGGCACATGATATCCCATTGTCACCACAGATAAGCACGGCAAGACATACATCAAGTGTTCTCATAAAAGACTCAATCCGATAAGATAACTTCAAAGGGAAAACTCAATTCATCACAAGAGAGTAGAGGGGGTGAAACATCAGAAGATCCAACTATAATAGCAAAGCTCGGGATACATCAAGATCGTGCCACAGAGGGAACACGAGAGAGAACACGAGAGAGAGAGAGATCAAACACATAGCTACTGGTACATACCCTCAGCCCCGAGGGTGAACTACTCCCTCCTCGTCATGGATAGCCCCGGGATGATGAAGATGACCACTGGTGATGGATCCCCCGGCAGGGTGCCGGGAAGGGCTCCCGAGAGGCTTTTGGTGGCTACAGAGGCTTGCGGCGGCGGAACTCCCGATCTATCTTGATTTTCAATGGTTTTAGGGTGCGTAGGCTTATACAGGTGAAAGAAGTCGGTCGGGGGGTGCTCGAGGGGTCCATGAGACAGGGGGCCGCGCCCTGTAGGGGGGGCCCTATCTCCTGGGCTCCTCGAGGATCTTATGACTTGATCTCCAAGCCTCCAGGATGATGTTCTTCCAAAAAATCACGATGCCGAAGGTTTCATTCCGTTTGGACTCCGTTTGATATTCCTTTTCTTCGAAATACTGAAACAGGCAATAAAACAGCAATATGGGTTGGGCCTCCGGTTAATAGGTTAGTCCCAAAAGTAATATAAAAGTGTATAATAAAGCCCATAATCATTCAAAACAGATAATAATATAGCATGAATGCTTCATAAATTATAGATACATTGGAGACGTATCAGCATCCCCAAGATTATTTCCTACTCGTCCTCGAGTAGGTAAATGATAAAAGAAAGAATTTATGAAGTGTGAATGCTAGAAGGTGCACAAGTTTGATCAATGATAATTTCAATCACCTTTACTAGCATCATTATATGTCATAACAATAGTTCATCTCATAAAACTTTTCACGTTAAAGTAACAAGCAATTCACATGTCAAAGCATGGACCATAAACTTTCCTGAAAACTAGCAAACTTCATTCTTAGTCATCAAACAATTGCAATTCATCTTACTTTCAGGAAGAGTCTATGTCAGAGCTTTGGTTTAGCAAACTTCACATACTCAACTATCATATAGTCTTCTACAATTGCTAACACTCATGCAATACTTGTGGTTATGAAGTTTTAATCAGACACAGAGAAAGATTGGGGCTTATAATGTTGCCTCCAAACGTATTCACCTTTGGGTGATGTCAACAATAATAGTTCATGCTAACGTACATCCAATTGGATATATATATCAGGATCACCCTAACACAAAGTGCTTGCCAAAGAATAAAATGAAAAAGGGAAAGGTGAAGATCACCTTGACTCTTGCATAAAGTAAAAGACATAAAGTAAAAGATAGGCCCTTTGCAGAGGGAAGCAGAGGTTGTCATGCGCTTTTAGGGTTGGATACACAAAATCTTAATGCGAAAGAACGTCACTTTATATTGCCCCTTGTATATGGACCTTTATTATGCAGTCCGTCGCTTTTATTGCTTCCATAATAAGTTCGTACAAAGCTTATTTTCTCCACACTAATAAGTCATGTATATTTAGAGAGCAATTTTTATTGCTTGCACCGATGACAACTTACTTGAAGGATCTTACTCAATCCATAGGTAGGTATGGTGGACTCTCATGGCAAAAACTGGGTTTAAGGATATTTGGAAGCACAAGTAGTATCTCTACTTGGTGCAAGGAATTTTGGCTAGCATGAGGGGGAAAGGCAAGCTCAACATGTTTGAATGATCCATGACAATATACTTTAACTGAGATGCGAGAAAACATATCCCATTATGTTGTCTTCCTTGTACAACATCAACTCTTTAGCATGTCATACTTAATGAGTGCTCACAATTATAAAAGATGTCTATGATAATATATTTATATGTGAAATCTCTCTTCCTTCAATATTCTTTCATGAATTGTTCAAATGACTAATAGAATGCTTGCTAACCGTCAATAAATTTACAACCTCTACTTCTTAGATGTGAAGTCATTACTCCCCATGGGATAAGCAAATGAAACATATATAATTTAAGATTTATGACATTGAACTCATTCAACCATTTACTCATAGGATATAAGTGAAGCACAAGAGTAAATGATAAACTACTCCAAAAAGATATAAGTGAAGATCAATGAGTAGCTAAATAATTATGCAACTATGTGAAGACTCTCTCTCATTTAAGAATTTCAGATCTTAGTATTGTATTCAAGTAGCAAGAAAAACAAAATAAAATGACATTGCAAGGATAGCACAACTCATGTGAAGAAGCAAAAACTTAGGTTCAACCGATACTAACCGATAGTTGTTGAAGAAGAAAGGTGGGATGCCTACCGGGGCGTCCCCAAGCTTAGATGCTTGAGACTTCTTGAAATATTATCTTGGGGTGCCTTGGGCATCCCCAAGCTTGAGCTTTTGTGTCTCCTTAATTCCTTTCATGTCACGGTTTCTCTTTTTATCAAAAGCTTCATTCACAACAAACTCAACAAGAACTCGTGAGATAGGTTAGTATAAACCAATGCAAAACCATATCATCTTCTACTGTAACAAATCACTAACATTATTATTCAACATTGAATACTAAATGCCTCTGCATATTTAATACTCCTATCCTCAAATAGAATCATTAAACAAGCAAGCATATGCAAACAATGCAAACATAACAGCAATCTGCCAAAACAGTACAGTCTGTAAAGAATGCAAGAGTATCAATACTTCCCTGACTCCAAAAACTATAATAAAAATACTACGCTGTAAAAGATTTATCAGAGCTCATCATGGAAAAAGATTCAACATTATATCACTCTCTGAATTTTCTAGGGAATTTTTGCAACAGCGGTAAACTTTCTGTTTTCAAACAGCAACATGTATACTAGCAAAACAAGCATGGTAAAGGCTATCCTTGACATTTTTATTGAAAATAAAGATGCAAAACATTATTCTAAATAACAGCAAGCAGATACTAACAAGATAAAATGACGCTCCAAGCAAAATACATATCATGAGGCGAATAAAAATATAGCTCCAAGTAAAGTTACCGATGAACGAAGACGAAAGAGGGGATGCCATCCGGGGCATCCCCAAGCTTAGGCTCTTGGTTGTTGAGGGAGTCCCAGATTAGGGGGTGTCTGGATGACCGGACTATAACCTTTGGCCGGACTCCTGGACTATGAAGATACAAGATTGAAGACTTCGTCCCGTGTCCGGATGGGACTTTCCTTGGCGTGGAAGGCAAGCTTGGCGATACGGATATGTAGATCTCCTCCCATTGTAACCGACTCTGTGTAACCCTAGCCCTCTCTGGTGTCTATATAAACTGGAGGGTTTTAGTCCGTAGGATGAACAACAATCATACCATAGGCTAGCTTCTAGGGTTTAGCCTCTTTGATCTCGTGGTAGATCTACTCTTGTACTACCCATATCATCAATATTAATCAAGCAGGAGTAGGGTTTTACCTCCATCGAGAGGGCCCGAACCTGGGTAAAAACATCGTATCCCTTGTCCCCTGTTACCATCCGCCTAGACGCACAGTTCGGGACCCCCTACCCGAGATCCGCCGGTTTTGACACCGACATTGGTGCTTTCATTGAGAGTTCCGCTGTGCCGTCGCCATCAGGAAGGATGCCTCATCCCGTCTTTAAAGACGGCACTGTTGCTAAAGGAGCTTTGGCTATCGGCCAAACTCTCCGGCTAGGTGGTTTTCTTATGACCGCCTGTTCGGCCGCCACACCGACGATGACTTCTCGGGTCATCGAAAGCAATCTCCAGGTCAACTCAGAACTCGCCGAGCAGCTAGATCCGATGGAGCTCTTTTCCTTAAATGAGATCTTGGATCACATCACCGCCCCTGGGAGTCGCTACAGACTACGATCAGATTGGTCTTAAACCCGATCTGAGAGAGATTAACTCTCCCCAGGTCACCCACCATGTTGAAGTGGTGGAGGAACAATGCGGCCAGCCTTCATCTATCATAAGGACTAGTTATGTCCGGATTCCCGATCCCTCCGAGCCGGATACCCGCGGAGGGGAGGACGTCACTCAAGCCCTGAACCTAAAGTCAGGCAGCGGGCTAGATTCATTGGACAACGTCCAAGAACCCAAGCTTCCGAGTTCGGAGACTCCTTGGCCCCTGAGTCTCAGATTGGGCGAGGTTATGGATTTAATTCCCCCCTCCCACCCAAATATAAGGGATCTATCCCAAATTCAGCAAGAGCCCGCAGAAACAGTACACCATTACTGGGCCAGATTCCTCCTGGTTATGAACAGGATAGAGGACTGCCGCAAGGAGGATGCAATTTCATTCTTCTGCAATAATTGCACAGACAAGGGAATTCTCAACGCCATAAGTCGCCGTGAAATTACACGCTTCGCCGACTTGGCATCCATAGTATGGAAGTACTGTGCGATGGAAAGCGCATGGAAAACCGAAATAAAATTTTGGGACAATCCGGCCCTGAATACAACCCCAGTCCGAAATAAAAAGGTGCATTATCGTCAGGCACCTGGGTTAAACACCAAAAAGCAAAAACCCTCTATAGGGTATGGAACCGTACTGGAGGGATGGCTCAATGGACCCTGTAAAATTCATATTACAGAGGGCGCCACACCAACTCATAGCCTTAGAGCATGTTGGATACTCCTGCAAGTGGCCAGAAGTGGCGAGGAGCTTCTAACTCCAGAATCCGCAGAGCACCAGCCCAGGGATACCAGTACGGTATCAATAGTCATCGAGACTTTCGCATCAAATAATATGAGGAAACGAACACTCCGCAGCCTTACCAAAGTCTACCAAGTAGCAACAATAAACCCATGGAGTGACACGGCTATTACCTTTAGTGCCAGTGATGAACCTAAATTCCGAACAGCTCGAGCACCAGCTGCATTGGTCCTCAGTCCAATAGTGGACGGCTTTCGACTTACCAAGGTACTCATGGACGGTGGCAGCGGATTGAACCTTATTTATGAGGAAACCCTTCGAAAAATGGAAATAGACTGGAGCCGCATTGAGAGAAGCAACACAACCTTTAGAGGAATAATCCCCAGTCGGGAAGCGTGCTGTACAGGAAAAATCACACTGGATGTGGTGTTCGGCACGCGGATAATTACAGGTCCGAGGAGGTCACGTTTCAAGTGGCCCCGTTCAGCAATGGATACCACGCTCTATTAGGGCGAGAGGCATTCACAATTTTCCAAGCTATACCCCATTATGGGTACATGAAGCTCAAAATGCCCGGACCCAACGGAATCATCACTCTTGCTAGTGACCCGGACATAGCACTCCGCGCCGAAAACAAGACAGCCGCACTGGCCCTTGAGGCGCTATCCGAAGCCCTAGCGGCTGAGGAACTGACTGCGCTGTGCTCCACGGTGAACAGGGACGACGTGATACTCAATAAAAGATCCAAGTCCACCTCCTTTAAACCGGCGGACGAAATAGTCAAATTCCAAGTCCATCCAACGGACCCTACAAAAACGGCCTCCATCGGGGCGCCCCCTGATGTAGACGCCGCACTACGAGAATTCCTACGTGAAAATTGGGACATTTTTGCCTGGCACCCTTCAGACATGCCAGGAATCCCACGCAGGCTGGCCGAGCATAGCCTAAACATCCTAAAAGGATTCAAGCCGGTCAAGCAGGCTCTTCGGCCTTTCTCCAAACCCAAGAGACAAGCCATGGGAGAGGAGCTAGCCAAACTACTGGAGGCCGGATTCATCAGGGACACAAAACATACGGACTGGCTAGCAAACCTGGTGATGGTACCAAAGAAGGACAAATCTTGGCGCCTATGCGTCGATTTCAAGGACCTCAACAAGGCTTGCCCAAAGGATCCCTTCCCCCTCCCCCGCATCGATCAAATTATCGATGCCACCACAGGACACGATTCATTGTGTTTCCTCGACGCATACTCCGGCTACCATCAAATTAAGATGGCAGAGCCAGACCAAGCTGCAACGGCATTCATCACCCCATACGGCCCATTCTGCTTCAACACAATGCCCTTCGGGCTCAAAAACGCCGGCGCAACATATCAACACATGATTCAGACATGTCTGGCAAACCAGATCGGCAAAACAGTGGAGGCATACGTAGATGACGTGGTCGTCAAAACCAAGCATGTCGAAACTCTAATAGACGACTTGAGGCTCACATACGATAACCTCCGGACATATGACATCAAGCTTAACCCGGAAAAATGCATTTTCGGCGTACCAGACGGAAAGCTCTTGGGCTTCATTGTATCCGGTAGAGGAATTGAAGCAAACCCAGCGAAGATCCGAGCTCTGTCACAATTTGATATTCCAAAAGACCTCAAACAAATACAAAAATTAATTGGATGTGTGGCGGCTCTAAGCCGCTTTATCTCCCGCTTGGGAGAAAAGGCATTACCCCTTTATCGCCTCCTCTGGCGCACCAAACACTTTGAGTGGACGGATGCCTCCACGGCCGGACTCGAAGAAATAAAAGCCATATTGGCAACAAACCCGGTCCTGTCCGCGCCTAACATTGGAGAACCAATGCTATTATACATTGCGGCAACTCATCAAGTTGTAAGCGCAGTGCTCGTGCGTCGAACGAGAAACGGACGAACACAAATTCCCCCTTCAAAAACCAGTTTACTATGTGTCCATTGTCCTCACTCCATGCAAGTCACGGTACCCGCATTATCAGAAGATAGTGTACGCGGTGTTTATGGCATCCCGGAAGCTGCGACACTACTTTCAAGAGTGTTCAATAACAGTAGCCTCCGAAGTACCTCTTAACGATATTATAAACAACCACGATGCGACGGGCCGGATTGCCAAATGGGCCATTGAGCTCCTCTCGTTCGACATAACCTATAAGCCACGGCGAGCTATCAAGTCACAAGTTTTGGCTGACTTTGTTGACGAATGGACTAAAGCCGAACTCCCTAAAGAGTACGGCACATATACCAACTGGATCATGCACTTCGACGGCTCCAAAATGTTAGCGGGTCTGGGGGCTGGCGACGTTCTGACGTCCCCAACAGGAGATACAGTTCAATATGTACTCCAGATAATGTATACGGACTCTAACAATGCAGCCGAATACGAGGCCCTTCTACATGGTCTCCGGATGGCAGTCTCCATGGGCATCCAACGCCTAGAGGTGCGTGGGGATTCGAACCTCACGATATCCCAAATAAATGGAGACTTTGATGCCAAGGATCCGAGAATGGCAGCTTATCGCAACGCCGTCCTAAAAAAGTCAGCTTGGTTCGAGGGGCTCGAATTTCACCATATAGCCCGGGAAAACAATCAGGCAGCAGACGTCTTGGCACGCATCGGTGCAAAGCGCGATGCAGTCCCCCCCAACATTTTCTTGGAGCGGCTATTCAAGCCATTCGTATCATGGGAAGGGGAATCCAGAAATAAAAGCCCAGACCCAGCCGCACCGTCCGACACTGAACATTCTGACACAACGGGAGGCTATGCCAACGAAGTAACATCCTCAGCCCACGTAATAATGGCAGTCATTGCCCCGTGGGCAGAACCATTCCTAGCCTACCTAACTAGGCAGGAACTTCCCGAGGACCAAAACGAGGCATGCTGCATAGTGCGGCGATCTAAAGCCTATAAGGTCCATGAAGGAGAGCTTTATAAGAAAAGCACCACTGGAGTCCTTCAAAGGTGTATCTCCGAAGAGGAAGGGCGGAATCTTCTGGCTGAAATTCATGCCGGACTTGGCGGGCACCACGCCGCAGCCCGGGCCCTTGTAAGCAAGGCCTTCCGTACAGGATTTTATTGGCCGACAGCCCGGGCAGATTCTCAGGACTTAGTCCAACAATGTGTCGGTTGCCAACTCTTTGCTAACCAAAGCCATATGCCGCCCACCGCCCTCCAAACTATACCCATCACCTGGCCCTTTGCGGTCTGGGGGCTTGACATGGTTGGACCCCTTAAAGGAGGAACCCACAAGCAAAAATACCTACTGGTCATGGTGGACAAATTCACCAAATGGATAGAGGCCAAGCCTGTTAAGACGGCCGAATCCGGACCGTTGATAGACTTCATATCAGGGGTCGTACACTGTTACGGCGTCCCCCACACCATCATCACTGATAACGGCACGAACTTTACGGCCGACGAGGTCAAACTCTGGTGCAAAAACATGGGCATCAAGCTCGACTACACTTGAGTCTATCACCCACAAACTAACGGTCAAGTCAAGCAAGCAAATGGTCTAATCATGAGCGGCATAAAACCCAGATTAGTGTGGTCCCTCAAGGAATCTAACACGCACTGAGTAGAGGAGCTTGACTCCATACTCTGGGGGCTACGGACCACGCCGAATCGCACTACCGGATTCACACCATTCTTTATGGTATACGGCGCAGAGGCAGTTCTGCCCTGCGACATAATTCATGACTCACCTCGCGTGCGCATGTACGAAGAAAGAGAAGCCGAACTCGATCGGCAGGATAGTTTGGACGCCTTGGAGGAGGAGCGCGACGTGGCAAAAGCCCGTTCTGCATTCTATCAACAGCAGGCTCGAAGATATCAAAGCAGAGAAGTACGGGCCAAAACTTACAATGTTGGCGAGTTAGTTCTACACCTGCCGGACAAGAAAAAGGACAAACTCAAGCCCAAATGGGAAGGTCCCTTCATAATTGACCAAGTCCTAACTGGTGGAGCGTACCGTCTGCGAGATGCATCGGATAACCGACTCGAGCCGAACCCATGGAACGCAGCCCGTCTACGAAGATTCTATGCCTAGCGCCGGACTCTGTGTTCGTCTCCTTCCTCTGTCTATTTTTTACACATTAGTTGTCTTATATTTCTCTCCTTCTCCCTCTTTTTCTCGTACAGCTTTTAAGGGCTCTATCTATTCGTTTGTGCCTTACTTACTAAAAATGCCGCGTCGAAGCCGCCGATTCTCCTTCACGGAGTCCGACAGCTGAGCACGAACATCCTTTAGTTCCTCGCCCAGCTGGGTGTTTGCATCTTGGAGATTATTCTTCTCTTGCCTTACCCTCGTAAGCACGCTCTCGCCGGCCTTTAACCGGCGCAAGAGTTGTTTCTTGTCCGGATCCACTCCGGCGCCATCTGCAATGTTCTTGTCAGATTTGCACACATGTCGCACTTCACAAACATACTTATCATTTGAAGCATATATTACCAGAGGGGGTCTCCTTGGCCTCCCCTGCCGTGGCTAGTGCGGCCTCAAGTTGGGCTTTGCACTCTTCCAGCTCCTGGGATACTTGGGTATTCTTTTCTGTAAGATCCTGCATAACAAATGATCCTTAAATTAGTTATTCTAACTGTTTCAAGTCTCGGGGGCTACTGACATATATAACCATCAAATTTTCTCACCTGTATGTCTTTTACATACTGCTCTGTGGCTCTAGCTAGACCATTTTGAGCGGCACGGAGGTACGCATCTCCCATATTGAAGGCATCCAATGCCTCTTGGGAGAAACAAGCGTCACGAAGAATTGACCGGCGACGCCTGTGGTTCATGGTGTTGGAAATATGCCCTAGAGGCAATAATAAATTAGTTATTATTATTATATTTCCTTGTCCATGATAAATCGTTTATTATACATGCTATAATTGTATTGATAGGAAACTCAGATACATGTGTGGGTACATAGACAACACCATGTCCCTAGTAAGCCTCTAATTGACTAGCTCGTTGATCAATAGATGGTTACGTTTTCCTGACCATGGACATTGGATGTCGTTGATAACAAGATCATATCATTAGGAGAATGATGTGATGGACAAGACCCAATCCTAATCCTAGCACAAAGATCGTGTAGTTCATATGCTAAAGCTTTTCTAATGTCAAGTATCATTTCCGTAGACCATGAGATTGTGCAACTCCCGGATACCGTAGGAATGCTTTGGGTGTACCAAACATCACAACGTAATTGGGTGGCTATAAAGGTGCACTACGGGTATCTCCGAAAGTGTCTGTTGGGTTGGCATGAATCAAGACTGGGATTTGTCACTCCGTGTAATGGAGAGGTATCTCTGGGCCCACTCGGTAGGACATCATCATAATGTGCACAATGTGACCAAGGGGTTGATCACGGGATGATGTGTTATGGAACGAGTAAAGAGACTTTCCGATAACGAGCTTGAACAAGGTATCGGCATACCGACGATCGAATCTCGGGCAAGTACAATACCGCTAGACAAAGGGAATTGTATACGGGATTGATTGAGTCCTTGACATCGTGGTTCATCCGATGAGATCATCGTGGAACTTGTGGGAGCCAACATGGGTATCCAGATCCCGCTGTTGGTTATTGGCCCGAGAGTTGTCTCGGTCATGTCTGCATGGTTCCCGAACCCGTAGGGTCTACACACTTAAGGTTCGGTGACACTAGGGTTGTAGAGATAATAGTATGCGGTAACCTGAATGTTGTTCGGAGTCCCAGATGAGATCCTGGATTTCACGAGGAGTTCCGGAGTTGTCCGGAGGTAAAGATTTATATATAGGAAGTCCAGTTTCGGCCACCGGGAAAGTTTCGGGGGTCATCGGTATTGTATCGGGGGTCCACCGGGTGGGGCCACCTATCCCGAAGGGCCCCATAGGCTGAGGGGGCATGGGAACCAGCCCCTGGCGGGCTGGTGCACCCCCCTTTGGCCTCCCATGCGCCTAGGGTTAGAAACCCTAAGGGGTGGGGGTGCCTCCACCTGTCTTGGAGGCCAAGCCACCCCTAGGCCGCCGCCCACCTCCCTAGATGGGATCTACAAGGAGCCGGCACCCCCCTAGGCCCCTATATATAGTGGAGGGGGGAGGGCAGCCGCACCTGAGTCCCTGGCGCCTCCCTCTCTCCCGTGACACCTCTTCCTCCCCGCTTGCGCTTGGCGAAGCCCTGCCAGGATCCCGCTACTTCCACCACCACGCCGTCGTGTTGCTGGATCTCCATCAACCTCTCCTCCCCTTGCTGGATCAAGAAGGAGGATATGTATCTCCCAACCGTACGTGTGTTGAACTCGGAGGTGCCGTCCGTTCGGCGCTAGGATCATCGGTGATTTGGATCACGACGAGTACGACTCCATCAACCCCGTTCACTTGAACGCTTCCGCTTAGCGATCTACAAGGGTATGTAGATGCACTCCCCTCTCTCTCGTTTCTAGTCTCTCCATAGATAGATCTTGGTGACTCGTAGGAAAATTTTGATTTTCTGCTACGTTCCCCAACAGTGGCATCATGAGCTAGGTCTATTGCGTAGATTCTTTGCACGAGTAGAACACAAAGTAGTTGTGGGCGTTGATTTTGTTCAATATGCTTACCGTTACTAGTCCAATCTTGTTTCGACGGTATTGTAGGATGAAGCGGGTCGGACTGACCTTACACATACACTTACGTGAGACAGGTTCCACCGACTGACATGCACTTGTTGCATAAGGTGGCTAGCGGGTGCCAGTCTCTCCCACTTTAGTCGGATCGGATTCGATGAAAAGGGTCCTTATGAAGGGTAAATAGCAATTGACATATCACGTTGTGGTTTTTGCGTATGTAAGAAAGGTTCTTGCTAGAAACCCATAGCAGCCACGTAAAACATGCAAACAACAATTAGAGGACGTCGAACTTGTTTTTGCAAGGTATGCTATGTGATGTGATATGGCCAAAAAGAATCTGATGAATGATATGTGATGTATGAGATTGATCATGTTCTTGTAATAGGAATCACGACTTGCATGTCGATGAGTATGACAACCGGCAGGAGCCATAGGAGTTGTCTTAATTTATTGTATGACCTGCGTGTCATTGAACAATGCCATGTAATTACTTTACTTTATTGCTAACCGGTAGCCATAGTAGTAGAATTAATAGTTGGCGAGACAACTTCATGGAGACACGATGATGCAGATCATGGTGTCATGCCGGTGACGATGATGATCATGGAGCCCCGAAGATGGAGATCAAAAGGAGCAAAATGATATTGGTCATATCATGTCACTATTTTGATTGCATGTGATGTTTATCATGTTTCTACATCTTATTTGCTTAGAACGATGGTAGTAAATAAGATGATCCCTCATTAAAGTTTCAAGAAAGTGTTCCCCCTAACTGTGCACCATTGCGAAAGTTCATCGTTTTGAAGCACCACGTGATGATCGGGTGTGATAGATTCTAACATTCACATACAACGGGTGTAAGCTAGATTTACACACGCGAAACACTTAGGTTGACTTGACGAGCCTAGCATGTACAGACATGGCCTCGGAACACAAGAGACCGAAAGGTCGAGCATGAGTCGTATAGTAGATATGATCAACATGAAGATGTTCACCGATGATGACTAGTCCGTCTCACGTGATGATTGGACACGGCCTAGTTGACTCGGATCATGTAATCACTTAGATGACTAGAGGGATGTCTATCTGAGTGGGAGTTCATAAGATGAACTTAATTATCCTGAACATAGTCAAAAGATTTTTGCAAATTATGTCGTAACTCGGGCTTTAGTTCTACTGTTTTAGATACGTTCCTAGAGAAAAATATAGTTGAAAGTTGATAGTAGCAATTATGCAGACTGGGTCCGTGAACTGAGGATTGTCCTCGTTGCTTTGTAGAAGGCTTATGTCCTTAATGCACCGCTCGGTGTGCTGGACCTCGAACGTAGTCTGTGGATGTTGCGAACATCTGACATACACGTTTTTGATAACTACGTGATAGTTCAGTTAAATGGTTTAGAGTAGAGGCATCAAAGACATTTTCGAAACGTCGCGGAACTTATAAGATGTTTCGAGGGCTGAATTGGGATTTCAGGCTCGTGCCCATGTCAGAGGTATAAGACCTCCGACGATTTTCTTAGCCTGCAAACTAAGGGAGAAAAGCTCAATCGTTGAGCTTGTGCTCAGATTGTCTGAGTACAACAATCACTTGAATCGAGTGGGAGTTGATCTCCCAGATGAGATAGCGATGTTTCTCCAAACTCATTGCCACCAAGCTGCTAGAGCTTCGTGATGAACTATAACATATCAGGGATAGATATGATGATCCTTGAGATATTCGCGATGTTTGACACCGCGAAAGTAGAAATCAAGAAGGAGCATCAATTGTTGATGGTTGGTAAAACCACTAGTTTCAAGAAGGGCAAGGGAAAGAAGGGATACTTCATGAAACGGCAAAATAGTTGCTGCTCTAGTGAAAACCCAAGTTTGAACCCAAACCCGAGACTAAGTGCTTCTGTAATGAGAGGAACGGACACTAAAGCAGAACCACCCTAGATACTTAGTAGATAAGAAGGCAGGCAAGGTCGACGGAAGTATATTGGATATACATTATGTTAATGTGTACCTTACTAGTACTCCTAGTAGCACCAGGGTATTAGATACCGGTTCGGTTGCTAAGTGTTAGTAACTCGAAATAAAAGCTACGGAAAAACAGAGACTAGCTAAAGGTGAGCTGACGATATGTGTTGGAAGTGTTTCCAAGGATGATGAGATCAAGCATCGCACGCTCCCTCTACCATCGAGATTTGGTGTTTGCATTGAGCATAGACATGATTGGATTATGTATATCGCAATATGATTATTCATTTAAGGAGAATAATGGTTACTCTATTTATTTGAATAATACCTTCAATGGTCTCGCACCTAAAAGGAATGGTTTATTGAACCTCGATCGTAGTGATACACATTTTCATGCCAAAAGATATAAGATAGTAATGATAGTACCACTTACTTGTGGCACTGCCATGTAAGTCATATTGGTGTAAAACGCATGAAGAAGCTCCATGTTGATGGATCTTTGGACTCACTCATTGTTGAAAAGTTTGAGACATGTGAACCGTGTCTATTGGTGTATACGCATGAAGAAAGTCCATGCAGATGGATCGTTTGGACTCACTTGATTTTGAATCACCTGAGATATGCAAATCATACCACATGGGCAAGATGACTGAAAAGCCTCGTTTTCAGTAAGATGGAACAAGATAGCAACTTGTTGGAAGTAGCACATTTTGATGTGTGCAGTCCAATGAGTACTGAGGCATGCAGTGAATATCGTTATGTTCTTACTTCACAGATGATTCGAGTAGATGTTGAGTATATTTACTTGATGAAACACAAGTCTGAATTATTGAATGGCTCAAGTAATTTCAGAGTGAAGTTGAAGGTCATCATGACAAGAGGATAAAATGTCTATGATATGATCATAGAGATGAGTATCTGAGTTACGAGCTTTGGCACGCAATTAAGACATTGTGGAAATTGTTTCACAATTAATACCGCCTGGAACACCATAGTGTGATGGTGTGTCCGAACATCATAGTTGCACCCTATTGGAAATATATGGTGCGTACCATGATGTCTCTTATCAAATTACCACTATCATTCATGGGTTAGGCATTAGAGACAACCGCACTCACTTTAATAGGGCACCACGTAATTCCATTGAGACGACATTGTTTGAAGTATGGTTTGGAGAAACCTAAGTTGTCGTTTCTTAAAAGTTTGGGGCTGCAACGCTTATGTGAAAAGTTTCAGGGTGATAAGCTCGAACCCAAAGAGGATAAAATGAATCTTCATAGGACACCCAAAACAGTTGGGTATACCTCCTAACTCAGATCCGGAAGCAAAAGTAATTTTTTTTAGAAACGGGTCCTTTCTCGAGGAAAAGTTTCTCTCGAAAGAATTGAGTGGGAGGATGGTGGAGACTTGATGAGGTTATTGAACCGTCACTTCAACTAGTATGTAGCAGGGCACAGGAAGTTGTTCCTGTGGCACCTACACCAATTGAAGTAGAAGCTTATGATAGTGATCATGAAGTTTCAAATCAAGTCACTACCGTACCTCGTAGGGTGACAAGGATGCGTACTACTTCAGAGTGGTACACTAATCCTGTCTTGAAGGTCATGTTTCTAGACAACAATGAACCTACGAGCTATGGAGAAGCGATGGTGGGCCCATATTCCGACAAATGGTTAGAAGCCATGAAATCCGAGATAGAATCCATGTATCAGAACAAAGCATGGACTTTGGTGGACTTGCCCGATGATCGGCAAGCCATTGAGATAAATGGATCTTTAAGAAGAAGACGGACGTGGACGGTAATGTCACCGTCTATGAAGATCGACTTGTGGCAAAGAGTTTTTCACAAGTTCAAGGAGTTGACTACGATGAGAATTTCTCATCCGTAGCGATGCTTAAGTCCGTCGGAATCATGTTAGCATTAGCTGCATTTATGAACTCAGGCAGATGGATGTCTTACCAGTCTTTGTAAGGAAAGGTTGTATGTGATACAATCAGAAAGGTTTTGTCAATCCTAAGGATGCTAAAAGGTATGCTAGCTCCAGCGATCCTTCTAAGGACTAGAGTAAGCATCTCGGAGTTGGAATGTACGCTTTGATGAGATGATCAAAGATTTTGGGTTTATAAAAAGTTTATGAGAAACTTGTATTTCCAAAGAAGTGAGTGGGAGCACTATAGCATTTCTGATGAGTATATGTTGTTGACATATTGTTGATCGGAAATTATGTAGAATTTCTGGAAAGCATATAGGGTTGTTTGAAAGGTGTTTTTCAATAGAAAACCTGGATTAAGCTGCTTGAACATTGAGCATCAAGATCTATGAGGATAGATCAAAGACCGCTAAATGGTACTTTCAAATGAGCACATACCTTGACATGACCTTGAAGGTGTTCAAGATGGATCAGTCAAAGAAGGAGTTCTTGCCTGAGTTGTAAGGTATGAAGTTAAGAGTTAAAGCTCGACCTCGGCAGAAGAGAGAGAAAGGACGAAGGTCGTCCCCTATGCTTCAGACGTAGGCTCTATAGTATGTTATGCTGTGTACCGCACCGGAAGTGTGCCTTGCCATGAGTCAGTCAAGGGGTACAAGAATGATCCAGAAATGGATCATTGGACAACGGTCAAAATTGTCCTTAGAGTAAATAAGGACATGTTTCTCGATTATGGAGATGATAAAGAGTTCGGCGTAAAGGGTTACATCGATGCAAGCTTTAACACCTATCCGAGTGACTTTGAGTAGCAAACCGGATACGTATAGTGGAGCAACAATTTGGAATAGCTCCAAGTAGAGCGTGGAAGTAGCATTTACAATATGACCTAGAGATTTGCGAAATACATACGGATCTGAATGTTGCAGACCCATTGACTAAAACCTCTCTCACAAGCAAAACATGATCAAACCCCAGAACTCATTGAGTCTTAATCACATGGTGATGTGAACTAGTTTAGTGACACTAGTAAACTCTTTGGATGTTGGTCACATGGCGATGTGACCTATCAGTGTTAATCACATGGCGATGTGAACTAGATTATTGACTCTAGTGCAAGTGGGAGATTGTTAGAAATATGCCCTAGAGGCAATAATAAATTAGTTATTATTATTATATTTCCTTGTTCATGATAAATCGTTTATTATCCATGCTATAATTGTATTGATAGGAAACTCAGATACATGTGTGGGTACATAGACAACACCATGTCCCTAGTAAGCCTCTAATTGACTAGCTCGTTGATCAATAGATGGTTACGGTTTCCTGACCATGGACATTGGATGTCGTTGATAACGGGATCACATCATCAGGAGAATGATGTGATGGACAAGACCCAATCCTAAGCCTAGCACAAAGATCGTGTAGTTCATATGCTAAAGCTTTTCTAATGTCAAGTATCATTTCCTTAGACCATGAGATTGTGCAACTCCCGGATACCGTAGGAATGCTTTGGGTGTACCAAACGTCACAACGTCACTGGGTGGCTATAAAGGTGCACTACGGGTATCTCCGAAAGTGTCTGTTGGGTTGGCACGAATCGAGACTGGGATTTGTCACTCCGTGTAACGGAGAGGTATCTCTGGGCCCACTCGGTAGGACATCATCCTAATGTGCACAATGTGACCAAGGGGTTGACCACGGGATGATGTGTTACGGAATGAGTAAAGAGACTTTCCGGTAACGATATTGAACAAGGTATCGGCATACCGGCGATCGAATCTCGGGCAAGTACAATACCGCTAGACAAAGGGAATTGTATACGGGATTGATTGAGTCCTTGACATCGTGGTTCATCCGATGAGATCATCGTGGAACTTGTGGGAGCCAACATGGGTATCCAGATTTCGCTGTTGGTTATTGGCTGGAGAGTTGTCTCGGTCATGTCTGCATGGTTCCCGAACCCGTAGGGTCTACACACTTAAGGTTCGGTGACACTAGGGTTGTAGAGATAATAGTATGCGGTAACCCGAATGTTGTTCGGAGTCCCAGATGAGATCCTGGACGTCATGAGGAGTTCCGGAGTGGTCCGGAGGTAAAGATTTATATATAGGAAGTCCAGTTTTGGCCACCGAGAAAGTTTCGGGGGTCATCGGTATTGTACCGGGACCACCGGAATGGTCCCGGGGGTCCACCGGGTGGGGCCACCTATCTCGGAGGGCCCCATAGGCTGAGGGGGCGTGGGAACCAGCCCCTGGTGGGCTGGTGCACGCCCCCTTGGGCCTCCCATGCGCCTAGGGTTAGAAACCCTAAGGGGTGGGGGTGCCTCCACCTGTCTTGGAGGCCAAGCCACCCCTAGGGCCGCCGCCCCCCTCCCTAGATGGGATCTACAAGGGGCCGGAGCCCCCCCCCCCTAGGCCCCTATATATAGTGGAGGGGAGGGAGGGCAGCCGCACCTGAGTCCCTGGCGCCTCCCTCTCTCCCGTGACACCTCTTCCTCCCCGCTTGCGCTTGGCGAAGCCCTGCCGGGATCCCGCTACTTCTACCACCACGCTGTCATGTTGCTGGATCTCCATCAACCTCTCCTCCCCTTGCTGGATCAAGAAGGAGGATATGTCTCTCCCAACCGTACGTGTGTTGAACTCGGAGGTGCCGTCCGTTCGGCGCTAGGATCATCGGTGATTTGGATCACGACGAGTACGACTCCATCAACCCCGTTCACTTGAACGCTTCCGCTTAGCGATCTACAAGGGTATGTAGATGCACTCCCCTCTCTCTCGTTGCTAGTCTCTCCATAGATAGATCTTAGTGACTCGTAGGAAAATTTTGATTTTCTGCTACGTTCCCCAACACATGGCACTCTCCACCTTGGAATTGGCAGCAGACAGCCCGTCCGCATCCTCTGTCGGAGGAGCATCCGGTGCGCGCCTCGTGTTCGCCACCTCTTCTGGACCCAGCCTTGGAGCCTGGCCGGTGGAGGCACGATTGGAAATCTCTCCGGATATAGTCCGGCGAGCGCTCTTTTTCCTGAAAAAAGCATGAGTGTTAGTATGCCTTGAGGGAATAAAGCCTGGGAATAAGATGGCGCGCCGTACCGTTGCACCGGCGTCTCAATCCGGACCGCACTTCTTTTCAGCCTGCTGGGCCTTGATGCCCCTTGTTGGCTAGCCGCCGCAGGCTCGGCCCTCCGCCTCAACGACTTCCCCTGCAAAAATGCCATTGATATACGATGATCAAAAATAAGCACGGGAGGATCATCTTAAAAGTACTGGGACTTCGGTCTCGGTTACTTGTGAGGCTGGAAGTATTCTGGGATAGTCAGCCATAATGGCCACTAAGGTGTTGTCCTTGCTCAATTGATGAAACACCCCATCGATCAGCTCCACACATAAGTCCGGGTCCTCTTGGGAGTCCAGGTCGAAGGAGGGCTGTTTATCTCCTTTATAGCCTGGCGTAGCTCCTGCGTTGGAATTACTAGACTAAATACTTAACTGTGGAAATATGAAACAGATGGGCAAGTGAAAGTGTTCGCTTACCCAGCTTGGAGGATTGTACATAGAAAATCCGCCCCGTGGGTTGACGCGGAGGAATTCCTCCTCTTCTCCCTTGTACAAAGCGGACAAGATCTTTATTAGAGCGGCAGCTGATTCCAGCCCCTTACGGCCGCACCGGGTGGCGTCGTCCTCCCCGTTGAAATCCCACATGGGGTGGCCTCTATACTGAAGCGGCTGCACCCCCCGCATAATGCATGTGGCCATGACCTCGATCATGGTCAGTCCAGAATGAGATAACAACCTTATCCGGCTCATCAGGTAAAGGACGTCCTTGTCATTTTCCTTCTAAGGGCTCCATGGACGCCAGCTTAGGCGCTTCTTCAAAGGAGCATTATCGAACTCAGGGAGGCCGATCCATACAGGGTCCGGCACGGGAACGTCTTCTATACAAAACCATTCTAAAGGCCAGTCTTCGGACGCCTTCTTTGGGGTTCCGGATAGATATCCGGTCCTGGCGATGCGCCATAGTTCGGCTCCACCCACTTGATATATCAACCCCTCCTGAGAACGGGGCACAAGGCAGAATAGCTTCTTCCACAGCGCGAAATGAGCCTCGATACCCAAAAACAACTCGCAAAGGGCTACGAAGCCCGCAATATGCAATATGGAGGCAGGTGTAAGGTTGTGCAACTGGAGGCCGTAGAACTCCAGGAGCCCCCGAAGAAACGGATGAATTGGAAATCTAAGCCCTCTTATCAAATAAGGGACAAAGGCATACCCGCTCTCCTTTGGAGGGATTGGGGACGCTCACCGCTTGCTCTCCGCCATTATAGGTGGCAAGCCCGGCTCGAACCGGGACCATGTAGGCTGGGGGAGAAACCCCTTGGCTTGGGGTGCCACTAGCTCGCTGTGCGGGACGGAGCATCTCTCCCAATCTCCGGGCTGAGGGCTGGGGGGCGAGAGGAGGAGCGGCGTCGACCGGCCAAGATGGAATGGATCTCTGTCGAATGCGCTCCGATGAATGCTCGCGGAGGGATGATGGTGTGATTCGGATCTAAATCCCCGTCTCTTCTATAGGCAGCTCATTTGCGCAGCTAGGGGGGTAAATTAAAAAACACCCTGGCTTTTCGCATTCGTTTGACACGTGGAAGATGGCCATTATTGGGCACGGAAGCCAAGGAGCGCAACATTCACCAGAGCCGGACACTATTCAACAGGTATATGGAATTTGAGGAAGAACCCGCCTTGCAATGCCGAAGACAACTCTGCGCGCCGGACTCATCATCATTGAATCCTGGTTCGGGGGCTACTGAGGGAGTCCCGGATTAGGGGGTGTCCGGATGACCGGACTATAACCTTTGGCCGGACTCCTGGACTATGAAGATACAAGATTGAAGACTTCGTCCCGTGTCCGGATGGGACTTCCCTTGGCGTGGAAGGCAAGCTTGGCGATACGGGTATGTAGATCTCCTCCCATTGTAACCGACTCTGTGTAACCCTAGTCCTCTCCGGTTGTCGGGGAAGCTGATCCACGAACACCTATGGGACCGGCGGACCGAGCCCCTTTCGGTTCGGCGGGGGGCGGAGATCGCACGAAG
Source organism: Triticum dicoccoides (assembly GCF_002162155.2). NCBI lineage: Eukaryota > Viridiplantae > Streptophyta > Magnoliopsida > Poales > Poaceae > Triticum > Triticum dicoccoides. Next base: position 578,159,175 of record NC_041393.1, read on the forward strand.
AGCGGATCGAGGCGAAGCACACGAGCAGTTTACCCAGCTTCAGAGCTCTCCGGAGAGATAACACTCCTACTGCTGCATGTCTGAGTGTATTGAGTTCTTGCTCGGGAGCGCTGAGTGCTACAGTACACACTAGCTTCTAACGAGACCGAGCGTGAGTGTGTTTCTGCCTTCCCCCCTCCCTCTACGTTGCGCATGGGCCTCCTTTTATATGCTAAAGGGGTCTCCGACAGGTGGCAACGTAGACAAGGGTAAAAATGGAAAAGGAATTGCGGTTGGTACAACTACCTGTACAGTGTATCATACCTAACCCTGACGGCAGGGGACAAAGGCATTAAATGCCCGTCTACGTCGCCCAAATAGTGCAAAAAGGGACCGTCAGGGACGCCACCGCTCGCCACGATGGCAATCTTGTCAGCGTTGCTTGCCACCGCGTACCGCTGGCTGCACAGCCTCTTGCCACGCGCGCCTGGAAAGGCCCCAGGGCGACACGTTGGTGGATGTGCTGGAGCGCGGGTACAGAGTGGTAGCTTGCCGCGGCAAGCGCCTTGCCGCGGTCGTTGTCTTGTCGCGTCCGGAAGCTTGTCGCTCACCGGGCCTCACCGGGACGCGTGGCGCATCGCGGCAAGTTCCTTGAGATGCCTTGGTTGGCCTTCCCGGCAAGCTCCTCTTGCTGGGGCCTTGTCTCCTTGGCTTGAATACTTTGTTCTTGAATGGCTCCACAGGAACCACGGAGGACCTTGGCGGTCACCCGGCAAGCCTTGCCGCGGGGTGCTGCCACTGCCCGTGCACAAGTTCGGGATACTAGGGTACCCCTACTCTAGTACACCGACAGAAGCCCCCGGGCCTGGGCCACACACGGTGCCGAGCGCTGTTGGGCCAGGCCCAAAACAGGGCACGGACTTGCGGGGCCTGGGTTACGCCGTATCTCACTCTGTATCCTCCGTGCCCTCCTCGAACGGCACGCGTCGAATGCGGCGTCGTTGGAGATATCGTGGGTGGTTTCTTTATTCGGAAAGACGGAACGTGTAACGCCCCGAGACCGATGCTCCAGAAGACTCCCAGCTATTCCGAGTTTCGTCATGTGTTTTATTTTTGTTTGTTGCATTTCTTCATGTCATCTCTTGCATTGCATCATGCCATCATGCCATTTAATTTTTAAAACTCAACTAAATAAATTGTATGGATTTTTCGATCCATTTAAACCGAGGGAACTCACAAGGTGACTTCTCTTTATAACTTATCCTCCAATATTAGGGAGCTATATTAAATATTTCTTTATTTCGGAAATCACCAAAACACACTTGCAAAATAATTCCCCATGCCTTTGACCTCAAACGTTGTCCAATAATTCCCCATGCCCACTTCTATTTTTCCTGGATCGAGCTCATTTTTGTGAGTCCGGGAAAATTGTCTCCATGCGCAAATCCTTTCCCTAACCCTCTCTTTCCTTTTCTTCTCTTTAATTGTTTTCTGCTAAGAAAATATAAGGGAGAGAGAGAAGAGGGCCGCTTCCCCGCAGCCCATTTGACCCAAGGCTAAGCCGGCCCAAGGCCCAGCCGCGCCCCCCTCTAACCCTAGCCCGACTCCCTCCTGTCGATCTCTCCCTCTGTGCCGCCGCCACACGCTCATCGATCAATTCCCTCTCCTCGCGCCCGACCCCCATCTCCTCGCGCAGCGCATCGCCGATCCCCTCGCCTCCCTCCTCTCGATCTCTCCCTCTCCCTCACTCGTGCCCCCATCCTCACATGGAGAGAGAGGAGCAGAGCCCTCGCGCACGACCCCGCCGCCGAACCTTCTCCGCCTCGCCCCTCTCAGCCTCCTTGCCCTGCCGTCCCGCCTTGCTGCACCTCCCTGCCCCGACGAGTCCCCGTCGCCGAGGCCACCCATCTCCGGGTCCGACCTTGACCTCCGCCGCAGCCAGGCCCCGCCACCGTCCTGCCCCGTCGCCCCTTCGGCCGCTGCGACCAGGAGCGCCGCGCTCGACCTCCTCCTCGCCGCCCCTGGAACCGCACCGCCTCGACCTCGCCGCCGGCAGCAGCAGCAGCTGCTGCATCCTCTCGCCGACGCCGCGCCGGGCCTCCCGCGCCGCCACCTAGAGACCAACTCCGGCGGCCCCGTCGCCTCTGCGCGCGCCCAATCGCCTCGTCCCGTCCCCGCGGACCCCTCCTTGTTGCCCCGCTGTGCTCCGGAGGTCAGGGACGCCATGGACGACCCTGCGGCCACGCCCCTGTCGTCCCCGTGCCCTGCTGCCTCCTAGAGTGCCTTTCCCGTCGCCGTTCGTCTTCAACTGCGGGAGCGCAGTCTTCCTCTAACCCCGTCCAGATCCGGGTGGCCTCCGCCGCCTTGCCCGTCCCCGTCGGAGTTGACCTCCACCGCAGGCCACGCGCGAACCCGCGTTGCCTCTGCCAGCCCTGTGCTGCTGCTTGCATCCGCCAAGGCCATCTTCAGATTTTCGCCAAGTACAACTACCGCCGACATGTACATCTACGAAAAACGTGTACCATCTACCGTCGCTCGAAGACCCGTGTACGACTACTTCCACGACGTCCGTGAACCACTACCGTCGACCCTCGAAGACCCCGTGGGCCCCGAACATCCATGGGACATGAACAACTACTTCCACTACGATATGTACCTCTACCGTCGCCGTGACCAACTACTTCCCACAACGACCCGAGAACGTCTACTTCCTCTACATCGTACCGAACTCGATCCGCCCCGAAAACGCTCGCTTCAAAGGTATAACCCGAGACGACCGCGATGAGATGCCCTTGCATGTATGAGATGAACCGTATGTTTGCACCGTGTCCGAATTGTCACTCGTTTTCCATGCTGCCATCCCGTGGGAACCCGGAATCCGGGGGCACCCCACCATCCTTGCACGACACGCTCACGCCCACTTCCTTTGCACCGGTATCTCCATGAGCTACCGGAACCGATATGTTGCCGTGGCATCATTTTCGGATATGTTGCCGTGGCACCATTTCTGTTTCGCCGCGTGGCACCCTTTTCATTTCGCCATGGCGACTAATGCTTCATAACATGCTCATGTCAACATTTCCAAAAAAAAGCATAAACTTGTATATGTCATCCGCATCATGTTAACAATATTTAAATGCTTAAAAAATTGTTGTTGCATTAAATTACTAAATGACATGGGGATTTTCCGAAATTGTTGTTTGTTGTTTCCGGCCTCATTTAAACTTGACTAGATAGGTAGTTTTATTTGCTTCACCCTCTTTCCATGCTTATCAACATTTAATATTGTTGAGTACATAACCGGGAGAGAACTAAATAATTGATGTGGCGTTTCGTCGATATGCAACGGAGTTGCATATTGACCTCCACTTAATTTGTAGGATTGTTTGTGCAAATTGCCATGCCATGCCTCATTAAACCGGACATGCATCATACTTGATTGTGCATCATGCCTTGACTATGCTTGTGTGTTTACCATGGTTGTTTGCTTCTTTCCGGTTTGCTTCTCTTGTTAGCTTCGGTTTCATTCCGGAGTTGTGAGGATTCGTTCGACTACGTCCGTTTGTCTTCTTCATGGACTCGTTCTTCTTCCTTGCGGGATTTCAGGCAAGATGATCATACCCTCGAAATCACTACTATCTTTGCTTTGCTAGATGCTCGCTCTTTTGCTATGCCAATGCTACGATGCCTACCATTTTCTTTCAAGCCTCCCAAATTGCCGCGTCAAACCTCTAACCCACCATGTCCTAGCAAACCGTTGATTGGCTATGTTACCGCTTTGCTCAGCCCCTCTTTTAGCGTTGTTAGTTGCAGGTGAAGATTGAAGTTTGTTCCTTGTTGGAACATGGAGATGTTGTTCCTTGTTGAAACATGTTTACTTGTTGAAATATCACAATATATCTTATTTAATTAATGCATCTATATATTTGGTAAAGGGTGGAAGGCTCGGCCTTATGCCTGGTGTTTTGTTCCACTCTTGCCGCCCTAGTTTCCGTCATATCGATGTTATGTTCCCGGATTTTGCGTCCCTTACGCGGTTGGGCTATAATGGGAACCCCTTGACAGTTCGCCTTAAGTAAAGCTCTTCCAGCAATGCCCAACATTGGTTTTACCATTCGCCACCTAGCCTTTTCTTTCCCTTGGGTTCTGCAGACTCAAGGGTCATCTTTATTTTAACCCCCCCGAGCCAGTGCTCCTCTGAGTGTTGGTCCGACCGAGTAGACTGCGGGGCCACCTCGGGGCAACTTGAGGGTTGGTTTTACTCGTAGGATGTCTCATCTGAGTGTGCCCTGAGAAAGAGATATGTGCAGCTCCTATCGGGATTTGTCGGCACATTCGGGCGGTGTTGCTGGTTTAGTTTTACCCTATCGAAATGTCTTGTTGTACCGGGATACCGAGTCTGATCGGAACGTCTCGGGTGGAGGTCTATTCCTTCGTTGACCGTGAGAGCTTGTGATGGGCTAAGTTGGGACTCCCCTGCAGGGATTTGAACTTTCGAAAGCCGTGCCCGTGGTTATGGGCAGATGGGATTTTGTTAACGTCCGGTTGTAGAAAACCTGAAGTCGACCTTAATTAAAATGGATCAACCGCGTGTGTAACCGTGATGGTCTTTTTCCGGCGGAGTCCGGGAAGTGAACACGGTTGTTGGAGTTATGCTTGGCGTAGGTTGCTATAGGATCACTTCTTGATCATACTTTTTATCGACCGTGCTTTGCCTTCTCTTCTCGCTCTCATTTGCATATGTTAGCCACCATATATGCTAGTCGCTTGCTGCAGCTCCACCTCATGCCTTTACCTTACCCATAAGCTTAAATAGTCTTGATCGCGAGGGTGCGAGATTGCTGAGTCCCCGTGGCTCACAGATACTTCCAAAACCAGCTTGCAGGTGCCGATGAGTCCGTGCAGATGACGCAACCAAGCTCAGGAGGAGCTCGTTGAAGATCTTGTCCTTTGTGTTGTTTCCGTGCTAGTTGATCAGTAGTGGAGCCCAGTTGGGTCGATCGGGGACCTTTGTCGCATTTGGGGTTCTTCTTTTATTTTGGTTCCGTAGTCGGACCCTGTTTGTATTTGGTTGAGGTAATGCTTTATTCATGTAATTGTGTGAAGTGGCGATTGTAAGCCAACTATGTATCTCTTTCCTTTATATATTACATGGGTTGTTTGAAGATTACCTCACTTGCGACATATGCCTTCAATGCGATTATGCCTCTAAGTCGTGCCTCGACACGTGGGAGATATAGTCGCATCGAGGGTGTTACAAGTTGGTAATCAGAGCCAGCCCCGACCTTAGGAGCCCCACTGCTTGATCGTTTTTAGCGGCCGAGTTGTGTCTAGATAAAATGTTTTGAGTCTTTAGGAATTATATATCGGAGAGTTTAGGAATTCTTTTTACTTCCCAGTCTCCTCATCGCTCTGGTAAGGCATCCTGACGTAGAGTTTTGACTCTTCTCTTCTCAAATTTCACTAAAAAAAATTTAGGATCACGCAGGTATCTTGGAATCGTTCCGATGGTTTTATGATGAGAACATTGTCTTGGTGCCTCCTGTCAGGGGTTTAGTGGAAGTGTCCCGGGGAGTTGAGCTCTGAGGTGTTGCCATCATAATTTTATCGTTCCAGTTCTGGAATACCTGAGTTTAGTACGCCGACATCGAAAATCTCTTTTATGTAGTTCGTTGGTGAGATAACCTCGACGCCACCCAGTACTGGGGCGGGAGTTCGGGAGTATCGCCATAACTTGTATAACGGATGCTTTTTGAAGGTTGAGGTAGATGATTTCCGAAGGTTTCTTGGTTATGTGTTGAAGGATGGATACAGCTGGATGTAGGATTTGTTAGTTTGGGTGAGATATTATGCTTCCCCTGTATCCCCAACACCTGATTGCATAACCGGAAAATTTCGGGAGTTTCATAGGTGGGAAATCAAGTAGCTCTTAGGATATCTTTCCGACAGATGTATGATATGAAATTGGGGTTCGACGTCTAGTGGTCCGCCTATTCACGGTCGTTTTTACAGTGGTCACGTTGTGTCTTAAAGAACCCTTGGCTATGCTGGTTCGGGGACACTTCATATGTCATGTGCACTGCCTTGTACATGATGGTGCTGTACACTCGAGCCCGTGTAGGCCCCACCACGAAAACTTCGGACGAAATCTCTATCATATGTTTGTTCCGGCTTATTCTGCAAGCCAAATCCTTTGTTTTGTTTTATTTGTGGTATTCGAGTTGCTTCGAAGTCAAATGTTGAATCCATACCTTTCCTAAATGGTGTTCTCATCGTTGTCTTGTCGCGTCCCGAAGCTTGTCGCTCACCGGGCCTCACCGGGACGCGTGGCGCGTCGCGGCAAGTTCCTTGAGATGCCTTGGTTGGCCTTCCCAGCAAGCTCCTCTTGCTGGGGCCTTGTCTCCTTGGCTTGAATACTTTGTTCTTGAATGGCTCCACAGGAACCACGGAGGACCTTGGCGGTCACCCGGCAAGCCTTGCCGCGGGGTGCTGCCACTGCCCGTGCACAAGTTCGGGATACTAGGGTACCCCTACTCTAGTACACCGACAGAAGCCCCCGGGCCTGGGCCACACACGGTGCCGAGCGCTGTTGGGCCAGGCCCAAAACAGGGCACGGGCATGCGCGGCCTGGGTTACGCCGTATCTCACTCAGTATCCTCCGCGCCCTCCTCGAACGGCACGCGTCAAATGCGGCGTCGTGGGAGAGATCGTGGGTGGTTTCTTTATTCGGAAAGACGGAACGTCTGCCCCCTCCCTCTTTATAAGCAGAGGAAACAGGGGCAGTTCGCCCATCTCGCCGGTCGCTATTCCAATCTCAAAAACCTCCGCCGCTCCCCCCTTCTACCCAAAGCTGAAAGAGAGCAGCGCTCCGCCCCCCATCGCCACCGGCACCACCAACGCCGTCGATCTCTCTCACCACCTCCGCCATGGCTCCGAAAGCTGGGAAGGTTGTGAAGTCGGCCGAGGCGCAGCGGCTCGCGGCGCTGCGAAAGGAGCGGGCAATCTTCCCCCCTCAGCTGGCCGCGAAGGAGCTGAGGGAGTATTACTACCTCTTCTGGTCGACGGAGACGCGAGCGCATCCGCGCACGAAGGTACTCTCAGCTGCCACTTCGGAACTGGCTCCGAATGGATATCCCTTCTTCGTGTTGTTCTTCTACTGCGGGCTCTGCCCGCCTTTCTCTGAGATTTTCTGTGATATTATGAACACCTACGGGTTCCGCCTCCTTGACTTCACCCCCAACGCCGTTCTGACCATGGCAGTTTTCGCACATCTCTGCGAAAACTTTGTCGGAGTCTATCCAAATGTAGCTCTTTTTTGCCACTTCTTTATGCCCCGAGTTGAGAGAGGGGAGCCTTTATCCGGCGGAATCGCCTGGATCTCGAGAGCTGGCAAGAAGGAAGCTTATCTAGAGGGAGAGCTCCGCAGCAAGTGGGAGGAATGGAGAGCAGACTGGTGCTGGATTGTCGAGGAGAACCCGCAGCCATTTACCGCCCAGCGCCAAGCCCCAATAACGCGAGGCAACGATTGGAGCAACGTGGCCCCGGAAGACGATAGGCTGAAGATTGCCGTCACCCGGATCCTACGCCTCCGGCTTGTCGGGCTCACCGTAGGCGCCGTTGGCGCAGATTTTCTTCGCCGACGCATCGCCCCTCTGCAGGAGAGGAGGTGACCCGCCTGGGAGTTCCAGAATGCGGCGGATATCATGAGGTTGCGCCCAGGCCTCAACTTCAACTTCACTGTCCTGGAACTGGACGCGATGCTCCTGGAACTGTTCAAGCGTGATCCTCAACATCCCGAAGCGTTCATGTTGCCGAGGGGTGTCGTTCCGCTGTGCAACAACTCCTCGCTCGACCGCATCCATGCAATGATACCGCTGTGCGATTTGCATGGAATTGTTCCAACTTGGCAAGAGCCTGCAGACGACGCCGTGCAGGAGTTCTTTGACGGCTTAGTAGAAGTGCCGGTCCGCTCCGACGAACAGAAGAGCCTTACTCGCGACACCATCGATGCGGAGATGCAGCGCATCGCCACTAGGCTGGAAGAGGCGGCGGCAGCCGCTGCCGCGGGCGAATTTGGATTCACCGTGGAGGAGGCAGAGGCAGCAGAGGCGGCAAGCCTTGCCAAGCGAGAGGAGCTTGCCGGCGAGGAAGAGCTTGTCGGGCCTGAATCTGAGTCGAGCGAGCCCGCTGAGGGCGCGAGCGACTCGTTGAAGATCGACTCCTCCTCTTTCTCACCTTCAGACAGCTCGCCGCAAGCGGAGCCTCCAGCTCCACCAAGAAGGCGTCTCCGCAAGGCCGTGGACGTAGCGGGGCGGCAGACGGGTCAACAGCCGCTGCGCCGCGCGATGCGCTCCACCGTGGCAGGCACTGTTGCCGCGAGAGCACCTCACGCCGCTGCGGCAACTGGAGCGGGGCCCTCCCGGACCACCGCTTCTGCTCCCGCCAAGCGGCTAAGGGAACCTACTCCTCCGCCTTGTCACGCTGAAGGTGGGCGGACTTCGACCTCTCCGCGCTCAGCTCCGACGAGGAAGAGGAAGAGTAAGATTCCTTGTTGTACTTCTAGTTCTTCAATTCTTGCTGTTTTGTCTTGTATCTGATTTGCTTTACTCTGAACCCATTCCTTTTCAGGACTCTGGCCCAGAGAGCGGCGAAGAGAGCCAAGGTCCCGGTGATTTTCATCGAGGACGAACCCACCGCGACAGCATGGGGTGTGTCCGAGACCACCTTGCCAGACCCGGCAACTATTCCCCAAAGCAGCCCCCAGCGCAGCCCCCAGCGTAAGTATATGGTTTACTTCCTGCTGTTAGGCACGCATGGGTGCTCTTTCTTTGCTGACATCTGATTCTTGGTTTGCGTAGGAGCAGAGCAGTCTCACCAGGAGTGCTCGGAAGCCGCTCCCGACATGCCCTCTGCTTCAACTACACCGCCACGGGAGGATTCCCCGGCAAGGGAGCGTTCTCCGGCAAGGGACAATTTTCCGGTAAGGGAGAAGTCTCCGGCAAGGGGCAGTTCTCCGGCAAGGGACAGCACCTGCGACCCCTCGGTGGCAGAGACCACGGCTGTAGATCCTAGTACAGGTAATCCTCTTGCTTGAAAACTTCCCTTGGGTTCTTCTTCTTCTGATTTTCTTTTTGAATATTTGCTTGACTTTTCTCCCTTTTCCGGTCATCAGATCCATCTGCCACGGAGCCGATGGAAACCGAGGTCGCCGGCGATGAGAACGTGCGCGGCGATACCAACGACGCCGCTGCCACCGAAGAAGAGGCCGGTGCCGATGATCCTGCCGGCGGGGAGGCCGCCAAAGCTACCGCCGCAGAAGCTGGCGAGGGGTCCGGCGATCGCACTGACGGCCCCGAGGCCGCAGGAGTGTCAGGCGCTACGTCGACCGCCGATCCCTCCGCCGCTGCTGTAGCGTCAGGCTCCGAAGAGCCCCAGCCCGGCGCCTATTTGAAGGCCAGCGATGGCGTCTTCATCAAGCTCCCCTGGGCGTCGAGCTCCAGGGCGCCGATCGAAGGAGAAACCTTTGATGAAGAGTTGCTCGCCTCCGCTGGGCTGACGCTGGTCGATGCGCCGAGCAGCAGCAGTGGCGAGCCTGAGGAGGAGCAGCTGCTGCGGAAGCTATTGTCGCTCTACCGCGCTCGACAGGCCAAGCTGGTATCCCGAGAAGCGCTTGTCGTGAAGGCGGGAGAGGACATCGAGAAGCGCGCGGAGGAGCTCCGGGGTCTCAACCAGGAAGCTCTCCGGTCCCTGGCAAAGGAGCGGGAGCAACTCGCCGAGGAGCGGAAAGCCTTCCTCCTCGAGAAGCCTGAAGTTGAAGAGCAACAGCGGCTTGCTACCGAGAAGCTGTCTGCGCGGGAAGGCGAGTTGGCGCAATGGAAGGTTAACCTTGACAGCCACGAGGAGGAGCTTGCCGCGCGCGAGCAAACATTCGGCGGGGCTCTCAAGGAAGCAGAGGATGCTGCCGCAGCTGCCGAGGCCACCAAGAAGGAGCTGGAGACGAAGGTGGCACAGCTGTAGGCTGATCTCAAGCTGAGCGGCGAGGAGCTTGTTGTGCTCAAGCGTGAGCGCGAGAAGGACGCCTACACCCATGGCGAGCTGCAGGGTCGTCTCGCCGAGAGGAGCAAGGAGCTTAGCGCTGCCAAGGACTCCAACGCAGATCTTGAGTTGAAGCTGACTACTTTGACCAAGACGCTAGACGGCGCCAGGGAGCAGGAGGTGGCCTTGAAGGAGAAGATCAAGGCCGATGAGGCGCTGCTGGCGAATGCTGCTGCCGCCCAGAACACTTTTAGGGAGAATGTGGAGCACTGGACCGAGGGTCTCGTGGATGTTGCCGCAGCCATCGACAGGGAGTTGGCGCAGCTGCGGATGGAGGATCTCGGGTATTCCTCTGATGAGCACGTCCAAGGACAAGGCTGTGCAGACCTCGGCGTCCGTACATGCACCGCGCCCATATTAGGAGGCGGAGGACCGACAGCGTCATGGTATATGCAGGGCCATACGTTCGTTGGACCAAGATCGAGCTGGTGGATCTCGGGGTGCTCAAGACCAGCATGCATGCCAACATGCTGGCACGAGCGAGACACGGTCGCCTGGACGGGATGGCAAGTCTAAGCATATCCCGCTCCTCGCACCGTTCGCCACTGCCGCCCACCACTCCAATAGAAGCTTTAGTGCGAACTCAACTGCTCCTGGATTACCCTCCAACGGCAGACAAGATTGATGAATGGAGGGCCACCATTCAGAGTCTCATCGGCTTCGCCAATGGCGACACTCCGCGGCAGCCGAGTACATCGCTGCCGCGGCAGGACTGCGGGGCACGAGCCGATGGTGACGAAACCGGTGGGGGTGCAACCACCATGCACTCTCCACCCCAAAGGCCAAGATCGCCGACTCGCCGGATCCACCTCGACAGCGACTCCACCGCATCATCAGATCCACGAGCTCGTCGCGATCAGCGCCAAGTTCTTCACGAACGACAGCAAGAAGACGCTCGAACTCGCATCGAGCGCCAAAGAGAAGCGCAGCGTCAATCGGACCAGCGCGCTGGGCCCTCTGTCGACATGCATGCACCGGGGGAACCAGGCGACTTGCCGTACGCGGTAGGTTGCCCTGCGTTCACTCGTGAGCTGCGGCAAGTCCAGTGGCCCAGCACGAAGAATTTCAAGCCAGACGTACCAGAGAAGTACGACGGTAAGTCGCATCCGTCGGAGTTCCTCGGCATCTACACCATCGCGGTGCAAGCTGCCGGGGGCGGGATGACAAGATCCTGGCCAACTACTTCCCGCTGGTGCTCAAGCCCAATGTCAGATCCTGGCTCATGCACTTGCCGAACAACTCCATATCCTCCTGGGCAGACCTATGCCATCAGTTTGTCGGCGCCTTTACAGGCGGCCACAAGCCTCATGGCCAAGAGAGCGACCTTCATCTGCTCGCCCAGAAGGAAGGAGAGCCCCTGCACAAGTACATTCAGAGATTCAACCGCGTACAGCACAACGTCCCAGATGTCCACCCTGCCGCGGTAATCAGCGCGTTCCATCAGAACATGCGAAACCGCAGGATGCAGGAGGAGATGGCGATGTGCAAGATCAGAGACGTCAGTGAGCTATATGCCCTGGCCGACAAGTGTGCACGTGCTGAGGAAGGGAGGAAACTCCCCGGAGAGAATACAGAAGGAGTACGTAGTCTAGATGCACTTTCCCAAGGAGCAAGCAACGAACAATACCGCAGAGTATGAAGGTTTGCTTGCCGGTCTCAGGATCGCAGCAGACCTTGGGATCAAGAAGCTCATTGTCAGGGGTGACTCACAGCTTGTCGTCCGCCAAGTGAACAAGAATTATCAGAGTCCGTTGATGGAAGCTTACGTTGATGAAGTGAGAAAGCTAGAAGAGCACTTTGACGGCCTACAGATGGAACATGTTCCAAGAGCTCAGAATGACATTGCCGATGGCCTGTCGAAGCGCGCCGCACTTAAGTTACCTGTGGAACCAGGGATCTTTGTGCTCAAACTGACTCAACCATCTATAACGCCATCAACTGGACAGAGCAAGAAGAGGAAGTTGATTTCTGGTGACTATTTTCCGGTAGAGCTCCCCGAAGCCACCGCCAAGAAGGTCCTCAAGATCAACACCAAGGGTGCTGAGGAGCAGTCTGCTCCGGCAAGCCCTAGGGTTTGTTCCGTTGAAGCAGACGCTCCCGACAAGTTTTGCTCCGGCAAGCTTGCCGGGGAACGTCAAGCTCCGGCTGAGCCGCAGGTTCTCGCCGTAGAAGCGGATGTTCCCGCAGCAGCAGATGTGCCTTTATTCCTTGTTGTCGAGCCGCAAGCTCGAGCATGGGCACAGCAGATTGTCTGTTTCCTTCAGACAGGAGAACTTCCCGAAGAGCAAGAAGAAGCGGAAAGAGTAGCCCGGCAGTCAAGTATGTACCAGTTTGTCGACAACACACTGTACAGAAGAAGACTCAACGGCGTGAAATTGAAGTGTATTCACCGGGAAGACGGACAAAAGCTATTGGCAGAGATACATGGAGGCATATGTGGTCACCACATTGGCGCAAGAGCACTTGCCGGCAAAGCGTTCCGGCAAGGTTTCTTTTGGCCGACAGCCCTCCAGGATGCAACTGCACAAGTAACCAAGTGTGAAGCGTGCCAGTTCCATTCCAAGCAGATACACCAGCCAGCTCAAGCTCTCCAGACGATCCCTTTATCCTGGCCATTTTCGGTTCGGGGGATCGACATCCTCGGCCCCTTTCCCCGAGCTGTCGAGGGCTTTGAGTACTTGTACGTTGCAATCGACAAGTTCACAAAGTAGCCAGAAGTGGAAGCAGTGAGGAAGGTGACAGCACAGTCAGTAGTCAAGTTCTTCAGGTCGATTGTTTGCCGCTTCGGGATCACTAACAGGATCATCACTGACAACGGCACGCAATTCACGAGCCGCACCTTCATGCAGTACGTCCAAGATCTTGGCGCCAAGGTCTGCTTCGCTTCTGTTGCTCATCCGAGAAGTAACGGTCAAGCGGAGAGGGCGAATGTTGAAGTGCTGCGCGGGCTCAAGACCAGGGCTTTTGACAGGCTGCGCAAGTGCGGAAAGAACTGGATTGAGGAGCTGCCGATGGTTCTTTGGTCGGTCAGGACGATGCCAAATCGAGCCACTGGCCAGACACCTTTCGCTCTAGACTATGGAGCAGAGGTAGTTCTCCCCACGGAACTCGTATACGGGTCACCTCGAGTGCTCACTTATGATGAGCTTGAGCAAGAGCAGTTGCGACAAGATGACGCGCTGCTCCTTGAGGAGGACCGTCTTCAGGACGCTGTACGAGCTGCTCAATACCATCAAGCTTTGCGCCGCTACCATAGCCGCAAAGTTAATGCCAGAAGTCTCGAGGAAGGCGACCTTGTTCTTCGGCGCGTTCAGTCCGCCAAGAATTCCAACAAGTTGATGCCAAAGTGGGAAGACCCTTACCGGGTGAAACGAGTCACTAGGCTTGGTGCTGTCCGCCTTGAGACCGAAGATGGCATTCCGGTGAGCAACTCCTGGAACATTGAGCATCTTCGTAAGTTTTACCCGTAAGGCGCGGTTGCCGGAACCTGTTCCGGCAACCACCTTTCGTACAAGTCTTGACGATGTTGCATGTAATCCTTTGTACGAAGCCGGGCGCAGACCCCGTGCATAAGTAAAGCTCATGTGCTCCGCACATCTTGTCAATTTCATGCTTTCTACTTTTCTTTGCATGCATTATCTGACACTTTGTGCAGCGCCTACCCCCGGTAAGCAATAACGAGCCGTAAGGCCCCATATCTTTATTTTCTCTTCTTTCTCTTTCTCAAAGAAGGGAAGGTTCCCTCACCCACAAGTTTGCCGGGAGGAAAGGAGAAGATAATGGTGTGGACCAAGCGTCGTTCGAGGAAGTTTCGCCTTACCGGGAAGCAAACGGCAGAAAAGCTAAGTTGCTAAAGTTTGAGCAATCAGTTTTAAAATTTTTAAGTTATCTTCCTCGAACGACCGTGCTTTGTATGGAAAACATGTGCGCGGAGGAACCAACTCGTAGCTAGTTGCGCCCTTACTTTGTTTCGAGTCCGCTCAACAACTTTAGTGAGCTGCGACTAGTTGCAACAAGGTTTCTTGTCGGTAGCGGCACCGCCAGCAGGCTGCTGACGTCCTGCACTCAGCACTCGCGGCTAAGGTGCCTGCACCGACAAGTTCCCTAAAAGCGTAGGGCAAAAATATACAAAGGAAGGAATCAAGTAAAGGAAATAACATAGCAATCGCTACCCAAAATAGAGTCATATTATAAGATAGCTTGTCGTAGCTCTAACAGATTGTTCTCATAACATGACCAGCAGGGACAAGAAAAAGAGAAAACGGGCGGCCTAATCTACGCGATCGCCCTCAACCCTCTTGATCCCGCTCACCTTGTCCACAATGGGTGCGACAAGGGTCTTGAGCGCTTCCAGATCAGCATCCGGCGGCAAGGTCCTGAGGACGTTGGTGAGGTTGAGGCCTGGGTTGCGGAAGGCCACCTTCACCAGCACCTTTTGAAGAGCTCCCGTGCAGATTTTGCGCGACTCGTCGGCCAGCTTCTTTGGGATCTTCTCCCGGAGTCGCTGGAGGGCCGTCACCACGCCTTTGAAGAACAAGCTGAGCTTGGCACTGGGTTGGAGGTGCTCATCGGAGGAATACCCGAGATCCTCCATCCCGAGCTGCGCCAGCTCCCCGTCGATCTCTCATTTTTGAGATTGGAATAGCGACCGGTGAGATGGGCGAACTGCCCCTGTTTCCCCTGCTTATAAAGAGGGAGGGGGCAGATGTTCCATCTTTCCGAATAAAGAAACCACCCACGATCTCTCCCATGACACCGCATTCGACGCGTGCCGTTCGAGGAGGGCGCGGAGGATACAGAGTGAGATACGGCGTAACCCAGGCCGCGCCTGCCCGTGCCCTGTTTTGGGCCTGGCCCAACAGTGCTCGGCACCGTGTGTGGCCCAGGCCCGGGGGCTCCTGTCGGTGTACTAGAGTAGGGGTACCCTAGTATCCCGAACTTGTGCACGGGCAGTGGCAGCACCCCGCGGCAAGGCTTGCCGGGTGACCGCCAAGGTCCTCCGTGGTTCCTGTGGAGCCATTCAAGAACAAAGTATTCAAGCCAAGGAGACAAGGCCCCGGCAAGAGGAGCTTGCCGGGAAGGCCAACCAAGGCATCTCAAGGAACTTGCCGCGACGCGCCACGCGTCCCAGCGAGGCCGGGTGAGCAACAAGCTTCTGGACGCGACAAGACAACGACCGCGGCAAAGCACTTGTCGCGGCAAGCTACCACTCTGTACCCGCGCTCCAGCACAACCACCAATGTGTCGCCCTGGGGCCTTTCCAGGCGCGCGTGGCAAGAGGCTGTGCAGCCAGCGGTGCGCGGTGGCAAGCGACGCTGACAAGATTGCCATCATGGCGAGCGGTGGCGTCCCTGACGGTCCCTTTTTGCACTATTTGGGCGACGTAGACGGGCATTTAATGCCTTTGTCCCCTGCTGTCAGGGTTAGGTATGATACACTGTACAGGTAGTTGTACCAACCGCAATTCCTTTTCCATTTTTACCCTTGTCTACATTGCCACCTGTCGGAAACCCCTTTAGCATATAAAAGGAGGCCCATGCGCAACGTAGAGGGGGGGGTTCGGAGGCAGAAAAACACTCACGCTCGGTCTCGTTAGCAGCTAGTGTGTACTGTAGCACTCAGCGCTCCCGAGCAAGAACTCAATACACTCAGACATGCAGCAGTAGGAGTATTATCTCTCCGGAGAGCTCCGAAGCTGGGTAAACTGCTCGTGTGCTTCGCCTCGATCCGCTCTTCGTGCGATCTCCGCCCCCCGCCGAACCGAAAGGGGCTCGGTCTGCCGGTCCCATAGGTGTTCGTGCATCAGCTTCCCCGAAGCTCCGGGGCCTCAACCAGGAAGCTCTCCGGTCCCTGGCAAAGGAGCGAGAGCAACTCGCCGAGGAGCGGAAAGCCTTCCTCCTTGAGAAGGCTGAAGTTGAGGAGCAACAGCGGCTTGCTGCCGAGAAGCTGTCTACGCAGGAAGGCGAGTTGGCGCAGCGGAAGGTTAACCTTGACAGCCACGAGGAGGAGCTTGCCGCGCGCGAGCAAACATTCGGCGGGGCTCTCAAGGAAGCAGAGGATGCTGCCGCAGCTGCCGAGGCCGCCAAGAAGGAGCTGGAGACGAAGGTGGCGCGGCTTGAGGCCGATCTCAAGGTGAGCGGTGAGGAGCTTGCTGCGCTCAAGGATGAGCGCGAGAAGGACGCCTACACCCATGGCGAGCTGCGGGGTCATCTCGCCGAGAGGAGCAAGGAGCTTAGCGCCGCCAAGGACTCCAACACGGATCTTGAGTTGAAGCTGACTACTTTGACCAAGACGCTGGATGGCGCCAGGGAGCAGGAGGTGGCTTTGAAGGAGAAGATCAAGGCCGACGAGGCGCTGCTGGCCAGTGCTGCTGCCGCCTAGAACACTTTTAGGGAGAACGTGGAGCACTGGACCGAGGGTCTCGTGGATGTTGCCGCAGCCATCGACGGGGAGCTGGCGCAGCTGGGGATGGAGGATCTCGGGTATTCCTCCGATGAGCACCTCCAACCCAGCGCCAAGCTCAGCTTGTTCTTCAAAGGCGTGGCGACGGCCCTCCAGTGACTCCGGGAGAAGATCCAAAGCAGCTGGCCGACGAGTCGCGCAAAATCTGCACGGGAGATCTTCAAAAGGTGCTGGTGAAGGTGGCCTTCCGCAACCCAGGCCTCAACCTCACCAACGTCCTCAGGACCTTGCCGCCGGATGCCGATCTGGAAGCACTCAAGACCCTTGTCGCACCCATTGTGGACAAGGTGAGCGGGATCAAGAGGGTTGAGGGCGATCACGTAGATTAGGCCGCCCATTTTCTCTTTTTCTTGTCGCTGCTGGTCATGTTATGAGAACAATCTGTTAGAGCTGCGACAAGCTATCTTATAATATGACTCTATTTTGGGTAGCAATTGCTATGTTATTTCCTTTACTTGATTCCTTCCTTTGTATGTTTTTGCCCTACGCTTTTAGGGAACTTGTCGGCGCAGGCACCTTAGCCGCGAGCGCTGAGTGCGGGATGTCAGCAGCCTGCTGGCGGTGCCGCTACCGACAAGAAACCTTGTCGCAACTAGTCGCAGCTCACTTAAGTTGTTGAGCGGACTCGAAACAAAGTAAGGGCGCAACTAGCTACGAGTTGGTTCCTCCGCGCACAGGTTTTCGATGTCGGGGAAGCTGATCCACGAACACCTATGGGACCGGCGGACCGAGCCCCTTTCGGTTCGGCGGGGGGCGGAGATCGCACGAAGAGCGGATCGAGGCGAAGCACACGAGCAGTTTACCCAGCTTCGGAGCTCTCCGAAGAGATAACACTCCTACTGTTGCATGTCTGAGTGTATTGAGTTCTTGCTCGAGAGCGCTGAGTGCGCTGAGTGCTACAGTACACACTAGCTGCTAACGAGACCGAGCGTGAGTGTGTTTCTGCCTTCCCCCCCCCCCCTCTACGTTGCGCATGGGCCTCCTTTTATATGCTAAAGGGGTCTCCGACAGGTGGCAACGTAGACAAGGGTAAAAATGGAAAAGGAATTACGGTTGGTACAACTACCTGTACAGTGTATCATACCTAACCCTGACGGCAGGGGACAAAGGCATTAAATGCCCGTCTACGTCGCCCAAATAGTGCAAAAAGGGACCGTCAGGGACGCCACCACTCGCCACGATGGCAATCTTGTCAGCGTCGCTTGCCACCGCGCATCGCTGGCTGCACAGCCTCTTGCCACGCGCGCCTGGAAAGGCCCCAGGGCGACACGTTGGTGGATGTGCTGGAGTGCGGGTACAGAGTGGTAGCTTGCCGCGGCAAGCGCCTTGCCGCGGTCGTTGTCTTGTCGCGTCCGGAAGCTTGTCGCTCACCGGGCCTCGTCGGGACGCGTGGCGCATCGCGGCAAGTTCCTTGAGATGCCTTGGTTGGCCTTCCCAGCAAGCTCCTCTTGCCGGGGCCTTGTCTCCTTGGCTTGAATACTTTGTTCTTAAATGGCTCCACAGGAACCACGGAGGACCTTGGCGGTCACCCGGCAAGCCTTGCCGCGGGGTGCTGCCACTGCCCGTGCACAAGTTCGGGATACTAGGGTACCCCTACTCTAGTACACGACAGGAGCCCCCGGGCCTGGGCCACACACGGTGCCGAGCGCTGTTGGGCCAGGCCCAAAACAGGGCACGGGCAGGCGCGGCCTGGGTTACGCCGTATCTCACTCTGTATCCTCCGCGCCCTCCTCGAACGGCACGCGTCGAATGCGGCGTCATGGGAGAGATCGTGGGTGGTTTCTTTATTCGGAAAGACGGAACGTCTGCCCCCTCCCTCTTTATAAGCAGGGGAAACAGGGGCAGTTCGCCCATCTCGCCGGTCGCTATTCCAATCTCAAAAATGAGAGATCGACGGGGAGCTGGTGCAGCTGGGGATGGAGGATCTCGGGTATTCCTCCGATGAGCACCTCCAACCCAGCGCCAAGCTCAGCTTGTTCTTCAAAGGCGTGGCGACGGCCCTCCAGCGACTCCGGGAGAAGATCCCAAAGCAGCTGGCCGACGAGTCACGCAAAATCTGCGCGGGAGCTCTTCAATAGGTGCTGGTGAAGGTGGCCTTCCGCAACCCAGGCCTCAACCTCACCAACGTCCTCAGGACCTTGCTGCCAGATGCTGATCTGGAAGCGCTCAAGACCCTTGTCGCACCCATTGTGGACAAGGTGAGCGGGATCAAGAGGGTTGAGGGCAATCGCGTAGATTAGGCCGCCCGTTTTCTCTTTTTCTTGTTGCTGCTGGTCATGTTATGAGAACAATCTGTTAGAGCTGCGACAAGCTATCTTATAATATGACTCTATTTTGGGTAGCGATTGCTATGTTATTTCCTTTACTTGATTCCTTCCTTTGTATGTTTTTGCCCTACGCTTTTAGGGAACTTGTCAGCGCAGGCACCTTAGCCCCGAGCGCTGAGTGCGGGACGTCAGCAGCCTGCTGGCGGTGCCGCTACCGACAAGAAACCTTGTCGCAACTAGTCGCAGCTCACTTAAGTTGTTGAGCGGACTCGAAACAAAGTAAGGGCGCAACTAGCTACGAGTTGGTTCCTCCGCGCACTGGTTTTCCATACAAAGCACGGTCGTTCGAGGAAGATAACTTAAAAATTTTAAAACTGATTGCTCAAACTTTAGCAACTTAGCTTTTCTGTCATTTGCTTCCCGGTAAGGCGAAACTTCCTCGAACGACGCTTGGTCCACACCATTATCTTCTCCTTTCCCCCCGGCAAACTTGTGGGCGAGGGAACCTTCCCTTCTTTGAGAAAGAGTAAGAAGAGAAAATAAAGAGATGGGGCCTTACAGCTCGTTATTGCTTACCGGGGGTAGGCGCTGCACAAAGTGTCAGATAACGCATGCAAAGAAAAGTAGAAAGCATGAAATTGACAAGATGTGTGGAGCACATGAGCTTTACTTATGCACGGGGTCTGCGCCCGGCTTCGTAACAAGGATTACATGCAACATCGGCAAGACTTGTACAAAAGGTGGTTGCCGGAACAGGTTCCGGCAACCGCACCTTACGGGTAAAACTTACGAAGATGCTCAATGTTCCAGGAGTTGCTCACCAGAATGCCATCTTCGGTCTCAAGGCGGACAGCGCCAGGCCTAGTGACTCGTCTCACCCGGTAAGGGCCTTCCCACTTCGGCGTCAACTTGTTGGAATTCTTGGCGGACTGAACGCGCCGAAGAACAAGGTCGCCTTCCTCGAGACTTCTGGCATTAACTTTGCGGTTATGGTAGCGGCGCAAAGCTTGCTGGTATCGAGCAGCTCGTACAGCGGCCTGAAGACGGTCCTCCTCAAGGAGCAGCGCGTCATCTTGTCGCAACTGCTCTTGCTCAAGCTCATCATAAGCGAGCACTCGAGGTGACCCGTATACGAGTTCCGTGAGGAGAACTGCCTCTGCTCCATAGACTAGAGCGAAAGGTGTCTGGCCAGTGGCTCGATTTGGCATCGTCCTGACCGACCAAAGAACCACCGGCAGCTCCTCAATCCAGTTCTTTCCGCACTTGTGCAGCCTGTCGAAAGTCCTGGTCTTGAGCCCGCGCAGCACTTCAGCATTCGCCCTCTCCGCTTGACCGTTACTCCTCGGATGAGCAACAGAAGCGAAGCAGACCTTGGCGCCAAGATCTTTGACGTACTGCATGAAGGTGCGGCTCGTGAATTGCATGTCGTCCTGTTTGTCGGCGATCGCCACAGCCTGGTAGTTGGTGCCTGCGGCAATCTCCTCGCCGGAGCTACCAGCTTTGTCTTTCTTGGCGCCACCTCCGTTGCCGGACTGCTCAACGACTAGCACATCTTTGCCTTTCTTCTTCCTGTTGTTCCGCCGCCGGTTTTTCTTTGCCGGGGCAGCCTCCTCACTATCAGATCCTCCTGCTTCTGTATTCTCTCCGGGAAGTTTCCTCCCTTCCTCAGCACGTGCACACTTGTCGGCCAGGGCATATAGCTCACTGACGTCTCTGATCTTGCACATCGCCATCTCCTCCCGCATCCTGCGGTTTCGCACGTTCTGATGGAACGCGCTGATTACCGCGGCAGGGTGGACATCTGGGATGTTGTGCTGTACGCGGCTGAATCTCTGAATGTACTTGTGCAGGGGCTCTCCTTCCTTTTGGGCGAGCAGATGAAGGTCGCTCTCTTGGCCATGAGGCTTGTGGCCGCCTGTAAAGGCGCCGACAAACTGATGGCATAGGTCTGCCCAGGAGGATATGGAGTTGTTCGACAAGTACATGAGCCAGGATCTGACATTGGGCTTGAGCACCAGTGGGAAGTAGTTGGCCAGGATCTTGTCGTCCCGCCCCCCGGCAGCTTGCACCTCGATGGTGTAGATGCTGAGGAACTCCGACGGATGCGACTTGCCGTCATACTTCTCTAGTACGTCTGGCTTGAAATTCCTCGTGCTGGGCCACTAGACTTGCCGCAGCTCACGAGTGAACGCAGGGCAACCTACCGCGTACGGGAAGTTGCCTGGTTCCCCTGGTGCATGCATGTCGACAGAGGGCCCAGTGCGCTGGTCCGATTGACGCCGCGCTTCTTTTCGGCGCTCGATGCGAGTTTGAGCGTCTTCTTGTTGTCGTTCGTGAAGAACTTGGCGCTGATCGCGACGAGCTCGTGGATCTGATGATGCGGTGGAGTCCCTGTCGAGGTGGATCTGGCGGGTCGGCGATCTTGGCCTTCGGGGTGGAGAGTGCATGGTGGTTGCACCCCCACCGGTTTCGTCGCCATCGGCTCGTGCCCGGCAGTCCTGCCGCGGCAGCGATGTACTCGGCTGCCGCGGAGTGTCGCCGTTGGCGAAGCCGATGAGACTCTGAATGGTGGCCCTCCATTCATCGATCTTGTCTACCGTTGGAGGGTAATCCAGGAGCAGTTGAGCTCGCGCCAAAGCTTCTGTTGGAGTGGTGGGCGGTAGTGGCGAACGGTCCGAGGAGCGGGATATGCTCGGACTTCTAACTATGTTAGAAGGAGCAGTATCCCGTCCAGGCGACCGTGTCTCGCTCGTGCCAGCATGTTGGCGTGCATGCTGGTCTTGAGCACCCCGAGATCCACCAGCTCGATCTTGGTCCAACGAACGTATGGCCCTGCGAATACCATGACACTGTCGGTCCTGCGCCTCCTGAGATGGGTGCGGTGCATGTACGGACGCCGAGGTCTGCGCAGCCTTGTCCTTGGACCTGGCAGCACCGTGAGCTCCCTCGTCGATGCCCGTTCTTCCGTCGGCGTCTACCCCACCACCCGTTTGCTCCGGTGGTGGTGGGATCGACGTGGACGGAACAGCTGCCGCTGAAGCCTTCTTCTTCGGTGGCATGTCGATGAAGAAGATGAAGATCTAGCTCGTGTGAACGCTGGATCAGGTTCACACAACCTCAACGCCCCCTACCTGGCGCGCCAAAGATGTCGGGGAAGCTGCTCCACGAACAACTATGGGACCGGCGGACCGAGCCCCTTTCGGTTCGGCGGGGGCGGAGATCGCACGAAGAGCGGATCGAGGCGAAGCACACGAGCAGTTTACCCAGCTTCGGAGCTCTCCGGAACACTCCTACTGCTGCATGTCTGAGTGTATTGAGTTCTTGCTCGGGAGCGCTGAGTGCTACAGTACACACTAGCTGCTAACGAGACCGAGCGTGAGTGTGTTTCTGCCTTCCCCCCTCCCTCTACGTTGCGCATGGGCCTCCTTTTATATGCTAAAGGGGTCTCCGACAGGTGGCAACGTAGACAAGGGTAAAAATGGAAAAGGAATTGTGGTTGGTACAACTACCTGTACAGTGTATCATACCTAACCCTGACGGCAGGGGACAAAGGCATTAAATGCCCGTCTACGTCGCCCAAATAGTGCAAAAAGGGACTGTGAGGGACGCCACCGCTCGCCACGATGGCAATCTTGTCAGCGTTGCTTGCCACCGCGCACCGCTGGCTGCACAGCCTCTTGCCACACGCGCCTGGAAAGGCCCCAGGGCGACACGTTGGTGGATGTGCTGGAGCGCGGGTACAGAGTGGTAACTTGCCGCGGCAAGCGCCTTGCCGCGGTCGTTGTCTTGTCGCGTCCGGAAGCTTGTCGCTCACCGGGCCTCGCCGGGACGCGTGGCGCGTCGTGGCAAGTTCCTTGAGATGCCTTGGTTGGCCTTCCCGGCAAGCTCCTCTTGCCGGGGCCTTGTCTCCTTGGCTTGAATACTTTGTTCTTGAATGGCTCCACAGGAACCATGGAGGACCTTGGCGGTCACCCGGCAAGCCTTGCCGCGGGGTGCTGCGACTGCCCGTGCACAAGTTCGGGATACTAGGGTACCCCTACTCTAGTACACCGACACCGGTGTCTATATAAACTGGAGGGGTTTAGTCCGTAGGACGAATAACAATCATACCATAGGCTAGCTTCTAGGGTTTAGCCTCTATGATCTCGTGGTAGATCTACTCTTGTACTACCCATATCATCAATATTAATCAAGCAGGAGTAGGGTTTTACCTCCATCGAGAGGGCCCGAACCTGGGTAAAAACATCGTGTCCCTTGTCTCTTGTTACCATCCGCCTAGACGCACAGTTCGGGACCCCCTACCTGAGATCCGCCGGTTTTGACACCGACAGTTGTCCTTGAATATTACCTTGGGGTGCCTTGGGCATCCCCAAGCTTAGGCTCTTGCCACTCCTTATTCCATAGTCCATCGAATCTTTTACCCAAAACTTGAAAACTTCAACCACACAAAACTCAAAACAAAACTCGTAAGCTCCGTTAGTATAAGAAAATAAATCCACCACTTAGGTACTGTAATGAACTCATTATAAATTCATATTGGTGTAATATCTACTGTATTCTAACTTCTCTATGGTTCATACCCTCCGATACTACTCATAGATGCATCAAAATAAGCAAACAACACAATGAAAACAGAATCTGTCAAAAACAGAACAGTCTGTAGTAATATGTATCAAACGTATACTTCTCGAACTCAAAAAATTCTGAAATAAATTGCTGGACCTAAGTAATTAGTCTATTAATCATCTTCCAAAATAATCAACCTAAAATCACTCTTCAGTAAAAAATGGCAGCTATTCTCGTGAGCGCTAAAGTTTCTGTTTTTTACAGCAAGATCATAAAGACTTCACCCAAGTCTTCCCAAAGGCTTTACTTGGCACTTTATTGAAATAAAAGCTATAAAACATGATTAATACAGTAGCATAATCATGTGGACACACGAAAACAGTAAGGGTAAATATTGGGTTGTCTCCTAACAAGCACTTTTCTTTAATGCCTTTCTAGCTAGGCATGATGATCGCAATGATGCTCACATAAAAGATAAGAATTAAAACATAAAGAGAGCATCATGAAGAATATCACTAGCACATTTAAGTCTAACCCACTTCCTATGCATAGGAATTTTGTGAGCAAACAACTTATGGGAACAATAATCAACTAGCATAGGATGGCAAAACAAGCATAACTTCAAGATTTTCAACACATAGAGAGGAAACTTGACATTATTGCAACTCCTACAAGCATATGTTCCTATCTCATAATAGTTTTCAGTAGCATCATGAATGAATTCAACAATATAACCAGCACCTAAAACATTCTTTTCATGATGTACAAGCATAGAAAATTTACTACTCTCCACATAAGCAAATTTCTTTTATGAATAGTAGTGGGAGCAAACTCAACAAAATAATTATCATGTGAGGTGTAGGTGTCAAAACCGGCGGATCTCAGGTAGGGGGTCCCGAACTGTGCGTCTAGGCGGATGGTAACAGGAGACAAGGGACACAATGTTTTTACCCAGGTTCGGGCCCTCTCGATGGAGGTAAAGCCCTACTCCTGCTTGATTAATATTGATGATATGGGTAGTACAAGAGTAGATCTACCACGAGATCGGAGTGGCTAAACCGTAGAAGCTAGCCTATGGTATGATTGTTGTTCGTCCTACGGACTAAAACTCTCCGGTTTATATAGACACCGGAGAGGACTAGGGTTACACAGAGTCGGTTACAATGGGAGGAGATCTTCATATCATATCGCCAACCTTGCCTTCCACACCAAGGAAAGTCCCATCCGGACATGGGACGGAGTCTTCAATCTTGTATCTTTATAGTCCGGGAGTCCGGCCATCCGGACACCCCCTAATCGAGGACTCCCTCAGTAGCCCCTGAATCAGGCTTCAATGACGACGAGTCCGGCGCGCAAGTTGTCTTCGGCATTGCAAGGCGGGTTCCTCCTCCAAATATTTCATAGAAGATGTTGAACACCAGGGTAGTGTCCGGCTCTGCAAAATAAGTTCCACATTCCATCGTAGAAAGAATAATATTTGCGTTAATCGGATCTTCTGACGTATTCCGCGGCATGACATCATGCCACGGCCAGGCTTTTATTCATTTTATTGTTCCACCTCAGCGCGTTTAGCGAGGCGGTTTCCTTGGCACGTCTTGTCAAAGCAGAGATCGTGTCCCCTTATTCCGGGATTCTCATCAATACAGGTGTGGGTAACCCAACCGCGCCATTAATCGCGGCGCTTGGGAGATAAGCGAGTTTTATTAGGCCGGTGGGGGGCTCGTAGTTTTGGCCGCCCATATAAGGGGATAAGAATCCGCCCTTTTCATTCACGCCTTCTTCCTCCTCTGCTTATCCGTCCCTGCGCGCTCGAGCTCCAGCGCCCAAGCCCGCACTTCCCACCTCAACCTTCTCCAACCATGTCCGGAGCGGGAGGCAGATGGATGGCCTCCTCTGTCATGGAGGGGCAAATCAAAAAACTGAGGAAGGTCGGATACTTGTCTAACGACATCGCGCACCGGCTTCCAGATGTGGGGCAACTCATCCCCAACCCCAGGGCCCATGAGAGGGTTGTTTTTCTTCCCCATTTCCTCCACGGACTGGGTTTTCCTCTTCAACCGTTCGTCCGGGGCCTCATGTTCTACTACGGCCTGGACTTCCACGATCTGGCCCCGAACTTCATCCTCAATATCTCGGCGTTTATCGTCGTGTGTGAGGCCTTCTTCCGCATCCAGCCCCACTTTGGCCTATGGCTGAAGATCTTCAGCGTCAAGCCGAAGGTTGTGACAGGCCGACAAGCGGAATGCGGAGGTGCCATGGTTGTCAAGATAGCCAACGTCACCTAGCTCGAGGGTGCCTCCGTGGAAACCATCAAAGGGTGGCAATCGGGGTGGTTTTATATCACCGAGCCGCGTGACCCTAAGTGGGCATCGGCCCCGAATTTCGATCCGGCATCCCCACCCGGCTCACATCTTGGAAAGAGACGAGCCTGTCCTGGGGCAATCCGGAAGAGGTGACCGGACTCCAAACCTGCGTCCGAGACCTGGTGACCAAGAAGGTCAATCTTGTCAACGTGGTCCAGGTCATGCTCTTCCGCCGGATCCTCACGTGTCAACGACGGGACTTCAATTTGTGGGAGTTCGACCCGGCCCAGCACCAGACTCTATCCCGGCTCTTCGAAACGAAGCACGAGGACGCCTGGAAGGTGCTTTTCAAGAGTTCCGAGGTCTCCCCTCCTGTCACCGAGGATCGCGGATTCTGCGCCAAACGTCAAGCCTCCGAAGTAAGCTTACATTTAGTCCCTTACGGGATACCCGAATTTCATTGTGTGACTTTATGTGGGATCTAAACTCTCGTTCCTTTGAAAGGACTGAAAGAGGACATCCGAACAGTTTGACTGTCCGGCTCCTTTTCCCGAAGGCCCAGCAGACGCGCAATTAGCAAAGCTACTGGTTCCGGCACCTCACGTGGTGCCGGAGAAGAAGGCCAAGGAGAAGGCCGTGGGGATCCGAAAGAGTTCCCGGTGCCCGGTGGCGTCGGATTTGCCCGACAACCCCAACGCACCTTCCGCCTCCGAAGACGAGGAGGAGGAAGAAGAAGAAGATCCCTCTCCCCCTCCAACGGGGGGAGGAAAGAAAAGAAAGGCCGCCCCAACTGAGGAAGCCGGAGGGTCCAAGAAGGGGAAGACCCTTCTGCCGGACTACGCCCCCGACGCCGAAGACGACGGGGGGGAATGGCCATCCAGGGTCAAGCACCTGGAAAAATCGTAAGTGTCCGGCTACTCGAATGACTTATTGCACTCCTTTATTATTCGATAGCTTCTAACGCCGAATCTAATCATGCAGTCCACCTAGAGCTCAGCTTGGCGATTCATCGAGCGGCTCTCTGAATTCGTCGGACGTGAATAGCGCTTCACTTTCGACGGCCTCCTCCCCTCTCCCTACAGACGACGCTGAGGTGGAGTCCCGTAGGGGACAAAACCAGGAGGAGGTGGTCCTGGAGGCGCCACAAGGTGACCGTTCGGACTCCAGGCCCAAAGGGGGTAAAGCTCCGGAGGGATCTAAGTCTGGCCCCGGGCCGGACACTGCTCCGGAACCATCAACGGTTCCAGAGTCCGACAGGCGGTGCCTTCATAAGAAGGGCAAGCCTGCGACGCAGGCGACTTCCGTCCACCCGGAAGCGCCGGACAATTTGCTGGAGGCGCTTAACGGTGCCTCCATCGACAAGGAACACCGCACTGTTATGAGTGCGGTGATTCAGAAGGTTCAGTCCGCCAAGAGCGGGCTGACGGAAGCCTGTACAAGCCTGTTAACGGGCTTTGAGGTATGTGTTCAAAAACATATATAAAAAATATTACCGCATAGACAGTAGCCCCTGATGCTCAGTTCGGTGTTCGGAAAGAAAAGCCGAGCTGAGGATCTAAAAAGATATACACAGGAGTCTAATAGAAATATGTCAATATGGGAATGCAGGCTGCGCTGCTGACCTCTGCCGCACTGACTGCGGAGGTCAATGCATTGAAGGAAAGCCTCGAGCGGTCCGAGAGCGAGCTCGCCGTGCCAAGAAGCAGCTCGAGGATAAAGAGGGTACATAGTACCTCCTGTAAATGTATATAGAAATACTTGGTTGCAAAATAAGAACAGGACCAACGTTAATGTTGCAGGAGCCATGACCGAGGTGGCGACCCTGAAAGAGGCGGTCTCCAAGGCTGAAAAGAGTGCGGCCTTGGAGCGCACCGAGCGAGAGAAGCAGGAGGCGCGGATGGCGGAGGTGCGGCAAGAGCTCCAGGCTCTCATGGAAAAACACGAGAGTTTGGAGCGTGACTCGAAGACTCGAGAGTCCGAGCTTGCCTTGGCTCTTGAGAGTGCCAAGACCGCTAAGGCCGAAGCCCAGAAGTCCCTTCAGGAGATCGAGGCGATGAAGAAGATAGCGGCGGGTAAGGCCTTCTTTATGCAAAGCAAAAATATAAAAGTTAATTATCTGCTACTTACCCAAATCCGGAGCCCTCCAGGAGCGTTCGTCGATCTGCCCCATAGTGTGTCTGATGCCGCCGCATACTACCGAGCCGAAGAGGGGAGCTCGACGGAAAAAGTGTTCTGGTCTCAGTATGCTGAGGCCGAACATCCGGTGCCCCTGAGCGACCAGCTGAAGCAGCTGGTCGAGCTCCACAAGGTGGCCGAACAGGCCATGAAGGGCCTCATAACTCGGCTCTGGCCTGGAGAAGTCATGCCTGGGAGCTACTTCGGTCTGGTGCGGTGGCTGGTGGACGCGTGTCCGTGGATTGAGGTCGTCAAGCGCTCCTTTTGTATTGAAGGTGCCCGTCGGGCCCTTGCCCGTGCTAAGGTGCACTGGGGCAAGCTAGATGCGGAGAAGCTGTTGACGGACGCGCCACCGCCGGGCAAGGAGTATCGTACGCCCGAGATGTATTATAATGG
The DNA here is from genome assembly GCF_002162155.2 of Triticum dicoccoides. NCBI lineage: Eukaryota > Viridiplantae > Streptophyta > Magnoliopsida > Poales > Poaceae > Triticum > Triticum dicoccoides. The sequence goes on from NC_041393.1 coordinate 578,187,418, forward strand.
CGTTCTGAAGGGTGCCCGCCGTATAGCGGATGAGTGCTCCAAAGATGTAATTTTTGAGTAGACTCGCATTTGTTATCCTGTACGCTGAAGCTTTGTTCATATGCGTTAAGCAATGCTTGTTAATTTAAAATATTACCTTATGTGCGGCCGTTTATCAAATCTGAGAGATGCAAGTCGTCGGCTTCGACCCCCATGCCACATGGGGTGTTCGGGATAAACCTGAGCGCTCTTGTTCCAATTCTTGGGTCCATCTAGGGAGGCGTTCAGCACAACGAACCAGGGCGTCGGACTTATAATGCTTTATCACTCTCACTTAGCCATAGAATTCTATAATTTTAAATTTCGGTGAAGCCCCTAGTATTCGGAAGACCGAGTTCAGGGCGCTATCCACGCCTAGGCCGGATAAGTCCGGTTCCTCGCTCGAAGCGGCATAAGTCTTTAAGGACTCGAAGAAACCTCGCGAACAGCGGCCGGTCTCTCGCACTATCATGACAGTCAGTTTTAGCTTTCTCTACTGAGGTGTTAACCCAGCTCAACTGGGGCACAATCGTAGTAGTTCTCCCAGCGCTACCTTAGCCAACAATGCGGAACGTAAGGTACCAAAACATGGGAGCCGGGCAAACCCAACTATTGACCAAAGACATGATTCGGAGCCGATGCATATAGTGCTATAAGTTTAGGGTGCCGCACTCATGAGAGTGTTCGGTCTTCTCACACCATGTTATGGGGTGTTGTAAGCCCCTGGTGTATTGTCCGCACCAAAGTGTACGGTTGCAGAATGTCATGACTGAACATATTTGTATATAAAAATAGATAAGTACAATAATAGGTAAGAGCTATATATTGTTTACTGAAAAAGGGCTGCTGCGAAAGCAGAACGATACAAGAAGTGCGGTAAGCAAGAGATGGGAGTATTTGACATATTCCCCACCAGGAGCAAGCTGCGGGATTGTAAGTAAAACAGGTATTAAACTCGTTTTAGAGACCACCTGGACTTTTGACATGGCTTGCTCCCTCCCTGGCTGTTGCATCGTTGGTTCGGCGAGTGTGTTGCCGGACAGGCCTTCCGAATAGTTGGGTCCTGAAAGTGTGTAAAAAGGAAAACGGCGAAATAGGGAGCCCCTTAGTGCGGTTGAGCCGCCTTCTGGGTGTGCCGTTGTTGTGCCCCTCCCCTTATGCCCATGGTATCTCTAAGGCATAATTATGTACGCGTGGTACCAGTATCGCCGTTTGGCGGGGGCTGGGGTTGGGGCCGCACTGCTATGCTTGCTCGGAACGTGCCAGCCGGATTTGTTGGAGGTTACTTCGGGCTCGCTTGATGTTGTCCGGATGTTTGACGCCTGGATTGGAGAACTGCCTTGAGAGGCTACTCTGTACTTCCGCCACCAGGACCGCCTTGTGCTCCTCCGTTCGGAGAGAGCGTTCGGTGTTTCCCCTTACCGTGATGACTCCGCGAGGTCCTAGCATCTTGAGCTTGAGATATGCATAGTGCGGCACCGCATTGAATTTTGCAAATGCAATTCGTCCAAGCAGGGCGTGATAGCCGCTGCGGAATGGGACTATGTCGAAGATTAACTCCTCGCTCCGGAAGTTATCCGGGGATCCGAAGACCACTTCGAGTGTGACCGAGCCTGTATAGCTGGCCTCTACCCCTGGTATGACACCTTTGAAGGTTGTCTTTGTGGGTTTAATCCTTGAGGGATCGATGCCCATTTTTCGCACTGTGTCCTGGTAAAGCAGGTTCAGGCTACTGCCGCCGTCCATTAGGACTCTGGTAAGGTGAAATCCATCGATAATTGGGTCTAGGACCAGTGTGGCGAATCCGCCGTGACGGATGCTGGTGAGATGGTCCCTTCGATCGAAGGTGATTGGGTAGGAGGACCATGGGTTGAACTTTGGGGCGACTGGCTCCAACGCATAGACGTCCTTGAGAGCACGCTTCCGCTCCCTTTTGGGTATGTCGGTTGCGTATATCATGTTCACCGTCCAAACTTGCGGGGGAAATCCCTTCTGTCCTTTGTTGTTCGGCGGCCGGGGCCCCTCCTCGTCATCGCTATGTAGCCCCTTGTCTCTGGTCTCGGCACTTAACTTGCCTGCCTGCTTGAACACCCAAGAATCCCTGTTAGTGTGATTGGCTGGCTGTTCGGGGGTGCCGTGTATCTGGCACGAGCGATCGAGTATCCGGTCTAAGCTGGATGGGCCCTGAGGGTTTCTTTTGAATGGCTTCTTCCGCTGACCCGGTTTAGAGCCTCTGAATCCGGCATTGACTACTGTATCTTCAGTATTGTCACCGTTAATGCGGCGCTTATACTTGTTGCGATGTGACCTGCTGTTGTTATCCTTGGTATCCGAATTGCCGGGGCTCTTGGTTAAGTTATTGCTACGAGCTAGCCAGCTGTCTTCTCCCGCACAGAAGCAGGTCATGAGTGTCGTGAAGGCTGCCATAGATTTCGGCTTTTCCTGTCCTAGGTGTCGGGCAAGCCATTCGTCTCGGATGTTGTGCCTGAAGGCTGCAAGGGCCTCGGCGTCCGGATAATCGACTATTTGGTTTTTCTTGGTTAGGAACCGTGTCAAGAATTGTCTGGCCGATTCCTCTGGCTGCTGGATTATGTGGCTTAGGTCATCGGCGTCTGGTGGTCGCACATACGTGCCCTGGAAGTTGTCAAGGAATGCGGATTCCAGGTCCTCCCAACAACCAATTGACTCTGCTGGCAGGCTGTTAAGCCAATGTCGAGATGGTCCTTTAAGCTTGAGCGGGAGGTATTTGATGGCGTGTAGATCATCACCACGGGCCATGTGGATATAAAGGAGATAATCCTCGATCCATACCGCAGGATCTGTTGTGCCATCGTATGATTCGATGTTTACGGGTTTGAAGCCCTCGGGGATTTTATGATTCATTACTTCGTCTGTGAAGCATAGTGGGTGTGCAATGCCCCTGTACTGGGCTATATCACGACGCAGCTCGGACGAGCTTGGTCTGTTGTATTCAGCCGGGCCATACTTATTATGTCCGGCGTGACGGCTAGCGTCACGTGAAGCGGGGCGCCCATGCGATCCGTAGATCGATCTTGTTTGCCTTGCCTTATTCTCCAAGATGTCTCGCAGGTCTGTTGCGTCTCCCTGTACTCTGGTATGTTTTGAGCGGTGTCAGGGTGCGGCTTGGGTTGAGGGCCTGAAGGCCTCTCTATCGCGGCCACGGGGTGGCCGATCGGGTGCATGTTATGCTGGTGATGTAGGTTTAGTTGCTTCCTCCTCAAGTTGGGGTAGCAGCCTGCGCTTTGGGTAGCTCTTGGATGGGCGTTCTAGTTTATACTCTTCGGCCGCCAGGACTTTGGTCCATCTGTCGGCTAGCAAGTCTTGGTCAGCTCTAAGCTGCTGCTATTTCTTCTTGAGGCTGCTTGCCGTGGCTACGAGCCTGCGTTTGAAACGCTCTTGTTCGACGGGATCCTCTGGCACAACGAATTCGTCGTCGTCGAGGCTTGCCTCGTCTTCGGAGGGAGGCATCTAACTGTCGTTGTCGGTGTCAAAACCGGCGGATCTCGGGTAGGGGGTCTCAAACTGTGCGTTTAGGCGGATGGTAATAGGAGACAAGGGACATGATGTTTTACCCAGGTTCGGGCCCTCTTGATGGAGGTAAAACCCTACGTCCTGCTTGATTAATATTGATGATGTGTGTTACAAGAGTAGATCTACCACGAGATCAAGGAGGCTAAACCCTAGAAGCTAGCCTATGGTATGATTGTTGTTCGTCCTATGGACTAAAGCCATCCGGTTTATATAGACACCGGAGAGGGCTAGGGTTACACAGAGTCGGTTACAATGGTAGGAAATCTACATATCCATATCGCCAAGCTTGCCTTCCACGCCAAGGAAAGTCCCATCCGGACACGGGACGAAGTCTTCAATCTTATATCTTCATAGTCTTGGAGTCCGGCCGATGATGATAGTTCGGCTATCCGGACACCCCCTAGTCCGGAACTCCCTCAGTAGCCCCTGAACCAGGCTTCAAAGACGATGAGTCCGGCGCGCATGTTGTCTTCGGCATTGCAAGGCGGGTTCTTCCTCCAAATAATTTATAGAAGATTATGAACACCGGGATAGTGTCCGGCTCTGCAAAAATAAATTCCACGTACCACCGTAGAGAGAATAATATTACACAAGTTCAATCTGCTGAGGTATTTTGTGGCGTGACGTCACACCACTACCAAGCCTTTACTCGAATTGTTTTTATTGCATCACCTCAGCGCGTTTAGCGAGGCGGTTTCCTTGGCACGTCTTGTCGAAGCAGAGATCGTGTTCCCCTTATTCCGGGATTCCCATCAATACGGACGTGGGTAACCCAACCGCGCCATCGATTGTGACGCTTGGGAGATAAGCGAGTTTTACCAGGCCGGTGGGGACACATGTTTCTGTCCGCCCATATAAGGGGATAAAGATCCAACCCTTTTACCTGCGCCTTCTTCCTCCTTGGCTTATCCATCTCCGCGAACTCGAGCTCCAGCGGCCAAGTCCGCACTTCTCACCTCAACCTTCTCCAACTATGTCGGGAGCGGGAGGCCAGTGGATGGCCTCCTCCGTCACGGAGGGGCATATCTAGAGGCTGCGCAGCGCCGGATACTTGTCCAGCGACATCGCGCGTCGGCTCCCCGACGAGGGAGAGCTCATCCCCACCCCCAGGCCCCATGAGAGGGTAGTATTCCTTCCCCATTTCCTCCGCGGACTGGGCTTCCCACTTCATCCCTTTGTCCGGGGGCTCATGTTCTACTATGGCCTAGATTTCCATGATCTGGCCCCGAATTTTATCCTCAACATCTCGGCGTTTATCGTCGTGTGCGAGGCCTTCCTCTGCATCCAGCCCCACTTCGGCTTGTGGCTCAAGACCTTCAGTGTCAAGCCGAAGGTTGTGAAGGGAAGCCAAGCAGAGTGCAGAGGCGCCATGGTGGGCAGGATGTCCCACCTTACGTGGCTGGAGGGCACTTTCGTGGAAACCATCAAGGGGTGGCAATCGGGGTGGTTCTACATTGCCGAGCCGCGTGACCCTGATTGGGCAGCGGCCCCCGAATTTAGATCCGGCATCCCTACACGGCTCACCTCCTGGAAAGAGAGTGGCTGGATCTGGGGGGATTCGGAGGAGTTGACCGGACTCCAAGCCTGTATCCAGAAGTTGGTGGACAAGAAGCTCAAGCTTGTCAACGTAGTCCAGGTCATGCTCATCCGCCGGATTCTCCCGTGCCGATGACGGGGCTTTAACATGTGGGAGTTTGATCCGGCGTAGCACCAGACCCTGAGCGGCTCTTCGACACTACGTACAAAGATGTCTGCAAAGTGTTGCTCAAGGGCGCCGAGGATCCCGCTTCCGCTACCGAAGATTGCGGATTCAGCTCGCAGCGTCCAGCTGACGAGGTAAGTGATTTTGTCCTTTACGGGACGATTGTTATCCATAGTTTGACTCTATGCGGGATCTAAACTCCCTTTCCTTTGACAGGACTGGCTGGTGAAGGCCGAACAGACTATCTGTCCGGTCCGCTTGCCAGAGGACCCAGCGGACGCCCGTTTAACGGGGCTGCTGGCTCCGGTGCCCCATGTGGTGCCGGAGAAGAAGGCCAAGAAGAAGGCCATGGGGACTCGGAGGATTTCCCGTTTTCAGGTGCTATCGGATGATGAATCCGAGGCCGACTCCTCCCACCAAGGCGAGGAGGAGAAGAAGAAAGCCTCTCCCCCAGCGGGGGGAGGGAAGAAAAGGAAGGCCTCCCCAACAAGGGAGGCCGAAGGGTCCAAGAAGGGAAAAACTCTTCCCCCGGACTGCTCCGCCAACGACAGTGACGACGACGAGGACTGGCCTCCAAGGGCCAAGCCCCTAGCGAGATCGTAAGTATCCGGACTCCCGAATAACTTCAAGGTTTTTATTTTTCGCCACATAATGTCTTTCTAATGCCGCATACAACCCTGCAGTCCGCCTAAGGATGATCTTCCCGCCTCGTCGAACGGGTCCTTAGGGGCGTCGGATATGGATTCTCTTCCGACTGCCTCCACCACCCGTGACGCGGACGAAGCCGAGGTGGGATCCTAGGAAGGGACCCACCAGGAGGAGAGGGCCCCGGAGGTGTCGCAGGATAACCTCCCGGACTTTGCACCGGACTCGGCATCGGAACCCACAGTGGCTCCGGAGTCTGGCGGGCGACCCCTTCGCAAGAAGGGCAAGACCGTGACACCGGCTGCCTCCGTCCAACTGGAGGTGCCGGATAACTTGCTGGAGGCGCTCAACGGTGCCTCCATCTAAGAGGAACACCGCACTGTTATGAGTGCGGTGATTCAGAAGGTCCAGCTCGCCAAGAGCGGGCTGACCGAATCCTGCAGCAGCCTTCTAACAGGCTTTGAGGTAAGAATTTCAATATGTATAAAATGGTACCACATAGACAGTAGCCCCTGATTCTCGATTTGGTGTTCGGAAAGAAAAGCCGGACTAAGGATCTAAAAAGATATACGCAGGAGTTATATAAAAAATATGTCAATATGGGATTGCAGGTTGCGCTGCTGACCTCTGCCGCACTGACTGCGGAGGTCAATACTTTGAAGGAAAACCTTGAGCGGTCCGAGAACGAGCTCGGCCGTGCCAAGAAGCAGCTCGAGGACAAGGAAGGTGAGTAACACCTGAATAAAATTGTACCTTATAGAAAAGGATTTTGGATGCAAAAAGAATGACAAGGATAACGTGGGTATTGTAGGGGCCACTAACAAGGTGGCGACCCTGAAAGAGGCGGTGGCCGCGGCCGAACGCAATGCGGCTGCGGAGCGCACCGAGCGAGAGAAACAGGAGGCGCGGGTGGCGGAGGTGCAGCAAGAGCTCCAGGATCTCGTGAAAAAACATGAGAGCTTGGAGCGTGACTCGAAGACTCGAGAGTCTGAGCTTGCAACAGCTTTTGAGAGTGCCAAAGCCGCTAAGGCCGAAGCCTACAAGGCCCTCCAGGAGATTGAGGCGGTGAAGAAAATAGCAGCGGGTAAGGCATTTTTCATGCAAAGTAAGCATGTGAGTGTTAATTACCTGTTGCTTACCTGAATTCGGAGCTCTCCAGGAGCGTTCGCAGATCTTCCTCGCAGCGTGTCCGATGCTGCCGCATTCTACCGGGCCGAGGAGGGGAGCTCGACGGAGAAGGTCTTCTGGTCTCAGTATGCTGAGGCCGGACATCCGGTGCCCCTTAGCGACTAGCTGAAGCAGCTGGTCAAGCTCCACAAGGCGGCCGAACAGGCCATGAAGGGCCTCATAGTTCGGCTGTGGCCTAAGGAGATCATGCCTGGGAGCTACTTCGGCCTGGTGCGGCGGCTGGTGGATGTGTGCCCGTGGGTTGAAGTCATCAAGCACTCCGCCTGTATTGAGGGTGCCCGTCGGGCCCTTGCCCGCGCAAAGGTGCACTGGGGCAAGATGGATGCCCAGAAGCTTGTGACAGACCCACCACCAGAGGGCAAGGAGCATCGCACGCCCGAGATGTATTATAAGAGTGTGCTGAAGGGCGCCCGCACTATTGCGGGGGAGTGCTCCAAAGATGTAATTTTTGAGTAGACTCGCATTTTTGTTTTCCTGTGCGCTGAAAACTTAGTTCATATGCGCTAAGCAATGCTTGTTAATTTAAAATATTACCTTCTGTGCGGCTGTTTATCAAATCTGAGAGATGGCAAGTCGTCGGCTTCAGCCCCCATGCCACGAGTGTTGGGGTGTTCGGGATAAACTTGAGCACTCTTGTTCCCATTTTTGGGTCCATCTAGGGAGGCGCTCAACACAGCGAACAAGGCAACCGGACTTATAATGCTTGAACACTCTCACTTAGCCATAGAATTCTATAATTTTAAATTTCGGCGAAGCCCCTAGTCTTCGGAAGGACGAATTTGGGGCGCTATCCACGCCTGGGCCGGACAAGATCCGGCTCCTCGCTCTAAGCGGCATAAGTCTTTAAGGACTCGCAAAAACCTCTCGAACAGCGACCGGCTCTCGCCTCATCATGACGGTCAGTTTTAGCTTTCTCCACTGAGGCGTTAACCCACCTCAACTGGGGCGCAATCGCAGTGGTTCTCCCAGTGCTACCTTAGCCGATATAACAGAACGTAAGGTACCAAAACATGGGAGCCGGGCAAACCCAACTATTGACCCAAGACATGATTCGGAGCCGATGCATATAATGTTATAAGTTCGGGGTGCCGCACTTGTGAAAGTGTTCGGACTTATCACACCATGATGCGGGAAACATAAGCCCCTGGTGTGTGTTAACCGTACCAAAGTGTACGGATGCAACATGTCATAAATGAACATATGTATGAAAAAGAAATGCAATTATAAGCAAAAAGGTGTTGCATTGTTTTATTCAATAAGTGCTGCTATGAATGCAGAACGATACAAATAGTGCGATAAGCAAGGGACGGGATTGTTAAACGTGTCCCCCTCCAGGGGTAGGCTGCGGATTGGTGTATAAAAAATGCTCGTAATGGAGACCACCTGTATATTCGTTGTAGCCTTTATCCTTCCTTGGCTGTTGCATCATGAGTTCGGCAGGTCTGCTGCCGGACAGGGCCTCTGTCGAACGGAGTCCTATGGGTAAAAAATAAAAGGTAAAGAAAAAAAGAACGGCACACTTGAGAGCCCCTGGTGTGGTTGAGCCGCAGTCTGGGCTTATTGTGGTCGTGCCCCTCCTCCCATGCCCATGGTATCTTCAGAGTGTAATGGTGTACGCGAAGGACTTGCTTTGATGTCTTGAAGGGGCTGGGGTTGGGGCCGCACTGCTATGTGTGCTCGGAACATGCCAGGTGGTCTTGTTGTAGGTTACTCCGGGCGCGCTTAGCTATGTCCAGCCATTTAACGGCCGGACTCGAGAATTGCCTTAAGAGGTTGCTTTGTACTTCTGTCGCGAGAGCTGCTGTATGTTCCTCCGTTCGGAGAGAACGTTCAGTGTTTCCATTGACCGTGATGACTCCTCGAGGGCCTGGCATCTTGAGCTTGAGGTATGCGTAGTGCGGCACCGCGTTGAACTTTGCAAACGCGGTACGTCCGAGCAAGGCATGATAGCCGCTGCGGAACGGGACTATGTCGAAGATTAACTCCTCACTTCGGAAGTTATCCAGGGATCCGAAGACCACTTCCAGTGTAACTGAGCCTGTACAATTGGCTTCTACACCTGGTATGACGCCTTTAAAGGTCGTCTTGGTAGGTTTAATCCTTGAGGGGTCTATACCCATTTTGCACATTGTATCCTGATAGAGCAGGTTCAGGCTGCTGCCGCCGTCCATCAGGACTCTGGTGAGGTGAAATCCATCAACAATTGGGTCTAGGACCAATGCAGCGAAGCCGTCGTGGCGGATGCTGGTGGGGTGGTCCCTTCGGTCAAAAGTGATCGGGCAGGAGGACCATGGATTGAACTTCGGGGCGACTGGCTCCATCGCATATACATCCCTGAGTCCACGCTTCCGCTCCCCTTTGGGTATATGCGTTGCGTATATCATGTTCACCGTCCGCACCGGTGGGGGGAAACCCTTCTGTCCTCTATTATTCGGTGGTCGGGTCTCTTCCTCGTCATCGCTATTTAGCCCCTTGTCATTGTTTTCGGCAATTAACTTGCCTGCCTGCTTGAATACCCAACAGTCCCTATTGGGGTGGTTAGCTGGCTTTTCGGGGGTGCCGTGTATCTGGCACAAGCGGTCGAGTATTCGGTCCAAATTGGACGGACCTGGAGCAGTTCTTTTGAATGGCTTTTTCCGCTGACCGGGTTTAGAGCCTCTGAATCCGGCATTGACTGATGTATCCTCACTATTGTCGCCGTTGATGCGGCGCTTGTTTTTGTTACGACGCGACCTGCCATTTCGGTCCTTGAAATCTGGACTGCCAGAATGTTTGCTGAGGTTGTTGCTGCGTGCTAGCCAGCTATCATCGCTCGCGCAGAAGCGGGTCATGAGTGATGTGAGGGCTGCCATGGATTTCGGCTTTTTCTATCCCAGGTGCCGGGCAAGCCACTCGCCACGGATGTTATGCTTGAAGGCCGCTAGGGCCTCCGCATCCGGACAGTCAACGATTTGGTTTTTCTTGGTTAAGAACCGTGTCCAGAATTGTCTGGTTGATTCATCTGGCTGCTGAATTATGTGGCTTAGGTCATCAGCGTTTGGTGGTCGCACATACGTGCCTTGGAAGTTATCGAGGAATGCGGCTTCCAGGTCTTCCCAACTCCCAATTGACTTTGCTGGCAGGCTGTTAAGCCAATGCCGGGCTGGTCCTTTAAGCTTGAGGGGGAGATATTTGATGGCGTGAAGATCGTCACCGCGGGCCATGTGGATGTGAAGAACATAGTCTTCGATCCAAACCGCGGGGTCTGTTGTGCCATCATAAGATTCAATATTAACGGGTTTCAACCCTTCGGGGATTTGATGATCCATTACTTCATCTATGAAGCATAGTGGGTGTGCGGCGCCTCTGTACTGGGCGATATCACGACGGAGCTCAAAAGAGCTTTGTCTGTTTTGTTCGGCCCGGCCGGACTTACTGTGTCCGGCGCGACGGTTGTCGTCACGTACCATGGGGCGCCCACGCGATCCATAGATCGATCTTGATTGTCTTGCCTTATCCTCCAATATATCTCGCAAGTCCGGAGCGTTCCCCTGTGGCCTTGTGCTTTTCGAGCGATGCCGGGGTACGGGTCTAGTGAAGGGCCGAGAGGCCTCTCTGTCACGACCACGGGGTGGTCGGTCAGCTGTATTGTCTCCTGGTGATGCGGGTTCATACGCTTCCTCCTCTAATCAGGGGAGCAACTTGCGTTTAGGGTAGCTTATGGAGGGGCGTTCGAGCTCATGCTCTTCGGCCGCGAGGACTTCAGTCCATCTGTCGGCTAGCAGATCTTGATCAGCTCTAAGTTGTTGCTGCTTTTTCTTGAGGTTGTTCGCCGTGGCCATAAGCCTGCGTTTAAAACGCTCCTGTTCGACGGGATCCTCAGGCACGACGAATTCATCGTCGTCGTGGCTTGCCTCGTCTCCGAAGGGAGGCATATAATCCTCTACATCTTCTTCTGCCACTGGCATCTCCGTCCTCCTGCGCTGCATCTTGCTGGAGTGGGTTATCTTCGGCACTATCCGGTGTATTATTATCTCCGGTGCCGGAGTCTTCATTCTTGCTGTGGCGGGATTTAGAGCGGCGCCGCTGACGCCGGCGCTTGGGCTGCTTCTTGGAGGGGTCATCCTCCTCTGTTCCTTCACCATTCCTATCCTTTGGGATATCCACCATGTATATGTCATATGATGAGGTGGCTTTCCAGTGCCCGGTTGGCGCTGGTTCTTCTTCGTCTCCGGCATCGTCGTCCATACCGTCGATGTCCTCGGAGTCGTAGTCTAGCATGTCGGTTAGATCGTCGACAGTGGCTACCAAGTGGGTGGTGGGTGGGCTTTGAATTTCTTCGTCGTCCGCATCCCAACCATCCTGACCGCAGTCCGGCCAGGGCTCTCCTGATAACGAGAGACACTTTAGTGAACTCAAGATGTCGCCGAAAGGTGAGTGTTGAAAGATGTCTGCTGCTGTGAACTCCATGATCGACACCCAATCGGATTCGACCGGAGGGGGCGCGGGAGGCTCGGAGTCCGGCGAGGAGTCCGGCACCTCGGAGTCACGAGCTTTATGAGGGACAAGATCAGTGTTCGGCTCTATCGCCATAGAGGTTGCAGCCCCCGAGGCGGTGTCTAGCCATCCGTCCCCGATCTGCGCAGCCGGCTCCGAATTGAAGATCGCAGCGGGTTCGAGTGCGGCCTCCAGGGTACTGTCCGGCTGCAGAGCTAAATCATGCTCGCCGTGACAGTGCGGCACGCTCGGCTATGGCTCCAATGCTTTGAAGATCAAGTCCCCGCGGATGTCCGCCGTGAAGTTTAAACTTCCAAATCTGACCTGACGGCCAGGGGCGTAGCTTTCGATCTGCTCCAGATGGCCAAGTGAATTGGCCCGCAGTGCAAAGCCGCCGAATACGAAGATCTGTCCAGGGAGAAAAGTCTCACCCTGGACTGCGTTGTTGATGATGATCGAAGAAGCCATCGAGCCTATCGGTGACGACACAGAGGAACTCTCAATGAAAGCACCAATGTCGGTGTCAAAACCGGCGGATCTCGGGTAGGGGGTCCCGAACTGTGCGTCTAGGCGGATGGTAACAGGAGACAAGGGACACGATGTTTTACCCAGGTTCGGGCCCTCTTGATGGAGGTAAAACCCTACGTCCTGCTTGATTAATATTGATGATGTGTGTTACAAGAGTAGATCTACCATGAGATCAAGGAGGCTAAACCCTAGAAGCTAGCCTATGGTATGATTGTTGTTCGTCCTATGGACTAAAGGCATCCGGTTTATATAGACACCGGAGAGGGCTAGGGTTACACAGAGTCGGTTACAATGGTAGGAAATCTACATATCCTCATCGCCAAGGTTGCCTTCCACGCCAAGGAAAGTCCCATCCGGACACGGGACGAAGTCTTCAATCTTGTATCTTCATAGTCTTGGAGTCCGGCCGATGATGATAGTTCGGCTATCCGGACACCCCCTAGTCCGGAACTCCCTCAGTCGTCCTCATCCTCTTTGTTGGCCGCTCTCTCGTGAGGGTTGGCTCCTTTGTCCTCCTGCACTAAATCCTGCTGGAGGGGGTTGTCTTCAACACTATCCGGCGTGTTGTTATCTCCGGTGCCGGAATCGCCGTTTTTGCTTTGGCGGGACTTAGAGCGGCGCCGCTGACGTTGGCGCTTGGGTTGCTTCTTGGAGGGGCCATCCTCCGTTTTCTCCTCGCCATCCCCCGCTTTAGGGGTGTCCACCATGTATATGTCATATGACGAGGTGGCTTTCCAGTTCCCTATAGGTGCTGGTTCTTGATCGTCTCCTTCATCGGCATCCATGCCGTCGATGTCTTCGGAGTCAAAGTCGAGCATGTCGGTTAAATCGTCGACAGTGGCTACGAAGTGGGTGGTGGGTGGGCTACGAATTTCTTCGTCGTCCGCATCCCAACCGTGTTGGCCATAGTTCGGCCAAGGCTCTCCTGACAAAGAGAGAGAGACTTTAATGAATTTAGGATATTGCCGAAAGGCGAGTGTTGGAAGACGTTCGCGGCGGTGAACTCCATGACCGGAGCCCAATCGGGCTTAATCAGAAGAGGTGCGGGATTAACGGAGTCCGGATCGGAGTCCGGCACCTTGGAGTCACGGGCCTCGCGAGGGACTAGGCTGGTATCCGGCTCTATCACCATAGAGGTTGCAGCTTCCGGGGCGGCGTCCAACCGTCCATCCCCGACTGGCGCAGTGGGCTCCGAGCTAATGGTCGGAGCGAACACCTGAGCGACGCTCTGGGTGTTGTCCGATGGCAGAGCTAAATCATGCCCATCGTGACAGTGCGGCGTGCCCGGTCGTGGCTCGAATCCGTCGAAGATCAAGTCCCCGCGGATGTCGGTCGTGTAGTTTAAGCTTCCAAACCTGACCTGATGGCCAGGGGCATAGCTTTCGATCTGCTCCAGACGGCCAAACGAGTCGGCCCGCAGTGCGAAGCCGCCGAATACGAAGATCTGTCTGGGGAGAAAAGTCTCACCCTGGACCGCGTCGTGCTTGACGATCGAAGAAGCCATCGGGACTAAAGGTGACGACACAGAGGAACTCTCAATGAAAGCACCAATGTCGGTGTAAAAACCGGCGGATCTCGGGTAGGGGGTCCCGAACTATGCGTCTAGGCAGATGGTAACAGGAGACAAGGGACACGATGTTTTTACCCAGGTTCAGGCCCTCTCGATGGAGGTAAAACCCTACTCCTGCTTGATTAATATTGATGATATGGGTAGTACAAGAGTAGATCTACCACGAGATCGGAGTGGCTAAACCCTAGAAGCTAGCCTATGGTATGATTGTTGTTCGTCCTACGGACTAAAACTCTCCGGTTTATATAGACACCGGAGAGGGCTAGGGTTACACAGAGTCGGTTACAATGGGAGGAGATCTTCATATCGTATCGCCAACCTTGCCTTCCACGCCAAGGAAAGTCCCATCCGGACACGGGACGGAGTCTTCAATCTTGTATCTTCATAGTCCGGGAGTCCGGCCAAAGGTCATAGTCCGGCCATCCGGACACCCCCTAATCCAGGACTCCCTCATGAGGCATAATCCAATTGAAAACTAAAATCATGATGACAAGTTTCATGTTTATCATTATTTTTAATAGCATACAAGTCATCACAATAATCATCATGGATAGCAACTTTTTTTCTCATAATCAATTGGAACCTCTTCCGAAATAGTGGAATCATCACTAAATAAAGTTGACACTCTTCCAAGTCCACTTTCATGTTCATCACAATAAGATTCAGCATCCTCCAAAATAGTGGGATCACTACTTCCTAAAGTTGACACTCTTCGAAACCCACTTTCATCAATATAATCATCATAAATAGGAGGCATGCTTTCATCATAATAAATATTCTCATCAAAACTTGGGGGACAAAAAATATCATATTCATCAAACATAGCTTCCCCAAGCTTGTGGCTTTGCATATCATTAGCATCATGGATATTCAAGGAATTCATACTAACAACATTGAAATCATGCTCATCATTCAAAGATATAGTACCAAACATTCTAATGCATTCTTCTTCTAGCACTTGAGCACAATTTTCCTTTCCATCAAACTCACGAAAGATATTAAAGAGACAAAGCGTATGAGACAAACTCAACTCCATCTTTTTGTAGTTTTCTTTTATAAACTAAACTAGTGATAAAACAAGAAACAAAAAGATTCGATTGCAAGATCTAAAGATATACCTTCAAGCACTCACCTCCACGGCAACGGCGCCAGAAAAGAGCTTGATGTCTACTACACAACCTTCTTCTTGTAGACGTTGTTGGGCCTACAAGTGCACAGGTTTGTAGGACAGTAGCAAATTTCCCTCAAGTGGATGACCTAAGGTTTATCAATCCGTAGGAGGCGTAGGATGAAGATGGTCTCTCTCAAACAACCCTGCAACCAAATAACAAAGAGTCTCTTGTGTCCCCAACACACCCAATACAATGGTAAATTGTATAGGTGCACTAGTTCGGCGAAGAGATGGTGATACAAGTGCAATATGGATGGTAGATAAATGTATTTGTAATCTGAAATTATAAAAACAGCAAGGTAGCAAGCGATAAAAGTGAGCGTAAACGGTATTGCAATGATAGGAAACAAGGCCTAGGGTTCATACTTTCACTAGTGAAAGTTCTCTCGACAATAATAACATAGATAGATCATATAACAATCCCTCAACATGCAACAAAGAGTCACTCCAAAGACACTAATAGCGGAGAACAAACGAAGAGATCATGGTAGGGTACGAAACCACCTCAAAGCTATTCTTTCGGATTAATCTATTCAAGAGTTCGTACTAGAATAACACCTTAAGACACAAATCAACCAAAACCCTAATGTCACCTAGATACTCCATTGTCACCTCAAGTATCCGTGGGCATGATTATACGATATGCATCACACAATCTCAGATTCATCTATTCAACCAACACAAAGTACTTCAAAGAGTGCCCCAAAGTTTCTACCGGAGAGTCAAGAACGTGTGCCAACCCCTATGCATAGGTTCATGGGCGGAACCCGCAAGTTGGTCACCAAAACATACATCAAGAGGCACATGATATCCCATTGTCACCACAGATAAGCACGGCAAGACATACATCAAGTGTTCTCATAAAAGACTCAATCCGATAAGATAACTTCAAAGGGAAAAATCAATTCATCACAAGAGAGTAGAGGGGGAGAAACATCATAAGATCCAACTATAATAGCAAAGCTCGGGATACATCAAGATCGTGCCATAGAGGGAACACAAGAGAGAACACAAGAGAGAGAGAGAGAGATCAAACACATAGCTACTGGTACATACCCTCAGCCCTGAGGGTGAACTACTCCCTCCTCGTCATGGATAGCGCCGGTATGATGAAGATGGCCACCGGTGATGGATCCCCCCTTCGGCAGGGTGCCGGGAAGGGCTCCCGAGAGGTTTTTGGTGGCTACAGAGGCTTGCGGCGGCGGAACTCCCGATCTATCTTGATTTTTAATGGTTTTAGGGTACGTAGGCTTATATAGGCGAAAGAAGTCGGTCGGGGGGTGCTCGAGGGGTCCACGAGACAGGGGGCCGCGCCCTGTAGGGGGGCACCCCCTATCTCTTGGGCTCCTCGAGGATCTTCTGACTTGATCTCCAAGCCTCCAGGATGATATTCTTCCAAAAAATCATGATGTCGAAGTTTTCATTCTGTTTGGACTCCGTTTGATATTCCTTTTCTTCGAAATACTGAAACAGGCAATAAAACAGCAATATGGGCTAGGCCTCCGGTTAATAGGTTAGTCCCAAAAGTAATATAAAAGTGTATAATAAAGCCCATAATCATTCAAAACAGATAATAATATAGCATGAATGCTTTATAATTTATAGATACATTGGAGATGTATCACATAGCAACGAGAGGGGAGAGTGTTGTCTATGTACCCTCATAGACTGAAAGTGAAGCGTTATGACAACGCGGTTGATGTAGTCATACGACTTCACGATCCGACCGATCCTAGAACCGAAGGTACGGCACCTCCACGATCTGCGCACGTTCAGCTCGGTGACGTCCTGCGAACTCTAGATCCAGCTGAGGTCGAGGGAGAGTTTCATCAGCACGACGGCATGGTGACGGTGATGATGAAGTTACCGGCGCCGGGCTTCGCCTAAGCACTACTACGCTATGACCGAGGTGTGTAACTGTGGAGGGGGGCACCGCACACGGCTAAAAGATCAACATGTGTTGTCTGTTGTCCCTTTGGGGTGCCCCCTGCCCCCGTATATAAAGGAGGGGAGAAGGAGGCCGGCCAACAAGGGGCGCGCCAGGGAGAGGGGAGTCCTACTAGGACTCCAGTCCTAGTAGGATTCGGCCCCACCCTTTTTTCCTTCTACTCGAGGGGAAAAAGGGGAAGGAGAGGGAGTAGGAGAAGGAAACGGGGGTGGCGCCCCCTTCCCAAGTCCAATTCGGCCTCCTCCCATGTGGGGGGCGCACCAGTCCCTTGTGGGCTGGTTAGCCTCCCTCCTATGGCCCATAAGGCCCATATATTTCCCCGGGGGGTTCCGGTAACCTCCCCGTACTCCAGAAAAATGACCGAATCACTCGAAACCATTCTGATGTCCGAATGCAACCTTCCAATATATGAATCTTTACCTATCAACCATTTCGAGACTCCTCATCATGCCTGTAATCTCATCCGGGACTCCAAACTAACTTCGGTAATCAAATCACATAACTCATAATACAAATCTTCATCGAACGTTAAGCGTGCGGACCCTACAGGTTTGAGAACTATGTAGACATGACCGAGACACGTCTCCAATCAATAACTAATAGCGGAACCTGGATGCTCATATTGGTTCCTACATATTCTACGAAGATCTTTAGCGGTCAAACCGCATAATAACATACACTGTTCCCTTTGTCATTGGTATGTTACTTTCCCGAGATTCGATCGTCGGTATCATTATACCTAGTTCAATCTTGTTACCGGAAAGTCTCTTTACTCGTTCCGTAATGCTTCATCTCGCAACTAACTCATTAGTTACAATGCTTGCAAGGCTTATAGTGATGAGTATTACCGAGAGGGCCCAGAGATACCTCTCCGAAACATGGAGTGACAAATCCTAATCTTGATATATGCCAACCCAACAAACACCTTCGAGACACCTGTAGAGCACCTTTATAATCACCCATTTACGTTGTGATGTTTGGTAGCACACAAAGTGTTCCTCCGGTATTCGGGAGTTGCATAATCTCAAATTCTGAGGAACATGTATAAATCATGAAGAAAGCAGTAGCAATGAAACTGTAGCGATCATGATGCTAAGCTAATGGATGGGTTATGTCCATCACATCATTCTTGTAATGATGTGATCTCGTTCATCAAATGACAACACATGTCTATGGTTAGTAAAGATAACCATCTTTGATTAACGAGCTAGTCAAGTAGAGGCATACTAGGGACACTATGTTTTGTCTATGTATTCACACATGTACTAAGTTTCCCGTTAATACAATTCTAGCATGAATAATAAACATTTATCATGAAATAAGGAAATAAATAATAACTTTATTATTGCCTCTAGGGCATATTTCCTTCATTGTCTTTGTTTCCAGTAATGCCCTTCAGCCACTGGGCCACCGTCTTACTGGTGACCTCCTCTGGGTGGACCCGAGCGGTGTCATTGGTTCCCGAATACATCCACATCGAATGATCACGGGATTGGAGTGGCTGGATGCATGGACTGAGAAACACTTCCAATAAATCCATGCCAGTCACGCCCTGACAGACCAACAGGACTACCCGCTCGACTAGCATGTTTGTCTCTACTCTCTCCGCTGCAGACACGATCAGTGAAGAAGGCTGCTGGACTCGACCTAGGGTAAAGGAAGGAAGACCGGTCGACTGACCAGGGGTCGGAATGTCTTGGCAGTAGAACCAGGTCGACTGCCTTGCCCTAACCGACTCAGGAAGTGTCATAGGGGGGAAAGTGCTCCTAACCCTCATCTGAATCCCTAAACCCTCGGACATCTGAATCACGTGCGTCCCCTCGTCAGTCAGATTTTCCTTCTTCATAGATTGAGAACGACAAGTGAAGATATGTTTGAAGAGACCCCAGTGCGGTCTATAGCCCAAGAAGTTTTCGCACAGAGAAACAAATGCAGCAAGGTATTTGATGGTGTTGGGAGAGAAATGGTGAAGCCGGGCACCTAAAAAGTTCAGAAAACCCCGAAAGAAATGATGCGGAGGCAGGAAGAAACCAAGATCGACATGGGTTGCAAGGAGGACGCACTCACCCACCCGCGGCTGAGGCTCTATCTTGTCCCCCAGCAGCCTCCAAGTCCCGTTGGCGATCAAGCCCGCGACAGACAAATACTCCAGATCTTCTTGCCGGAGCGTAGATCAAATCCAATCCCCCTGGATCCATCCAGGCGGCAACCCAGACCTCGATGATGATCCCCGACTCGTTTTTTTGCCCTTCGCCATGTCGTCGCTTTCTTCGCACGCTCCAGGGTTATCTTCTTGTCCTTCACCATTGTGGCGGGCTGCGCACGGGTGGGGTCGCGGCATCGAGAGTGGAGGAAGACGTGGTGGTGAAGCAGAGGAAGAAGAAGGGGGATGGGGGCGCACTGCGCAAATGCATCGGGCTCGACGCCTTTTATGGGCCTCCTTTCGAGTGGCTGATGCGTGGGCCTGAGCGATCCTGTCAAATCTCACAGCAGTCACGCACCAGATATGTGGCGAAAAAGGTGGCACGGAAATCAAGGCGCCCCTGTCTATTCGTCCCGTTTACTGCGGCGCGCTCCGCCTCACGCGCTTCCCCAAATTTTCGAATCCCGTGAGATTCGGGAACCTCAGTAACCAATCACGCCGAAGATTTCGCACCATATCAACACTCGAAGACTGCCAGTATAAATTCACTCGACGACCTCTGAATTGATCAAGGCGACCGAAATGAAGTCAAAGTTTCAGCATGAACCTCGAGCTCAGTAAGACTGCTTATGAAGCATAAGAGTCATGGCAGGGTTAAGTTCGACTCTCTTTTCACTCGGACCTCAATCCATTCGGGGGCTAATGACGATGCCATGGACCTGGGGGTAGGGTCATAGGCCTGACCTATACACCCTACCCAAGGTTGCTACCCTAGAATCAAGGACATTCCAAGTATAGCAAGAAATACCGACTGAAGTAGCCATGGAGTGCAATCCACTCGACCAGTGACCTCACTCGGATACCCCCAATTTCACTCGACCTGGATGAAGTCATTCGACCATACATGAAACCACTCAGAGTAGAGAAGACCTATAGTCACTCAGGATGGCAATGGTCAGGCGTTCACTCCGTAGGCTTAAAGATCATTAATAATACTTTATAGCTGGCGTTACCAGTAACATCATGTCTTAATGTACATTGAACCCTGTAAAGGGGGATGGCTGGGGTCTTGGCACACTCTATATAAGCCACCCCTCCTCTAGGACAAGGGTTCACACCCCTTGTAACACACACCCATATTCCAGTCGACCGCCTCAGGGCATGAGACGTAGGGCTTTTACCTCCTATGAGAGGGGCCTGAACTCGTAAACTCGTCTGTACAACCTCGCCATAGCTAGAGCCTTGCCTCCTCAAACGTACCCCCTACTCTTACTATCGGACTTAGTACCACGACAGTGGCCCGTTTCCTTTTTGTTTGTTTTCGTTGTGTGCCTCTTCTGGACAAGTGGAGAATTTGTAGATTCCACCGATAAATGGGCTCGTAGTTTTTCCAGTTGCAAGGCCACCCTCACCTCACAAATAGGCATGTGTTTTGTATTTCATCCCAGTTGCAAGTTCACGTTAAACTCGCAACTCGGCTGATAGTTTGTTATCATTCCAGTTGCAAGTCCACCATCGACTCACAAATGGTATCGTAGGTTTATGTAGTTGTCCCAGTTGCAACTCCTCTCTTGACTCCCAACTGGGCTCGTATTTTATTTCATCCCAGTTGCAAGTTCATCCTTAACTCGCAACCAGGATTGTAGTTTCGTAGTTGTCCCAATTACAAGTCCACCCTCGACTCGCAACTGATCCCACAGTCTTGTTGTTGTCCCAGTTGCAAGTCCATCCTCGACTCGCAACTCATATCGTAGTTTCGTAGTTGTCCCATTTGCATGTCCACCCTCAACTCACAACTATGCTTGTAGCTTGTTTCATCCTAGCTCCGAGCCTACCCATGACTCGTATCTCGCCCTTTCTTTTCTTGTTCATCCTAGTTATTGGTCCACCCTTGACTCGCAACTGAACCGGTAATTTGTTTCATCCGAGTTGCAAGCCGGCCCTTGACTCGTATCTGGGATCGTAGTTTTTTACTTGTCCGACTTGCAAGCCTACCCTCGACTCACAAACGGATCTGCATTTTTGTTTTTCATCACAATTGCAATCCCACTCTCGACTCGCAACTAGGCTCATAGATTGGTTCATTCCAATTGCAAGTCGACCCTTGACTCACAACTAGGCTCATAGTTTCGTAGTTTCCCTAGATGCATACCCACCCTCGACTTGCAAATAGGCTCGTAGTTATCCTAGTTGCAAGTTCTAACCTTGACTCGCAACTGGGCATGTGTTTGTTTTTCATCCCAGTTGCAAGTCCACACTCCAGTGACAACTTGGATTATAGTCAGTTATTGTCCCGGTTGCAAGTCCACCATCAACTCGCAAATGGCAACATAGTTCTTTGCAGTTGCCGATGTTGCAAGTCCACCCTTGACTCGCAACTAGGCCATTAGTTTGTGTCATCCCAATTGCAAGTCCACCCTTAACTCACAACTAGGCTCATGATTTCGTAGTTGTCCAAGTTGCAGGTTCACCTCGACGCTCAACTGGGCCCATAGTTTTGTTGTTATCCAGTTGCAAGTCCACCCTCCGACTCGCAACTAAGCCATTTGTTTTCATCCCACTTGCAAGTAAACCATTGAATCGCAACTGGTATCGCAGTTTTGTGCAGTTGTCCCAGTTGCAAGTCCACCCTCGACCAACAACTAGGCTCATAGTTTATTTTTCATCTCAGTTGCAAGCACACCCCTCCTTGTAACTGTGACTGTTGTTTATTTTCAATCTAGTTGCCAATCCACTCTCGACTCGCAATTAGACCCGTAGTTGTCCCAGTTGCAAGTCCACCCTCAAATAGCAACTGGTCCCATAGTTTTTTTGTAGTTGCCCCAATTCCAAGTCCACTCTTCACTCGCAACTAGGCATGTGTTTTATTTTTCATCCCAATTGCAAGTCCACCCTTCACTCGCAACTAGCCCCAAACCAATTTTTTTGTCCCAGATGCGAGTCCACCATTGACATGCAACTTGGCCCTTGATCTTTTTTTAACAGTTGCAAGTCCACGCTTGACTCCCAACTGGGCCTGACCTTTTTTGACCCAACTGCATGCCCAACGTCGGCCTGCAACTTGGCTCAACCCTTTTCTCATCCCATTTCTAAACCCACCATCAACTCACAACCAGGATATTTTTTGTCCTAGTTACAAGTCCACCATTGACATGTAACTAGACTTTTCGATCCCTTTTTTCTCAAGTTTGCAAGTCCACCGACTCACAATCGGGCCTGGTTTTTGGCCTCGGTTGCAAGTCCACCATCGACCCACAACTATGGTTGTTCTTGTCTCAGTTGCAAGTCCACCCTTGACGAGCAATTGGGCCCGACTTTGTTTGTCTTAGTTGCAAGTCCACCATCAACTCGCAACTACGACTTATTTTTTCTCAATTGCAAGTCCATCGTTGACTCGCAATTGAGCATGACTTTTTTTGCTTTAGTTGCAACTGGGAGAGGGGGGCCTTTTGTCCTAGTTGCAAGTCCATGCTAGACACACAACTCTGGATGAACCAATTTTTGTCCTAGTTCCAAATCCAACTACACCCCTGCCATGCAATTGGGGCCTGCCTTTTTTTCCAGTTGCAAGCCCACTGACGATATGTAACTCAGACTATGACCAATTTTTATCCCAGTTGCAACTCCACCCTTAATACGCGACAGGGAGCCCGACCCATTTTTGTCTCAGTTGCAACTCCATGCTCGACATGCAACTGGACCAGAAACCCTTTTTTGTACCAGTTGCAACTCCACGCTCGACATGCAACTGGACCAGAAACCCTTTTCTGTACCAGTTGCAAGTTCACCCTCGACATGCAATTGCATGTATGCAATGCGACAGGAATTACGGGCGGAAGGAGAGTTGTCCACGAGTTGTATGTCCACATTTTAAAAAATCATGATTTTTTCTTTTTTCCAATTTCATATATATTTTTTTACAAAAAGTCATGAATATTTTCTTAGAATTAGAAAATCTTTTGAAAATCACAATTGTTTTTATAAAAAATGAAGATTTTCCAAATTTGTGGACATTTTATTGTATTTTATTTTATTTTTCGAATTCTTGAACATTTTTCAAATTTGCCAATTGCGTTTTTTTATATATGCAAATCAATTTTTCCAAATAATGTTGAAATTTTTTTAAATGCACGATGATATTGTTTAAAAAATACGCAGCAATCATTAAATTTTGTGAGCTTTATTTGTTGAAAACCTGGGCGTTCCCAGCGTGTGCCTGGATTATGCGCTCGTCTTGGGCCTCTGCTTGTGCATACAGCAGGCTCCCGCGGAGGACTCATGTAAAGAGAAAAAAAGAATGCATACCTACGTGACACGGACACTCAAAATGCATCTGCTGATTGATCCGGATTTTGCCACTGTAGCTTGATGCCCATAGCTTTGGCAAGGGATAAAACTGAAGGCTTAGCCCAACAACAAAGAGACTACAAGGTCCGTCTCCTCTCCGATGGCCCTAGGGTCATGGGGCACGATGGATCTCGGCAAGGGCCGGCGGGAGGGTTCCGTTTTTAGTCGTTTCTTTCAGTTTTATTAGGGTTTGTGTCCTGTTCAGGAAGACGAGACGGCGGCGACTCCCTGAAGATGAAATAAAGGTCTCCCCGCTAGTCCCCGTTCCAGCGGCACGTCTAGCACCGTTGGTGGGCGTGTGGAGGTGTATCTCCGGCAGATCTATCTTTGGTGGATTTGCTCGGATCTCGTCGTTGTTCGTCTACGTTCGCGTATCTTCGGATTGGATCTTTCTGATCTACGTTATTCTTCATCTGCGGCGGTTGCTGTTCTGGTGCGCTGGTCCTACGGGGCCTTAGCACGACGACTTCCCGACTGTCTACTATAACAAGTTGTGCCTGACTCCGGTGATGGAGGTGCGATGACGGCGGCGCGCCTTCGGCTCGGTTCAATGCTGGTAATCGTCGCTAGGTGGTCTATGGATCTGGATGTAATTTTTACTATTTCTAGTATTCGTTGTACTGCCATAATTGAAGATGAATAAATCGGAAATTTTCTCGCAAAAAAAAGAGACTACAAAAACAGTTTGCCTAATTCACATCTAGATATTTTTTAAAAATGTCACATCTAAATTTCCACAAATAACGCAGTAATAAGAAACAAAAAAAAGCTGAAACAAAAATAAAGACCATAAACATAATGAACGTGAGGTTAGATGTTCACATCTATCCTAGACGGATCGAAAGCCCCCGTTTCGCCATACACATCGGTGGGTGCAATGCAAGCAGGCAGGTTCTACACGGAGCCGAGGTCGCCGGACGGCCGCCGTGTCCTCCGTTTCACGAGCTGTCCTTTCCTCTGCTCGCTTCCTTCTTGCTGGTTTTCGAGCCTTTCCGTTTCATATCTCCTTCCTTTCCTTTTTGGCCCGATCCGTTTCCAGGGTGTTCGTCCCGGACACGTACAAGGAAAGGAAAGGAAAGGCGACGTGATAAATATGGCCCTCGTTGTCCTCGTCGTCGATAATTTCCTTGGCCGTGGACGGACAGATCGATACGCCGACGTGACTTGTACGATCAGATCAAGCTTGCGAGCGAGACAGCCGGTAGATCCATGGACGACAACATGCTTGCTGGCTTGCTGGCGGGCGCCGGCCTCCCCGTGCGGCCGCCGGGCGGCGACACGCCGCTCCCCGACTCGTCGGAGCAGATCTACATCGCCCCCGTCGCGCTCCTCAAGATGCTCAAGCACGGTACGCAGCCAACTAATCGACGGCCAATCTTAAACAATCTTAAATTAATTGCGTTGATCTGATCTATCTATGGATGGTTGCAGCGCGCGCCGGGGTGCCGATGGAGGTGATGGGGCTGATGCTGGGGGAGTTCGTGGACGAGTACACGGTGACGGTGGTGGACGTGTTCGCGATGCCGCAGAGCGGCACGGGCGTGAGCGTGGAGGCTGTCGACCACGCCTTCCAGACCAACATGATGGACATGCTGCGGCAGACGGGGCGGCCGGAGATGGTGGTGGGCTGGTACCACTCCCACCCGGGCTTCGGCTGCTGGCTCTCGGGCACCGACGTCCAGACGCAGCTGAGCTTCGAGCAGCTCAACCCGCGCGCCGTCGCCGTCGTGATCGACCCCATCCAGAGCGTCAGAGGCAAGGTGGTCATGGACGCCTTCCGCCTCATCAACCCGACGGCGATGCTCACGGGCCACGAGCCGCGCCAGACCACGTCCAACGTCGGCGGCACCGTGCGCCCCTCCGTGGAGGCGCGCGTCCACGGCCTCGGCGTGCACTACTACTCGCTCGCCATCGGGCACCGGCAGAACGAGGTCGAGGAGCGCATGCTCGCCTGCCTCAACCGCAAGCGCTGGTCCGACGGGCTCGTCCTGCAGAGGTTCGAGGACGCGGAGAACGCCGGCGCCGTGAGCGGGATCCGGGACCTCGCGGTGCAGTACGACGCGCAGGTCAGGGAGGAGGACGTAACGCCGCCGGAGAGGCTGGCCGTGGTGAGGGCGGGCAGGCTGGACGCCAAGAAGCAGCTCGGGGAGAGAGCCGAGGCCGCCATGTCCGGCAACATCGTGCAGGCGCTGGGCATGATGCTCGACACGGTCACCTTCTAGGCAGTACGTATGTGACTTGGGTTTCATCGGTTCAGCACTATAATTGATTTGGGCCTGTTCCATAGTTGGATGATCTTCGTTTGTCTACGGTGATCGCTTTTTGCAAGGAGCTTTGCTACGGACATGTCTGCAAAAGATGGTGCTGAAGATATATTGACGATCGACTCTGCTCTTTTCGCCAAAAGAAAAAGAAATAAATCGACTCTGCTCTTCGGTTCTCTGAATAACCTTTCTGTGTTTTAAATTGACGAGTCAGCATCAAAATGACAGTTTAATCTCATGAGAGCATGGTTAATAATATAGCCAGCTGCTGGCTATATGATGTTGCCATGTCACATATAGTCAAGCTTATAGCCAACAAGTACAATAGCTAGATATAAATATGTACTACTACTTTTGATACATGGCCCACCCTACTGTCTCATAAAGTACTTAGGAGCATGTGTTGCGGCTGACTGTTAACTAGTAGTCCGCTTCTATTCTCTCTCCTCTTCTCTCTCTTTCAAGTAAGCAAGAATATAATAGTATTTAATGTTTTACAGCCCGCCTGCATCACCTTGTTGTATTTGTTCTGAGGGGCAGGCGCAGACAATACAACGTTCCTGCTGTCGAGCCCCTAGTGTTTCTTTCCAAAATGACATCGAGGATCATTGATCGGATTTTCAAATCCGTACAATATTTAACATTTTTAAACATTCTAGTATTACAATATATTGTGTATGGAAAACGACTAGAATCAGCCGGCTGATTACGCGCAGATTTTCGCCGCCACGCAGCCGTCAGATATGTGAGTACGATCGGACGACACATAACCTCTACTCAGCTTGACAGATCTTCTCCACGCGTGCCTTTGACACTTGACCATTTTCTGCAACATCATATATGTTGCAGAAGTCCTTTCATAACAAACTCATATTGTAAAAATGTTAAGATGAAAAAAAAAATCTGCAATGATACCTGTGTGCAGAAGTCCTTCCGGAACAACTTATGTTTTAAAAAAGTTAAGACATTTTTTTCTCTAACATAACCTCTGTTGCAAATGTTTCTGCAACATGAGGTCTGCTACAAACGGCTCTACAACAATGCATTTGTTGCAATGCTGAGGAAAAGGTTGGATCGATGGATGACTATCAAACAGCTGTGGAGGCGGCGGATCTTTTAAAAGGATCCGCCGGCCGATGCGTAGCGTCACCCTATGCGTATATGTATTGGAATATAAATAATTATTTAGTATAAACAGGGTAAATATTTTGTACTTCATAGCATTCACAATTGTAATATGTTTTGAATATTTCATTCTGGACTACATAAAAACTAAATGAGTGAATAAGGACATTAAAATGCGTCTATATACATCCAAATTAGAAAAACGTTAGAACATCTTATAATTGTGAATGAAGAGAATACACTGATGAAGCTCGGCAAATGGCCATATGGGATTTTGCCTGTCAATGAAAGTCGAAAGTCCTAATTGAAGGAAATATGCCCTAGAGGCAATAATAAAGTTATTATTTATTTCCTTATATCATGATAGATGTTTATTATTCATGCTAGAATTGTATTAACCGGAAACATAATACATGTGTGAATACATAGACAAACATAGTGTCACTAGTATGCCTCTACTTGACTAGCTCGTTGAATCAAAGATGGTTAAGTTTCCTAGCCATGGACAAAAGAGTTGTCATTTGATTAACGGGATCACATCATTAGGAGAATGATGTGATTGACATGACCCATTCCGTTAGCCTAGCACTTGATCGTTTAGTATATTGCTATTGCTTTCTTCATGACTTATACATGTTCCTATAACTATGAGAAATATGCAACTCCCGTTTACCGGAGGAACACTTTGGGTACTACCAAACGTCACAACGTAACTGGGTGATTATAAAGGAGTACTACAGGTGTCTCCGAAGGTACATGTTGAGTTGGCGTATTTCGAGATTAGGTTTTGTCACTCCGATTGTCGGAGAGGTATCTCTGGGCCCTCTCGGTAATGCACATATTTATAAGCCTTGCAAGCAATGTGACCAAATGAGTTGGTTACGGAATGATGCATTACGGAACGAGTAAAGAGACTTGCCGGTAACGAGATTGAACTAGGTATTTGATACCGACGATCAAATCTCGGACAAGTAACATACCGATGACAAAGGGAACAACGTATGTTGTTATGCGGTTTGACTGATAAAGATCTTCGTAGAATATGTAGGAACCAATATGGGCATCCAGGTTCCTCTATTGGTTATTGACCGAGAATAGTTCTAGGTCATGTCTACATAGTTCTCGAACCCGTAGGGTCCGCACGCTTAACGTTACGATGACAGTTTTATTATGAGTTTATAAGTTTTGATGTACCGAAGTTTGTTCGGAGTCCCGGATGTGATCACGGACGTAACAAGGAGTCTCGAAATGGTCGAGACATAAAGATCGATATATTGGAAGCCTATATTTGGACATCGGAATCGTTCCGGGTGAAATCGGCATTTTACCGGAGCACCGGGAGGTTACCGGAACCCCCCGGGGGGTTATTGGGCCTACATGGGCCTCGAGGGAGAAGGGGGAAGGAGGCAGGAGGGGGCCGCGCGCCCCTCCCCTTCCTAGTCCGAATAGTACAAGGGAAGGGGGCGGCGCCCCCCCCCCCCTTTCCTTCCCCTCTTCCTCCTCCTTCCCCCCTTCTCCTATTCCAACTAGGAAAGAAGGGAGTCCTACTCCCGGTGGGAGTAGGACTCCCCCCTTGGCGCGCCCTCCTTGGCCGGCCGCCTCCTTCCCCCTGGCTCCTTTATATACGGGGGCGGGGGGCACCCCATAGACACACAAGTTGATCTACGGATCGTTCCTTAGCCGTGTGCGGTGCCCCCCTCCACCATATTCCACCTCGATCATATCGTTGCGGAGTTTAGGCGAAGCCCTGTGCCGGTAGAGCATCATCATCGTCACCACGCCGTCATGCTGACGGAACTCATCCCCGAAGCTTTGCTGGATCGGAGCCCGGGGATCGTCATCGAGCTGAACGTGTGCTGAACTCGGAGGTGCCGTACGTTCGGTACTTGGATCGGTCAGATCGTGAAGACGTACGACTACATCAACCGCGTTGTCATAACGCTTCCGCTTACGGTCTACGAGGGTACGTGGACAACACTCTCCCCTCTCGTTGCTATGCCATCACCATGATTTTGCGTGTACGTAGGAATTTTTTTTAAATTACTACGTTCCCCAACAGTGGCATCCGAGCCTAGGTTTTATGGTTTAATGTTATATGCACGAGTAGAACACAAATGAGTTGTGGGCGATATAAGTCATACTGCTTACCAGCATGTCATACTTTGGTTCGGCGGTATTGTTGGATGAAGCGGCCCAGACCGACATTACGCGTACGCTTACGCGAGACTGGTTTTACCGCCGTGCTTTGCACACATGTGACTAGCGGGTGTCAGTTTCTCTAACTTTAGTTGAACCGAGTGTGGCTACGCCCGGTCCTTGCGAAGGTTAAAACAGCATCAACTTGACAAACTATCGTTGTGGTTTTGATGCGTACGTGAGATTAGTACTTGCTGAAGCCCGTAGCAGCCACGTAAAACTTGCAACAACAAAGTAGAGGACGTCTAACTTGTTTTTGCAGGGCATGTTGTGATGTGATATGGTCAAGACATGATGCTAAATTTTATTGTATGAGATGATCATGTTTTGTAACCGAGTTATCGGCAACTGGCAGGAGCCATATGGTTGTCGCTTTATTGTATGCAATGCAATCGCCCTGTAATGCTTTACTTTATCACTAAGCGGTAGCGATAGTCGTAGAAGCATAAGATTGGCGAGACGACAACGATGCTACGATGGAGATCAAGGTGTCGCGCCGGTGACGATGGTGATCATGACGGTGCTTCGAAGATGGAGATCACAAGCACAAGATGATGATGGCCATATCATATCACTTATATTGATTGCGTGTGATGTTTATCTTTTATGCATCTTATCTTGCTTTGATTGACGGTAGCATTTTAAGATGATCTCTCACTAATTATCAAGAAGTGTTCTCCCTGAGTATGCACCGTTGCCAAAGTTCGTCGTGCCCAGACACCACGTGATGATCGGGTGTGATAAGCTCTACGTCCATCTACAACGGGTGCAAGCCAGTTTTGCACACGTAGAATACTCGGGTTAAACTTGACGAGCCTAGCATATGCAGATATGGCCTCGGAACACGGAGACCGAAAGGTCGAGCGTGAATCATATAGTAGATATGATCAACATAGTGATGTTCACCATTGAAAACTACTCCATCTCACGTGATGATCGGTTATGGTTTAGTTGATTTGGATCACGTGATCACTTAGAAGATTAGAGGGATGTCTTTCTAAGTGGGAGTTCTTAAGTAATATGATTAATTGAACTTTCATTTATCATGAACTTAGTCCTGGTAGTATTTTGCAAATTATTTTGTAGATCAATAGCTTGCGTTGTTGCTTTCATATGTTTATTTTTGTATGTGTTCCTAGAGAAAACTATGTTGAAATATGTTAGTAGCAATGATGCGGATTGGATCCGTGATCTGAGGTTTATCCTCATTGCTGCATAGAAGAATTATGTTCTTGATGCACCGCTAGGTGACAAACCTATTGCAGGAGCAGATGCAGACGTTACGAACGTTTGGCTAGCTCAATATGATGACTACTTGATAGTTTAGTGCACCATGCTTAACGGCTTAGAATCGGGACTTCAAAGACGTTTTGAACGTCATGGACCATATGAGATGTTCCAGGAATTGAAGTTAATATTTCAAGCAAATACCCGAGTTAAGAGATATGAAGTCTCCAACAAGTTCTATAGCTAAAAGATGGAGGAGAATCGCTCAACTAGTGAGCATGTGCTCAGATTGTCTGGGTACTACAATCGCTTGAATCAAGTGGGAGTTAATCTTCCAGATAAGATAGTGATTGACAGAATTCTCTAGTCACCATCACCAAGTTAGTAGAACTTCGTGATGAACTATAGTATGCAAGGGATGATGAAAATGATTCCCGAGTTTTTCATGATGATGCAATCGATGAAGGTAGAAATCAAGAAAGAACATCAAGTGTTGATGGTTAACAAGACCACTAGTTTCAAGAAAAGGGCAAAGGGATAGAAGGGAACTTCAAGAAGAACGGCAAGCAAGTTGCTGCTCAAGTGAAGAAGCCCAAGTCTGGACCTAAGCCTGAGACTAAGTGCTTCTACTGCAAAGGGACTGGTCACTGGAAGCAGAACTACCTCAAGTATTTGGCGGATAAGAAGGATGGCAAAGTGAACAAAGGTATATTTGATATACATGTTATTGATGTGTACTTTACTAGTGTTTATAGCAACCCCTCGGTACTTGGTACTGGTTCAGTTGCTAAGAGTAGTAACTCGAAACGGGAGTTGCAGAATAAACAGAAACTAGTTAAGGGTGAAGTGATGATGTGTGTTGAAAGTAGTTTCAAGATTGATATGATCATCATCGCACACTCCCTATACTTTCGGGATTAGTGTTGAACCTAAATAAATGTTATTTGGTGTTTGCGTTGAGCATGAATATGATTTGATCGTGTTTATTGCAATACGGTTATTCATTTAAGTAAGAGAATAAACTGTTGTTCTGTTTACATGAATAAGACCTTTGATGGTTATACACCCAATGAAAATAGTTTGTTGGATCTCGATCGTAGTGATACACATATTCATAATATTGATGCCAAAAGATGCAAAGTTAATAATGATAGTGCAACTTATTTGTGGCACTGCCGTTTGGGTCATATCGGTGTAAAGCGCATGAAGAAACTCCATAAAGATGGATTTTTGAAATCACTTGGTTATGAATCATTTGATGCTTGCGAACCATGCCTTTTTGGCAAGATGACTAAAACTCCGTTCTCCGGAATAATGGAACGAGCTACTGACTTATTGGAAATAATACATACCGATGTATGCGATCCGATGAGTGTTAAGGCTCATGGCAAGTATCGTTATTTTCTAACCTTCACAGATGATTTGAGCAGATATGGGTATATCTACTTAATGAAACATAAGTTTGAAATAGTTGAAAAGTTCAAAGAATTTCAGAGTGAAGTGGAAAAATCATCGTAACAAGAAAAATAAAGTTTCTACGATCTGACCGCGGAGACGAATATTTGAGTTACGAGTTTGGTCTTCAATTAAAACAATGTGGAATAGTTTCACAGCTCACGCCACCTGGAACACCACAAACATTATGGTGTGTCCGAACGTCGTAACTGCACTTTATTGGATATGGTGCGATCTATGATGTCTCTTATCGGTTTTACCACTATCGTTTTGGGGTTGTGCATTAGAGACAGCTGCATTCACGTTTAAAAGGGCACCATCTAAATCCGTTAAGACGACACCGTATGAACTATGGTTTAGCAGTAAACCTAAGTTGTCGTTTCTTAAAGTTTGGGGTTGCGATGCTTATGTGAAAAAGTTTCATCCTGATAAGCTCAAACCCAGATCGGAGAAATGTGTCTTCATAGGATACCCAAAGGAGAAAGTTGGGTACACCTTCTATCACAAATCCGAAGGCAAGACATTCGTTGCTAAGAATGGATCCTTTCTAGAGAAGGAGTTTCTCTCAAAAGAAGTGAGTGGGAGGAAAGTAGAACTTGATAAGGTAATTGTACCTTCTCCCTTATTGGATAGTAGTTCATCACAGAAATCTGTTCCTGTGACTACTACACCAATTAGTGAGGAAGCTAATGATGATGATCATGTAACTTCAGATCAAGTTACTACCGAATCTCGTAGGTAAACCAGAGTAAGATCCACACCAGAGTGGTACGGCAATCCTGTTCTGGAAGTCATGCTACTAGATCATGATGAACCTACGAACTATGAGGAAGCGATGATGAGCCCAGATTCCGCGAAATGGTTTGAGGCCATGAAATCTGAGATGGGATCCATGTATGAGAACAAAGTGTGGACTTTGGTGGAGTTGCCCGATGATCGGCAAGCCATATTGTATAAATGGATCTTCAAGAGGAAGACAGATGTTGATAGTAGTGTCACTATCTACAAAGCTAGACTTGTCGAAAAAGGTTTTTGACAAAGTTCAAGGTGTTGAATACAATGAGATTTTCTCACTCGTATCGATGCTTAAAAGTCTGTCCGAATCATGTTAGCAATTGCCACATTTTATGAAAATTGGCAAATGGATGTCAA
This sequence comes from Triticum dicoccoides, assembly GCF_002162155.2. Classification (NCBI taxonomy): domain Eukaryota; kingdom Viridiplantae; phylum Streptophyta; class Magnoliopsida; order Poales; family Poaceae; genus Triticum; species Triticum dicoccoides. Next base: position 578,220,125 of record NC_041393.1, read on the forward strand.
AACTACATTCCTTAATGGATTTATTAAAAAAAATTGTATATGATACAATCAGAAGGTTTTGTCAATCCTAAAGGTGCTAACAAAATGTGCAAGCTCCAGCGATCCATCTATGGACTGGTGCAAGCATCTCAGAGATGGAATATACGCTTTGATAAGTTGATCAAAGCAATATAGTTTTATACAGACTTGCGGTGAAGCCTGTATTTACAAGAAAGTGAGTGGGAGCAGTATAACATTTCTGATAAGTATATGTGAATGACATATTGTTGATCGGAAATAATGTAGAATTTTTCTGGAAAGCATAAAGGAGTGTTTGAAAGGAGCTTTTCAAAGAAAGACCTTGGTGAAGCTGCTTACATATTAAGCATCAAGATCTATTGAGATAGATCAAGACGCTTGATAAGATTTTCAATGAGTATATACCTTGACAAGATTTTGAAATAGTTCAAACTGGAACAGTCAAAGAAAGAGTTCTTGCCTGTGCTGCAAGGTGTGAAATTGAGTAAGACTCAAAGCCCGACCACGGCAGAAGATAGAAAGAGAATGAAAAGTCATTCCCTATGCCTCAGTCATAGGTTCTATAAAGTATGCTATGTTGTGAACCAGACCTATTGTATACCTTGCTCTGAGTTTGACAAAGGAATACAATTTTGATCTAATAGTAGATCACTGGACAGCGGTCAAGAATATCCTTAGTGAGGACTAAGGAGATGTTTCTCGATTATGGAGGTGATAAAAGAGTTTGTTGTAAAAAGTTACATCGGTGCAAACTTTTACACTGATCCAGATGACTCTAAGTCTCAGTCTGGATACATATTGAAAGTGAGAGCAATTAAGCTAGAGTAGCTCCATGCAGAGCATTGAAGACATAGAATGTTTGCAAAATACATATGGCTTTGAATGTGACAGACCCGTTGATTAAGCTTCTTTCACAAGCAAAATATGATCATACCTTAGTACTCTTTGGGTGTTAATCACATAACTATGTGAACTAGATTATTGACTCTAGTAAACCCTTTGGGTGTTGATCACATGACGATGTGAACTATGGGTATTAATCACATACAGATGTGAATATTAGTGTTAAATCACATGGCGATGTGAACTAGATTATTGACTCTAGTGCAAGTGGGAGACTAAAGGAAATATGCCCTAGAGGCAATAATAAAGTTATTATTTATTTCCTTATATCATGATAGATGTTTATTATTCATGCTAGAATTGTATTAACCGGAAACATAATACATGTGTGAATACATAGACAAAAATAGTGTCACTAGTATGCCTCTACTTGACTAGCTCGTTGAATCAAAGATGGTTAAGTTTCCTAGCCATGGACAAAAGAGTTGTCATTTGATTAACGGGATCACATCATTAGGAGAATGATGTGATTGACATGACCCATTCCGTTAGCCTAGCACTTGATCGTTTAGTATATTGCTATTGCTTTCTTCATGACTTATACATGTTCCTATAACTATGAGAAATATGCAACTCCTGTTTACCGGAGGAACACTTTGGGTACTACCAAACGTCACAACGTAACTGGGTGATTATAAAGGAGTACTACAGGTGTCTCCGAAGGTACATGTTGAGTTGGCGTATTTCGAGATTAGGTTTTGTCACTCCGATTGTCGGAGAGGTATCTCTGGGCCCTCTCGGTAATGCACATATTTATAAGCCTCGCAAGCAATGTGACCAAATGAGTTGGTTACGGAATGATGCATTACAGAACGAGTAAAGAGACTTGCCGGTAACGAGATTGAACTAGGTATTGGATACCGACGATCAAATCTCGGGCAAGTAACATACCGATGACAAAGGGAACAACGTATGTTGTTATGCGGTTTGACCGATAAAGATCTTCGTAGAATATGTAGGAACCAATATGGGCATCCAGGTTCCGCTATTGGTTATTGACCGAGAATAGTTCTAGGTCATGTCTACATAGTTCTCGAACCCGTAGGGTCCGCACGCTTAACGTTATGATGACAGTTTTATTATGAGTTTATAAGTTTTGATGTACCGAAGTTTGTTCGGAGTCCCGGATGTGATCACAGACGTAACGAGGAGTCTCGAAATGGTCGAGACATAAAGATCGATATATTGGAAGCCTATATTTGGACATCGGAATCGTTCCGGGTGAAATCGGCATTTTACCGGAGCACCGGGAGGTTACCGGAACCCCCCGGGGGGTTATTGGGCCTACATGGGCCTCGAGGGAGAAGAGGGAAGGCGGCAGGAGGGGGCCGCGCACCCCAACCCTTCCTAGTCCGAATAGGACAAGGGAAGGGGGGCGGCGCCCCCCCCCCTTTCCTTCCCCTCTTCCTCCTCTTTCCCCCCTTCTCCTATTCCAACTAGGAAAGAAGGGAGTCCTACTCCCGGTGGGAGTAGGACTCCCCCCTTGGCGCGCCCTCCTTGGCCGGCCGCCTCCTCCCCCCTGGCTCCTTTATATACGGGGGCGGGGGGGGCACCCCATAGACACACAAGTTGATCTACAGATCGTTCCTTAGCCGTGTGCGGTGCCCCCCTCCACCATATTCCACCTCGGTCATATCATCGCGGAGTTTAGGCGAAGCCCTGCGCCGGTAGAGCATCATCATCGTCACCACGCCGTCGTGCTGACGGAACTCATCCCCGAAGCTTTGCTGGATCGGAGCCCGGGGATCGTCATCGAGCTGAACGTGTGCTGAACTCGGAGGTGCCGTACGTTCGGTACTTGGATCGACCGGATCGTGAAGACGTACGACTACATCAACCGCATTGTCATAACGCTTCCGCTTACGGTCTACGAGGGTACGTGGACAATACTCTCCCCTCTCGTTGCTATGCCATCACCATGATCTTGCGTGTATGTAGGAATTTTTTTGAAATTACTACGTTCCCCAACACTAATAAGGTCACAATTGATTGAAGGATGAAACACACTCAAAAGTAAGTGATGGTTTCGAGTTCTTGGAAGTTATACCAAGTATGCGGGCAATCCCTAGGGCAATGCTCCTACTAGGAGCACGACTTGGGAATGTGAATTCCTTTGCTGGAACAAAATCTTGAGTGACGGGTGTAGATTTGGGATGCGTTTCATTGAAGGTGTGGTATGAATTGGTTTGGACAATTTTTTTTGGATAGGACCAATCAAGTCATATGTATGTCTATGTAGTATAAGACATGAGCTAATTATTTGAGATGAGACCATCAGTTAGGCTCGCATGGTCATACATGCAAAAGTGGATCCCCGCTTCGAGGCGCTTGGCGTAGACCTTTGAAAGTCATCAATCGGGTGAGCCAGTTATTATTGATGGACGCCAGGTCTACATACGTAATATCAAGTTACTTTGGTTTCTTGTCTTTCGTATGGAAACATTATCCAAGCAAAGGGAATAGAATAGGTACAACCCCACTCTCATATCAAGCATGTGCGCTAGTTACCAACATATACTATTGTAACGCCCTAGACATACCCGCCAGTTATTGGTCGTTACTCCTAGCGAGAAATAGACTGGCCCACAGATCAATATAGTCTTTTCTACGCAATTTGTCCTCACTCGTGCGCATCTGAGACCGACTTTCTAGTCGGTCACCAATCCTGAAATTGCCCCAAGTTGAGCAAGCTTAACTTTGGAGTTATTTTCGAATAGGCTCCCGGAAAAGAATTCCTTACTAATATGAGTAGTCTATCATCCCTATTAAGACAGACTATCACAACTATGGAGTCCATGGCTACCTCCGCGGATGAAAGACCATATCATTAATCAAATCGATTTCTTAGGATGGAATGGTTCAACATCTTTAGGGTATATTCTTTTTTAAATGGAACCATTAAAGGGCTCTAATAACCAAACAAAAGTACCTTGGTTCCTGCCCTGGTCATGAAGTGACTGGCCTGGAGCATTTTTGGAACGGGAAACGGTTTGGTTGCTGCCTTGGAAAAGTGGAAGTCGGCTTGGGATGGCACCCGAGCACCGTAATTCGCTTGGCCTAGGATAGCACATGTGACCAATTTCAAGCACACTATCAGGATACTACTTGCAAAACAGCAGCATTGTAGTGTCTATTGAACAAGCCAACAATGCAGTCGACGGTCCATTTTGAAACCATTCCTCAGGCCAGGACCTCTACACAATAACTTTGCAAAAACTACCTTCATCCCACTAAATGCAAATCCATTTCAAGCTCCTATCATGGTTTCAACCAGGGGCACGGACGTTGCACCCTTTCCGCAAATAACGTCATCCCTTACCACCGCACAAACTACCCTCAACATTCCAACCAATTATCAACTAGTGTGACCTCTATCTTTTCGTCTGGTAGCCATTTAGTTGTCGCGAGGTCAAAGACTAGCTCTTTTGTCGACCGCTTTTGACAGTCTTCCCACACACTTTATGCTTTACTTCACGATGCCAAAAAGTGTCATCAAACATATGAGGAGTTTATCCTGGTCTCTCGAGGATTTCTCCTCTAAGGATAAGTTCCCTATGGCATGGGACAAAGTGTGTACCCATAGGGTTGATGGTGGCCTTCTTCTTGGGAATTTAGAAGCACAAATGTTTGGTCTTATGCTAGAATTTGCTTTCAAATTCATCCATTCCTAAGTCTTCCTTAGAAGGACTAGATCATATGCCAATCTCCACTTCACATTGGCCCTCACAACAAGGGGTTCCTTCCTTGGGAAGATCATTTTCAAACATCTCCAGAGCCTACGTGACATCCCCACCGCTCGGTGGGGAATGGCGCCTCCACTTTTTTGGGCTCGACATATGAGTTTTACTAGAGCCTATTTGCATCCTTCCGTGAGCTTTACTTGCACCACACTAAACCAATGCTTTAGTTGCTCAAATTTTGTAGGATGGATCGATTTAGGCTTGCATAGCTGGCTAAATCTAACCGTTGACGATGAACGTGTTGCTTTCAGACTTCTGTTGCAGGAGGTGCCTTAACTATTGTGCCAGAAACACGATGTTGCTAAATGGGAGCCCCTTCACAACCAAAGGTGCATATGATGCACTTGCTATGCAACTCTCCATTCTCTTGCTTGACAATCAAGGGTGCGAAGTAGGTTTGCATTTCGGATGTTCCATCTTGATCACATTAACACAAGGGAGAAATTTCACCAAAAAATGTTATTGTACTCAGTTTTCTGCCCCCACTGCAGTAATTCCATTGAAGACAGAACTCACATGCTCTTTAGATGCAGCGCTGGTTGACAAGTTTGGCTCACTCTTGAATACGTCTTAGCTTTAGCCTGATCGACAACGTATGGAAATCCTTGATACCCAATGGCCCACCAATGACCATCGGTATGTTCACCCTTTTGATTGTGTTACAGAAATTTTGGGACACCCATTACTCAAAAGTCTTCAAGGCTATGGATGTAGGCAACAACATTGTAGTCCATAACATCATCATCAGTATCTTACTTTGGTCCCAATGGCTTAAATGAGTCGAGCTCAAGGATCACACCGGGATGTGGCGTGATAACCATTCTTCACACTCGATGTGACTATGTAACAACACTTATTTTTGGAGTATATCCATGCGGGAAGTATTTCCCTTGACAGTTTCTTAAAAAAAATCCTCAGGTCGGACAAGAATCATTGTTTTCTTTCACACTTAGGAATGACATCAGATTTTCTCAGACGTGAAGCACGGGGTAGCAACCAAACTAGTCCATAAAAGAGAGGTGTTGGAAGAACCTCAATTGGATTGGTTGCATCCGGGTTTTGGTTACTAGATGAAATACTGTGGTTACCACCTGGATATCAGAATTACCTATCCCCTCTAGTGGATGAATTTACTAGTTGAAAGCCCCTGTGTTGAGAGTAAATAACTAAAGTACTCTGGAGGTAGTGGCATCGAATCTCGTTGCCAGAACATTTTTTTGTTATTTTTTAGTTAGGCATGAATTTTGTCAATTTTTCATTACGGCGTGAATAAAAGGAGGACACCCTCACGAGGATGATTTATAGAGCAGACTCCATGCCAAAGGAGATAGGGCTCCAACCAGTTGACTAGGGCTGACACGATGTATATTGTGTGGTTCTTAAGCTTGTTACTATCAACATAAGTAAATAAATTCAAATTTTATTTGATTTTTTTATGAAACCTCAAAAGGTTCAATCCATTAAGTAACCAGAAGATAATTTTTCCAGCTATTTTCAGAAAAACAAGCGAAAAACATTTAACATGCCTAGAAGATAGGTCGCCACTGAAGGTGAGGAGAACAACATACAAATATCACATACGGTTGCAGGAAAATAACATAGAAAAAAGACAAAAAATGCTAAATCCACAGATGGTCAACAAAGATTTTACGAAGCCTTCCAAAATTACTCAAAAAAGAGGAGTGCAACTTGCAAATGCCTAACTCTTCAAACACGATAGAGGTCGTTGACCAAGGCAAAGGTGAATGTTGACTTGGGAGCAACAAAGAGCATAGCACCCAAAGGAACCATTGCTTGCTTTGAACAAAGGCGAACCTTGGCATGGTACCATTCTTTCAACACCAAAGAGGCTTCCCTACCCTCTCGCCCTACCTTGAAGAGCATCGGTCCGCTGAACGAAAGAAAGCTCACATGGAGCACACATGGTCACTAGAAACCATACCACCAGGAAGAAGAAACGCTTTGCCCGATCATCGTTGCCAGCCCCACCATGTCGAAAACAACACCGTCGTCACCATCCACGGACTACACCCCCAACAACCCGCTGAAAGGAACATGCTCTCAAGACAATGCATCCAAGGAATGAAGATGCTACGGCGCCTCCACTGCCCGGTAGGTCAAGCCGGCCAACGGTTTTCACCCAGAGTCAAAGGTGGAGGATGACAACTCACAATGACACCTCCAGGGAGGGGAACGACGCTCAAGAGCTTCATAGGCACCAACATCATCGGACTGAGTTTTCTCCTGAGAATCGACCACCAGCAACACAAAGTCCGCCAGCCACCCTCGGACTGACAAGGTCGAGATTACATGTCATCGTAATTACCTTTTCCCGAGTGAGCGACTCTAACTTCACCACGCCAACGAAGAAATTGAATCGTTGGGTTGCATCTATATTTGTGCGAAAATGCTACACTCACGTACTGCTATAACTTACCAAATTCTTACACATTCCTATCTAAGACTAGCCACAATGGGAGTACCTTCAGCAGTAACATCGAGTCCAACTCAGCAAATTTGCTTATGTGGCAGTGAGTTAATGAGAAGAGAGGTAGTTATACTAACTTAGCTAGTTACCGTAACATCACATGTCCCAATGCAATATGAGTCTATAAGGCTGGTCATAGTGGGGAGTAACTTAGACTAGTAACATGCATATGTTAGTCTATGTTACTACCTCTATAGTGCATAGTATTATAGATTAGTATTATAGATGGTCTCATTTATTGCCATGCATGACACATAGTAGCATCACATTTATTATGTTACGGTATCTACCTATGTTACTATAATCATCTTTCTTTTTTTTAATTGCCTGCAATATAAGCATGTTTACGAGTTCCAAGTGCATGATACTACTTATGTTACTCCCACTATGGCCAGCCTAACCTAATAAATGAAGCTTTGCATATTACCACACTTATGTTACTACCTACTATGAAAGTAGTAATATAGTCTAGAGATATGTGTATGTTACTAGTGGCTAGTCTAATCTCTCCACCCCCTCATTTCAACTATGTGTGCCCCCTCCCCTGATTTCATCCAATCAAAAATAGCCTACCTAATGCCTTAGGTAGGTGTAGCATTACTCATTTTGATTAGCACGTTGCGTTGTCACGCCATTGTCTCCGTGGACGCTTTGCTTCATTCATTCACGCCCCCGCCATTGTCGTTGGCGCCATGGCCCCAAACAACAGACGTACGCGTGCCAAATTAAGGCAGCCCCAAAGGACCGTGCCCTCCGGCCATTCCTCCGGTCACCTCTGTCCTCCCCTCCACATCTCTCCAGGAGCGTGGTCGGTCGGGGGCTGCCATTGGCCTCCGCCGCCACCGCCCGGACCACGTACGTCGGCCGATCGCCCGATCAACCAACCAGCCTGCAGATCCCTACGCGCGCAGCGCAGCGCGTACGTGTCCCCGTCTCCGAAAATGCACCGGTGGCTCATCGGCGGCTGCGGCGACATGCGCCCGCCCCGCCGCCGCATCCAAGAACCGCAGGTCCAAGGTACGTGCGTGCGCCGCCCACGTTCTCGCATCTTAGATTGCTCCGGCGTGCACCATGCATGCATGCATGCGCACGCTCTAGAGGAGTAATATTTTGGGATTCCTTCGTGCAGAGGAGCCTCGGCCGCGTCGGCGTACGTCGTCCCCGCCGAAGCTGAGGAAGACGAGCTCGGAGCCGATTATGCTCTCCGTGCCCAAGGACCTGGCGGAGTTTCGGGCGATGTCGGTGTACGGGAACCTCAAGCTCTTCACGTACGACCAGCTCAGGCGGGCCACCGGCGACTTCAGCCCCACCCAGATCATCGGCGAGGGCGGCTTCGGCGTCGTCTACAAGGGGGTCGTTGGCGCTGTGGTGGTCGCCGTCAAGCGGCTCAACCCAGAGGGCATTCAGGGCGACCGCGAGTGGCTGGTGAGTTTCTTTCTGTCGACATATATCATCCACTTATCTTCAAAAGAGCAGCCATTGGAATGTGCACGTTGAATTCTTATACGAAACCAGAGCACGAGAAGTTGCAAAATTGCTTTGAAGAGAGTGAGTTTTCATGCAAGATACCCCAAAGGGAATTTGACCAGGGCTCTACATCGTGTTAGAATTCCGCCGACACATGGCTTTCTTTTACATGATAAAAAATATTCTATGTATTGAGCCATTTAATAAGAATTTGTAGGATTCCTACAATTCGTTATGCATTTGCTATTGGTAAGTTGCATGAATGAACCGGAGTCGATTGGGAATGGCTAGACATCAATCGTTTGAAAAACGAATTTGGGTCAGTCAATGCATTTCGGCCGTTGGATAGAAAAAAAAATAAGGTGCAGATTGCTTCTTCTACCTCCCGGCGTCTTCTTCTTCCACCCGCCAAACATGCCACCGGCAGAACCGCCGGCCACCGCCGCCCGCGGCCGGCAGCGCTCCCGTGCCGCCTCGCCCTACCCAGAACCATCCCCACCGCCGGTCTTCCGCTGCACCCGGCCATCCCTCTAGGCCCCCCGCACCAAGTTTTTCCGCCGGCGAATTTCTTTGAGAATCTCACGTCGACGGACCCATTAGCTAAAGTCAGTCGATTGACATTTAGCCAATGTGAAGTCGATTTTCTTGGAGAAGAAATGGGGGAAGGCGGAGCTCCGCTCGGGGTGGGGTCACCGGCAGCGACCCGAAGTTGAGGACAACGTGGTTGTGGCGCCGATGAAATGGAGGGGGAGTAGTAGGCTTGAAGGTTGGATTGTGGGGTGGAATGTCGGGTTGAGAAGAAG